>NC_135507.1:107569793-107869793 GCF_052857255.1 Amblyomma americanum
AAAGGGCGTTGCCGCAGACCGTGCTACACACTGAAGCCAGTGACCAGTTCTGTTTATCTCCGTAAGAAGGTAGCACAAACAGATTTCAAACGCTTCTTGTAAGTTCTAGGAAGTGGCAGCACCTCCCAGTGAGCATGCATCGTCATTATGGTGTGAAATTTCAGTCGGAAGGTTGAAACCGTTCCCAAAGACCTTGTGGGACGGAAAACCGCCGCCATACATATACGGCAAAAACCCTCAAATGGTTAAAAGGCTGCTGTTAATTTGAACAGATTTTTGGTTTCCTTAGAGTTTGAGTTGTTGAGAGTCAGTTTTATTTGAAAGAAGCCAACTGTCATTGAAAGCAAGGAACACATAGAGGAATGTTTTCCATTGTGGTAATGTTGATTTGAAATGAAAATTAGCTCCGTAATCATTTCTAATTGGAGAGAATTGTACAAAAAGTAGAAGAAAAGACAGCCACATGCAGCCGGTGGGATCTGAACCCATGACCTTTTCATGTCGCATGCAATGCTCCAGAAGCTGAGCTATTGTATTGGCTGTCTTGCCTCCTATTGTAGGATACAACTTAAGAGGAGACGCGGGTCTTGAAACGGTGAAAAAAGATGCGCAAATTTTGATTTTTAAAAAATGGCATATTAGTATTGAGTATACTCTGAAGTACCTACCTACGAAGTTTCAAGGTATCATTCAACCTTCAGCTACTATAAAATCAATATATTTGATGCCTAAGAAGCTCCAAATGGGGAGTTCGGAGCACATGCAGCTGAACTTCGCGCCCTGTTCAATTCAGGAAGAACTGAGCTATGGAGCTATGCTATTCCTTTATGGTCAGTCGAATATGTCAAATTTGGAACTATAATGTCAGTTAATTATATTTCATAATTACGATGCTTTGATATCATTGAACATTTTTCTGTAGTGATATTATATCTAAATTACAATACCAATAGCATAGCTTTGCATGGTAGGCTTTTGACTTAGCTTCTTTTCAGTCGAAACCAAAAAACACCGAAGGAAAGCGTCTTAATTGCCCATAAGAAATTGCGCTATTAGTAGGCCTATGCAAATATTTGATAATTTAGAATATTCAGTCGAACAGTAAAGTATTCGATATTCAGTTCGAACCGAATGTTTGGTATTTGAAATCTCGAAGTATTCGTCCCGAGCAAATAATGTTTCCGTAACTCTTGCTCATGCAGACGCACATTTCGGCGGTCCACGAGCCATGGCATAGTCTGGTTCTTGTGCTGGAAGTTTTTGGGCTAGGGCGCTTTGCATATCAAGCATCGACATCACTCTGCGGCGCCATCTTGCGGCTCCGAGGGGCCGTCACTTCACACCGAGCTGGGGCAGGCTGCTACTTCGAATTATCCAGTCAGTTTTGCATTAAACATAGCGGGACCGCAGAAATTCTTCGAACTATCTGGGATTTCAAATTAACAGAGTTCGAATTTTCGAGGTTTTACTGTATTCGTTGTCATGTAACATATATTTGGACATGCGTAGCTTGCTCACATGTCTCTTTTGGGTGCATTTTTGTTTAGACTAACAAATTTTCTGATCCTTTCAAGTTCATCTTAAAGGGGCTCTGAAAGGGGCTCTAATAAAGTTGCAGTATGGCTGGGTTGTTAAAGCACGCCTCTTCACGAATACTGTCCAGCAAGAAATTTTCTAATGCGCTTTGTACAAGCTGAGTTATGTGCAGTCAGAATTTGAATTTCAGCATCTTCGCGCTTTTCCCTCTCCTCTCGTCACTTTTTGCACGCTGGAAGGTTGGCGCTCCTCCGCCGGCCTCACCTCTGGGAAAGAGCTTCCTCACGCGCCGGAGCTACATGGCTGATTGGCCGCGGCCACGGTAGCTGCCTGACATCTGAAGGAATCTAACCAATAGCCACCTCTCAACATGTATACATAGATGCGAGCGACAGAGGAGGGTGCAAGCATGAAAAAGTCGCCGGGAAGGACTTGTCCAGTTTCGCACGTGATTGTGGGTCCTCTGCTGCGTGTAGAAGTGTATTACTTGGCTCATGTTTTCGTGACAACACAATGCAGTGATTAAGCGAGTTGATGTGCTTTCCTTGGAAGGTTTTTCAGAGCCCCTTTATAGGGAGTCTACCGTATTTATTGGGTGTGGGGCCTATTTATGGGACCTCCAACTGCTGGTCTTATCTATGGTCCCACTGTGTAGCTGTTGCTTTTAAGTGGTGGCTTTATGGATGCCTGCTAGGTGTATGCATCCTACGTCTGCATGCCCAGCACCACCTCATGTCAAATATCGGAAAGAGGCACCCATCTCCATGTAATCTCATACTCGTGCCATTGAACTTGATTAGCGAATTTCACACAGGGAATAGTGGCTGCTGCAGCGGCAGCCAGCCAAAACTCGTCCCGCGAAAGTCGAGGGGGACCACGTGCCCTCTAGTTTATGCACACAACTGTGCCAGTTCCAGCATGTGTGCATCACAGGTAGTGCGAGCACAGCCACCTGGCAGGCACAAATCTGGGCAGCGTGCTTGCGGCTGCTCGCATGTGCTGCCATGAACATGCGCAAACCTACTCCAGCATGCTTGCCAATGCATATGCTGGATGCAGGGATCACACCTTGCCATCTCCCTTGTGCATAGATGTAACTGTGGTCTGCGAGTGATGGCGTTGCATTTGCAGAGCACAGGAGAACTTTGACAAGTTGAAATGCCTGTTATAAGAGAGACTGTTAATCAAAATTCAAATGTAACGTGTACTTTATTACGAAATATCTTTTATACCCAATGATTGTTACAAAAGGAGGTCTGCCAAAATGGGAGAGATAAGGCAGCCAACCAAATTTTTGAAAAAATGTCTTATTTCTCACTGTCTGTTACAGATGTTGTTCTTACAATGGGGTTCAACTCTGTGTGTAGCCATTGTATGAACCTTATTTTCTCCCTATCACAGCACTCATTCTCAACCTGTAGAGGTCACATGCATAATGCATTCACTGTGTCCGTGTCGGCTGGTTGGCTTCCTACACTTTTTCTGTGTCAAGCGTGGATGACCCCTGATGAGCCTTTAGAAGTGAAGGAGGTTTGAGTACAGGTGTAGCGTACTTTGGTGGTCGGATCTTTGCAATGATGTTACAAGACTTTGTTACTCAAAATGTACTTGATCACAAGAAACAGTGGTAACACATAAGGCACTTTAAGAGTGGATTATTAGATTTCACATGTGTTGCTGCTTCTTTGGCAAGTTCTGTGTGTGTTTGCATTAGTTTCTTTGCAAATTTTGGTCTGTAAACCATTATATTCAGACTGCTAGCTGCAGTAGCAGGCATCTGCTATGATGTGATGGTGCTAACATTTGCATATATTGCAACCCGGTGGGCAGGTTGCGTTGACGTCGTTGATGTCAATGTCACCTGCCATGGTTGCTCAGAATCCAGTCGCCAGGTTGCCACCATCTCTGACATTGGTGGGATTTTCGTGGGACAATAACCCTAATGTTAAAACTGCAACAGCTGTCGCCCAAATCCACATCATGGAGAGTTAACTGGGCTGTCACATTTCTGATGTATGGCTTCCGTCAGGGGAGCCTCCTGTGAGCAGCTGTGCACGGAAAATGCAGAGCCAGCAGAGGTTGGCGCACACACTTTCCTCTCTGCAGACGATGACTCACGCTGCCCTGGAGGAAGTGGTGGACTCGCTCGTGCGGGTGGCATGGGCGGCTGCTGCGGGCCAACTGCGGCTCGCCAACTCTCCCCTGCCCACCCGGGAAGGCACCCACTTCATCACGAGCTCTGCAGGACGGCGTAGCCGACAGAGCAGTACAGGTAACCCAGAGTGGCTGGGGCCCCCTACCACAGCAGCGCTTTTGTTGAAAGGCCAGGGGGAAGTAGCAGCTACTTTTCTCAAGATACTTTCTCTCGATATTTTTTTCGTTACCATTCAAGTGTAGTTGTAGCCAAAGACCTGCCATGCGGAGCTGTGCGGTGGAGTAGGGGCGCTTGCGGGAAAAAAAAAATTGGTTTTGACAGAAAATGTATAATGTGCATTTATTATGCAAATACATCCATTGCCCAAGATTTCTCGAGTACCACGAAAATCGTGCCATGGCATTGGTTTTGAATTGGTGAAAGACCCAAGCTGAGAGTTTTTTTTTGAAAAATAAACATTGTTCATAAACTATTCAGTTTAATCTGTAAGTGTTTGGTCCAATGTCACGACAGTGAAGCTTCCGCTTCAGCGAAATCTTTTGTGGTTCCGCTGAATTTCGTTGTAGCGGAAAGCAGAAGTGGTATTGATCGATGTGCTTGCGTAGGACCACAATGAAGACCGCGCAGTGTGTCATGGCATGAGAGTTTCCGGGGCTTGCGTGCTCTCTGTTGCAGAATTTTTTGTCCATGGCCGTTCATACTATTCGAGACCTTGTGCCATAGCCCCAGTGTACTTTGTGACGGTTGCATTGTCTTCATTCGTACAAAGCGAGCATTCATTATAAGTGGGCTCAACTGTACATAAGGTAAATTGTTCTTCCTCAGGTAGTGGCACGAGTAGTGGCAGTGATGGAGAGAACTCACTGGGCCTCCACGGCGGAATCTGCGTGAGCCAGGACTCTGTGGACCGCAAGGACGCACTGCTCGCACAGGAGGCTCTTGGCTTCCTCTTCTCCTGCCTTGAGCTCAGGGAGGACGTCTCAGGTAACCTTGCATTCTGCACCTGCTTGTGCTGGCACCATGTACTTGTACCACTGAAAAAAACCTAGACACTGCCCAGCCTGGGTTGCAATAGAAAAAGGAGCCCATCAACACGTTTGTTGTCGCTTTCGGTTTGCTGACATCGCATGACATTACATGCCTGTCATGACCACGTGTCGTGTCATGCTTGCTCATACACCTCATCATACATACCAATCGTGTGTGATCACTTGACCTGACTAACCTAACCTAACCTAACCCAACTAAAGCCAACCGAACCGACCATTTGTGATCACGTGACCTGACACTTGGCATCCTACTAACCTAACCTAACCTAACCCAACTGAACCCAACCGAACCGACCATGTGTGATCACGTGACCTGACACTTGGCATCCTACTAACCTAACCTAACCTAACCTAACCCAACTCAACTGAACCCAACCGAACCGACCATGTGTGATCACGTGACCTGACATTTGGCATCAACCTTGGTGTGACACCGGATGCTGCCAAACGAGCTCCTTATACCTTTCAGAAAAGTATATGCGACTAATGTAGAAACCTGGATCTTTTGAGCGGCTGTAAGTGGCTTTTCTGCATCACCAAGAAGCCCCCCAGAACAAAAACTATTTATATTTTCCCCCCACCTTTCGAAACAAGACACAGTGTGTGCTTGAATGTGCTGGGAAAACTCATTTTTGTGCGTCCTGTAAATGCAGGCACTGCTTATAAACCAAGTCTGCTCAGTGCTGGTGACTCTACTATGGTTCTCTTCCCCTCTCCTTTGCTTCCTTGGACCCCTTCACTCTCTCGATCTCCTTCATGCACGTTACTGTTTCCACTGTGATGGTCAGTTTGCTGTATCATGTCATCCCCTGCTCCTCCTTTCTCTAGTCCTATTCATAAGTTCTCAGGGTGTGTGAATATTCTAAATTTTGAATCTGAATCGAATACCTTATATTCTTGAGTAATGAACCCACTTTTTTTTTTTTTTCAGAAAAGTAGACATCAATTTGGGGGAGGGTTCATTGCGCGGAAAAAAAGTTTAAACAGATTTTTTTTCGGGAGATACGGAATTTCATATCTTGCGTCCACCCATGCGCCCACCTGCCCACCCGTCTGTTTTTCTGTCTGTCCGTCCATTCATCCATCATCAACAAAAAGAAATTGGAGCGGACACTTAAGCTCCGCCTTAAGGGCATGACTCGGTAGTGTTAATGAGTGAGTGACCGTATATGCAGAATTGGTCATTCCCATTTTTGCATTCATGGATCTGTGGGAGTCCTCACACCACTCCTGGTGCAGTGCTGCAGCGGTTAAGCGATGCGTCACTGCCCTGCGATGGAAGGCTCTGCCACCGGTGGGGCTTGTGCAAACCAGGTTGCTCTTCCCAATCAACCTTTCACGACCAGTCATTAATTTAAGCGGCACATGTCACGGTGGTCAGTTTGCTTACAGTCTTGCAGCCAGGTTGTGATGACGCCGCAAGGTCACGGCACCTGGGTGGGCCACCTAGGTTGCTTCTCTGGAGGTTTTTTGCTTATAACACCGACAACGACAACGGCCTTTGCAGAGTGGGAACCTTAATGCTATCATTTTAAAAGCATGCAGTCAGACATATTCGTATCACCGATGTTTAGCGTCGTTAACTTTTGAAATGTTAACGTTACCAGGCCCATGGCGACTACACATGGCCAATCGTGCGCAGTGGCCATCGGGGAAGCCAGCCAGTTCAAAAGTAAACCGTCATAGATTAGGCCTCAGGTTGTGCACTGTTTGGCTGTGTAATCAAGTAAGGTACATTCCTGTGTGCATAACTTTTCTTTACATGGTGCAAACTAAAGACTGATATAAAGTGATATTGTTTAATTTGGGTTGCAAAGACCATAAGCTATAAAACCTCGTTAATTCGAACTCTGTTTATTCGAAATCCCGCGTAATTCGAAGGTTTTCGGTGGTCCCAACAGTTTGCATGCAAATTTTGCCGGATAATTTGAACAGCCAGCGCGCCCTCATCCGGATAATACGTCAATTTAAGCCATGGCCTCCGTGATTTTTCTATAGTGCCAGTCTCTGAGGCCAGTATAGTTGCTGGAGTGGAAGCCATGCGGCACTTTAAATCAACTTTCTGTCCGGTGCTTTGTTGTGCCGCAGTGATCTGCACCGGTTTTAGAGGCTAGCTTTAGTTGACAAAGCAACAAGCAGGTGCCACTAGGTCAAAATTTTTCTGGTTCCGTTTCCGTTTTTGTTGTTTGTCTCGCTTGTGGCAGGCACTGCTCGTTGTTCTTTATTGTTCGGTGCCGCGACCAGGCGAGTACTGTGCTCTGCTAGTTCTTGACCACGTGCGCGGTGTTAGTGTTAAGAAAATGCCGAAGTACAGAACTCTGACTCTCTGCCAGAAAGTGTGCCTAATTGAGGAGGCTGAAAAATGGACGAGCTCCAAAACGCAGTTGGCGGAAAAGCACAAGGTGCCTTTATCGACCCTTTCGACTATATTGAAAAATAAGACGAAGATCCTCGAGGCCTACGGGAAGACGCATTCGACGAAGTGGACAAGGATTCGTTTTCCTACGTATCCGGACGTTGAAGACGCCTTGATAAAGTGGCTTCAGCATGCAAATGCAGCACACCTGCCTGTGAACGGCACGCTGCTGCGCGAAAAGGCCGATGAGCTTGCACTGCGGCTGGGCCATGAAGCATTTAAGTGCAGCAACGGCTGGTTGTCCAGATTTAAAGACCACAATAACCTCAAATTCGTGACAGTGTGCGGCGAAAGCGGGAGCGTCGACCCAAATGTTGTCGAGAATTGGAAAAAGCATACACTGGCTCCGCTGCTTCAGCAGTACGCGGAGGACGATGTTTACAACATGGACGAGGCCGCATTGTTTTACAAAATGCTGCCTACGAAGACGTTTGCCCCAAAGGATGCGGTAGTCACGGGAAAAAAACAACCCAAGGACAGAATAACCATTCTGTTTGGTGCGAATATGTCCGGCAGTCACAAACTGCCGCTGCTGATCATAGGAAAAGTGGAGAAGCCTCGGTGCTTCAAGAACGCACGACTTCCTCCTAAAGATGACGTGCTGTACAGAAGCAACAAAAAGGCTTGTATGACGGCAGCGCTGTTCGAGGAGTACGTGAGGCACCTTGACCGTAAGTTTGCTGCCGCGGGACGAAAAGTTGTTTTTGTTGTTGACAACTGCCCAGCCCACGCCGACATCCAGAACTTGACAGCAGTTAGGCTTGTCTTCCTGCCGCCGAATGTTACAGCTGTGTCGCAGCCTATGGACCAAGGCGTTATTCTGCAAGCGAGGAAGATTTATCGCTGCGATTTGCTTAAAAGGATCTTGTTGTGCTATGACAACGGCAAGCAATATTCCGTGGACCTACTGGGTGCCATTTGCCTAATCGTGTACGCCTGGAAGCAGGTGGAGGGAGATATGATCAGGCGTTGCTTTATGCACGGCGGTTTTTCCAAGCAACAAGATGACAGTCCCGAGGATGCATCTGATGCCAGCTGCACACTGGATGATGAAGGAGAGTTATTGTGTGCGCGCATGACCGACTTCGACGAAGAAAACGGTGGTGGGAGCAACGGATTGACCTTTGCGGACTATTTGAGCGCCGAACTTGATGCCCAAACGTCTTGTGCCGACTTGGAAGGAGAAATATGTAAAAACGGGCCTTCCAGCGAAGGTGAAGGCGATGTTGAGCCCGCCCGAGCACCAGCTTTAGCTGCAGTCGTCGAGTCGCTGAACGTTGTGCGCAGTTTTGTGGAGTGTAGCGGCGGTAACAGCGAATTGCTGCGCACTGTAAGCAGACTGGAGGACGCAGCCTACGGTGCGGCTAACTACCGCGCCAAGCAGTCGCGCATCGATGACTACTTCAAGTGACCGTTTTTCAGGCGAAATAAAGGTGCAGTGTTGATACAGCCACGTTTTGTACGTTTATTTCTCGTTTTTCATTCATTTTTGATAATTCGAAAACCCGGTTAATTCGTTGATTTTTCGCGGTCCGACGGACTTCGAATTAACGAGGTTCCACTCAAAAATGACTGCAAAATTTTCTTCTGAGGTTTTTTTTCCTCTCACACTGAACACTTGTTTTTTTTATGAATACTTTTATTTATTTATGGATAAATAACAAATAAAGATTTCTGGTAATCATTTCAATATTCGAAGCCATTATTTATTCATATTCGATTTGTAATAGAAAATTTCAATATTTGCACACCCCTAATAATAATGTTTCTCATGTTTTCATGCTATGCACGACAGCAATAAAAGAAAACAGAAAATGAGGGCATGAACTAAAAGGGTGCATTTGTAAAAGAAAGGAATATACTAGTATGTTAGCCCAGGTGCTTGAGCAGTACCTGCAGGCAGTGAGTTGCATTCCACAGTTGACTGGGCAAGTGGCAAGTTTTGGTACCATACTGATTTATTTATTCATTATTGTTCGAGGGTACTTATGTGAGATATTATGTGAGTGCTGGGTATGTCAGTGCAAAAAAAAAGTCATGCATGATTTGCAGTGATGAATGACACTGGTTTAAGCTGTTGGGCATAAGCTTGATGACAAATTTAAAGAGCCGCAATTGATCGCCACCACCTTGGTCACAAGGTCATTCCGGTAGGCCAGCCAGTCTTTGCTGAAATGTTGTGGTAGAGGCATATTCCGGGCAATTGTTGTATAGCTGATGTCTGTTGAGCATTGTATGCATGGAGAGCATTGCATTCGATGCATCTTTCTTCACAAGAGGACGCTTGTGATTATCCCTGCAGCCTGGTTCTGTGAGCTGCGTTGCGTGCGTGACTTTGTGCTGGACGTGCTGCTCGGCTGTGGAAGTGAGGAGGTGCGGTGTGCTGCGCGGGACGGCCTGCACCGGCTGAGCCGCACAGTGGCCGGCCAGACGCCACTGCGGCCGTTTCTGCTGCAGCTGCTGCTCAAGGCCCATCTGCCCCTCTGGGTTCCCTCCAGCTACACCCGCGGGTCTAACCAGAGGTACTTCTGCGCGTGTCTTGGCTGGGCCTGCCACACGCTAGGCTAAGTGGGACAAAAAGAAATAGTATTGGCATTTCCTCATTGCATCTCGCAGGTCTTTCTCTGCTCCTTGCTGTGGGCTTCTTTGTTTCAGACTTTTTAAGGGACGTGATGTGTGTATCTCTGCAGTGTTTTTTTATTTTTATTACGCCTTTCCCATCTGTGTTCTGTTCACCCTTGCGGCTCATAGGCGGGAAACATGGGGTTTTAAAGCGAAAGCTTTATTGGCCACAAACTCGCGATTTCGCCGTGGTGGTACTCCATCGAGGCACGTGACGTCACAACGCGCGCCTCGCCGCGGAAGGTTACTGTGCTTCGCGCGCTCGCCACGCCATCTGGCATGATGTCACACCGCGCCGCTGGCCGCCGCCGCCGCTTTGTAGGACGTGACACCGCGTTCTTCGTCGTTGCGCTCGCCTCGACAGCTGCGTCGCATGCGTGATAAGATGTCACAGGATTGAAAAGGAGAGCTGGCATGTGCCGCACCCACAGTTTAGGCGACAGTATGGACGGCGACAATTCTGATAAGCTGGAGGAGGCCTGGAATCAACAGCGGAACGAGATGAAGACGAAACGAATCACCCAGGAAACAGACGAACAGTGCGTCGAACAACTGGCTAAACGCCGCCGTGAATAGGTCGCCGCGAGACAGGCACGTTTAACATCCGGTGTCTCGCACGCTAGCAGCAGCGACAGCAGCCGGAGGAGAGACCTGAGTCCTGCTTCACTGAAGACGGCCCGTGATGAACGATGGAATGCGACCCAGAGACTTCAGCGGCGGGCTCAAGAAATCGAAGAACAATGTGCGGTTAGTCTAGAGAATAGGCGTAAGAGTGATGCGGCCCCTTCAGTCCTTGGATAGCCTCGGTGCTGAAATCAAACATGGACCTACAGGTCATACTGGACATTTATGCCTGTGCTTCATACGTTGTGAAATACGTGAACAAGGCCAACCGGGGAGTTTGACACTTGCTTTCGCTACATACAGTGGAACCCCGATTATACGACTTTCTCGGGACTGCGAAAAAGCGTCGTAAAATGCGGGCAGTGTAAAATCCAAACATAAATTATGCCTATAAAAATACTACTTTTTTCGCGCGACGAATTTATGAGAAACTTCAGTGTAAACTACTAACATGCTCTGCAGGGCTTGGTAACCGAAATTACCAAAAAAGTAAATGCGATAAGAATTAATGCTGCAGTACAGGTACCAATCATGCTTTATTCAAACGGACCTTTCCGGCACTCCACTGCCCGCTGCCGCAATTCCCGCCAGCCGGCGCAAACTTTAAAAAAATTCGGTCAGTTTCTTTTGGACCTTATTTGATCCATGAACTTGCAAAAGCTTTCTTTCAAGTTGGGCAACGTCCAAAAGGAGTTTCTCTGCGGCGTCGCTTGAACAGATGAAGTTCCGGATGCCGTCTATATGCCGTAGCACCTCGGCGAACGTGGTAGGCACAAGCACGGCATCTGTGGTGTCGTCGTTGTCCTCATTCGATGTCGCAGTGATGTCGGCACTAGGCAAAGCCTCTGCGATTGCATCATCCAGCGACACCTCGCCGCAGATCGCAACGTTGTTGTCGGCCTCCACGTACTCGGCGAAGGTCGTGGTGAGGTTTAAATCCTCGAAATCGTTGTCGGCGAAGCCTGCATCGGCCTCAAGCGGCATCGAGGTCGTTGCGTCTCCAGCAGAGGAGGCAGTCTCTCGCTTAAAGCCACAGTGCTTGAACGAGTTGGCGATTGTGCTTTGCGACACTGCGTTCCACGAACTGGCAATAAAATGCATGGCGTCGAGCTCAGTGATCTTTCTTTACGACTCGCTGCGCTCCATAGCCGCCAGCCGACACTGCACTAACCGCTTCCGGTTGGACAAGCGATTGCGGGTCGGTGGGCTGGAAACGCTGATTGGCCCAAAAAAAAGTGACGTCACGCCTCTAACGTCATGGTCACGTGACTTTTAATGACGTCATGTCCGGTTGGGGACAGACACATTTTCCCTAGAGTTTTCTCAGAATTCCCCACGTTTGTGACAGCGTGCGCGGGATAAAGAAGCGCATCTTTACCTCCACCCCACCAAGTTCGACCACTTTGCCGAGCGGGGTGCAGTTGAAGAACCCTTGCCTAAATGCTCCCGCCATTCACGTTTACCCCCCGCCTCCCCCCCCCCCCCCCCCCCCCCCCCCCCCCCCCCCACGACACTTTCCCGAACTCGGATGTTTTGTCGCCTTTTTTATGTTTATTTTTTGTGTTTGCATGCACTGTGCACATGTCTCTACTTAAGCAAACTGCGCCGCTGATTCCACATTGACTATTCCTGCCGAAGAGGCTCCAGCCGTCTGCGCTTTATTCTGGTTTTTTTTACTCGTTTTGGCCAGGGGCACGCGAGTACACGCATCTCCGCGAATCCTCCACCGTCTGCTTCTGTACTTGCCGCCGCTCTGCCTTGAGGGGCGACCATTCTCTCCTCCCGCTCCTCGTTTTCCTTTAATTCTCTCTTTTTTTTCTGCACGCTCCCAGCGGCTTTTTGGTGGACAGGGTGCCACAGCGCGTATTCGTTTTCTATTTATTACTCTTTCTTCCTTTTCTAGTATTTTTCTTTTCTGCCCATCTTCTTTCCAGCACCCGATTGCTTGTTGCTATTTTCATGTGGCAGACTTGTGTGCCAATTACAACTCCTCAAGAACGGGAGGAAGATCGCTGTAACTTCAGTCTTGAGAAAGGACAGGCTCTGTCCGAAATGTCGACTCCAAATAAATCTGTCTAAATGACGCGTCTCTCAACTTTGCATATATATATATTTAGTTACCCTTGATGTAGTGTCTCTGTACACAAACATACCGCATGATGATGGCATCCGATTCTGGTCGCATCCTATGGAAAACACAAAAACGATGATGCTCCTAGCCAAATTAAGTACCATCGCTGCACTTACTGATCTGGTCCTCAAGCTCCACTTTTTTGAATTCAACAACTCCTTTTACCTACAAACGAGTGGTACCGCTATGGGAACGAAAATGGCCCCAAACTATGCCAACATATATATGCATAGCATTGAATCGGAGTTTATCCGCTCATAGCCAACAAAAACGGCTTTTTACAAACGCTTCCTAGACAACATATTCATGGTATGGACGAAAACAGAGGACCAATTCATCCAGTTTATTTCAGCATTTAACAACGTACATCCAAACATCTGTTTCACACCAGTCAAATTAATTTCTTGGACGTCTCAATTCGAATGGAGAAGGGTACTTTAATCACCAGTGTCTATAGAAAGCCCACGGATAGGCAACAGTACCTTCATTAGAAGAGCTGCCACCCACGCCACTGCAAAACTTCAATTCCATATTCTCAAGCCGTCAGATTCAAACGGATCTGCTCGCGACCAGAAGACTTCGAAAAAAATTCTAGCCGTATGCGGGAGGTTCTGAGGGACCAATGCTATCCGGCCTCCATTATTGATGATGCCGTTACGAAAGCGGAAGCAACAGATCGTAATGAAATGTTTGGGGATCCCCCATTAGCAACCGCAAATGAACACCGCTCTAATCTCGTCTTAACCTTCGCAAACAACCTTCCTAATGTCAACAAAACTCTAAAAAAAAACATTTCAACATAATCGAACAAAACGACAGACTGTCAGAAATTTTCCAACAGTTCTACACGTTACTTACAGGCTACCAAAAAACATATATGGTTATGTAGTTCACTCTACTGTCTATAAGGGAAAGCCTGTTGGTTGCCTACCTTGCAGGAAGAATCGGTGTCAAGTTCGCCAGCATATGCGTACAACAACACTAGCTCAAAGCACGCACTCTAAACACTCCATCCGTGAAAACTTGAATTGTGACAGGTTACCTACAGACTACCAAAAAACATGCAGGAAGAATCGCTGTCAAGTTTGCCAGCACATGCGGACAACAACACTAGCTCAAAGCACACTCTTTAACTTCAAACACTCCATCCGTGAAAACTTGAACTGTGACAGTAGTAACGTAGTATGCATGCTCGAGTGTGGCGATTGTCAGATGCAATACATTGGCCAAACAGAGAATTCCTTCCGAATTAGATTCAACAACCACCGCGCGCACACCAGATCTCTTTCTCTCCTCCCCCTGTCGAAACATCTTTCCCAGGAAGGTCACGAGTTTCACAAACTAAAAGTTACGCTGCTACAGAGCGGCTTCCAAAATGCCCGTGAGCGTGAGCAACGAGAGTCATACTTTATATATCAGTTTAATACTGTGCAGGCCGGTATGAATGAAAACCCTGGTACTCTCTCCACACTTCAGAGATCATAGTCCTAGCCCTACTGAAATTCACAGCACCCGGACTGCATCGCCTGAGGTCATGCCAATTTGCGTGCTTGCTTCCACATGCCGCCCTTCTCCTCCCCCTGCCAGTCTTTCTTGCTCATGACCAGAGAAAACAGTTATGAGAGCAAAGCATATTGCCTATTCCCCCCCTCAACTTTTTATATTTTTTATATATTTTATTTATTTCTTTTTTCCTGCTTTGCAGATAATAGAGCGTGATGCTCCATATAGGGCAGTAATCCATTGCAATAACGCACACTTGGGCGATTTCGCGCCTTCGTTCTCCATTTTCTTTCTGTTACTCTCCCCTCTCTCTCAGTTTTTAGGAAGGAGCCCTCTTTTTGTCTCCGCGACGGAAGGCGGGCGGAGGCACCTTCGACGCATCTTCGCGTTTCGTAACCTCACTTAATTGAGGTCTCCTTCGTTTTAAAATTGCGCTCGTGGCGGGAGGCGTTCTGGAACGACGCTGACCTCCGACGCCGCGCGATTGCAGAAGCATCTATAGCTTTGCGCCGGGATGCAGGAAACTCAGGCGCCAGACGCCTCTAAGTAGGTAGAAAACAGTGCCTTCCACTGGTTCCATGGTATTGGTGGCTGATCCGTGGTTTTCAGGAATGTACGAGGGGGCGTAAGATCCCGTGAAACTCATAGTAAAGGTTTACCTCGTCGGCACGTTGTTGTATTGTAGATGCAAGATCGAACGACACACCGGAGCGAGCGATGTCATGCTGACGCCAAGTTTCCTCCGACCCCCCCCCTCTACTTTTCCTGCGTCACGTATACGCGGTGTCAAGCAACATGCATGTGACTGAAACTGAAACTCTGAAGAAGAGAAACTGAAAGTAAGAGAATTGAATTTGAAAATAAGAGAAGAGAAACTGAAACTGCCGCACAGTTCATTACCTGATGGACACGACAGTATCACGTATTGCTTAACGTCTTCATAAAACCACTGTTTGTTCGTCTATAACATTAGCAGCATTAGCATATGTTTGCTATTAATGACACCCAGGTAATGAACATGATTTACCAACTTGAGTAGTGTTGGTTCTGGTGTAACGCACGAATAATTTATAGACATGCCTTTGTGTATACGCCAGAAATTAAATTGTGAAGCAAGCCTTGAAACTGCCTGTGCATTTCTCATAAAAAAAGAAAAAAAAATTATCTTGCTTTCATAGCATGCGTGTCATCTATATCAGATGTGATTGCAATCTTGAGCTATAACTTGAAATGACCCATGCTGGCTGCCATGAAAAATCACTTTTTTAATTGTTCAACAAACCTCATAACTCATTTATGTCACGAAAGGAATGAAATGCTTCACTTATGTCTCATTGCTTTGGTACAGTCATGGTTCATTATGCAATGTAAAATCTGATTTAGGAATATTTTGTTACTTGTTGCATGGTTTGTTTCTGAAATTCAGCACATCCGCCAGTGTTGCGTTCCCGCGTGGTTTTCTTTTTTGTTAATTGAGTACAGATGAATAGCCACCGGATTCTTCGCCGATCACCCAGTGTGGGTATGTGCGATCTTTTGATAGGCTAACAACAACAGCAACATTGGCCAGGTTATCAGCTTCCGCAAGTTAGGTTCACGCAAGCTCCGCTTCAGGTTGATCTGATCTCCTTGCAACGAGTTGCTGATACGCAGGCTGACCCCGTCTTCTATTACGACCATATTTACCCGTTTCATGCGAAACATATGCCCGCAAATATCCTAAATGGTCTTCTTTCTGAACACCTACACAATTTTCCTCATCATACTGTTCTCTCCACTGATGCCTCCGGCAGCTGTCAGAAGGCGGCGATTGGGATATATTTGCAGGATCTGGCTTGGAGCTATTCCGTTCGTATCCCTGATTATACTTCTAAATTCTTCGTAGAGTTTTTGGCTATTGGTTTGGTTCGTCTCAAAATTCCCAGACATGTAGCACGGGTTCTTATTCTTGCAGACTGCCTTTCAGTTTTAGGCTCTCTCCAAAACTCCGGAAAATCTTTATTGAATCGGCCGCTTAGGTTTTTTGTTCCGTGCACAGTGCGTGAGATCCGCTTTGTCCGGGTACCTGCAGGCATTCGGGTGTCTATTTTAACGAGGTGGCTGATTTATTGGCAAGGTCAGCTCTCAGCGCTCCTGTAATCTTAATCTATCCCGTCCCTCACCTCATTCTGTTGGAAACTTCACGTTTCCAGTGGTTCCAACATATTTCAGCCAGCTTGAAATCGAAGCGAAAGCTAAAGAAAAGCTACAAGCTCTCGATTCGACTTCAGCAACGCAGAGGAAACAGGATTTCATCGGCAACTGCGACGATCGCCCGCTTCGAGACGCCAACGGCAGCGTACACGATACTGCGTTCACTGTTGTGAATCTGGAATCTTTCACCGAACTGCTGAGTGCCGTCAAGTGCAAGGTGTGTGGCGGAAACGTGGACGTTTCTAAAGGTGATCGTGAATACGGTTTAGCCGTGAGGCTCGCTCTCTTGTGCGTGAACTGCGGCGAGATTTCATCTGCGTGGAGTTCGCCGCGCGCTCAAGGGAGCCAAAAAATAAGTCCATTTACTGTTAATATTCTTGCTGCACGGGCAATGCAAAGTACGGGAAATCGGCAAACCGCACTGAACGATGTCTTTGCAGTAATGAATATCTCCCATAGAGGGCTTCACAGTAAAACCTGGCAAGGTTACATGAAAAACAAGCTGACGCCCGCGACAACACGCGCAGCCGAAAAAGTGATGATGGACAGCGCCCATTCCGTTCGCGAGCTCTACACAGAGTTGCACTTGGACAACCCTGGAAATATCGCTGTCTCGTTCGACGGTTCGTGGATGACCCGGGGTCATTCATCGCACATCGGTGTGGCCGCAGTGATTGAGCTGTTCACTGGACTTGTACTAGACTATGTTGTGTTCAGCAACTTCTGTGCGGGGTGCAAGCGCGGGCCTACGGAAAGTGACCCATCGTATGAGGCATGGAAGAGCAGCCACAGGTGTCAGAAAAACACGGAAAAAAAATCTGGCGAGATGGAAGTACAGGCTGCACTTGTCATGTTTCAAAGGTCATTAGAGAAACATGGCCTTCGATACACGACAGTTTTGTGTGATGGAGATAGCCGCACATTTCTGGCACTGCAGGAGGCTGATGTGTATGGTTTTATAAAAGTGCAGAAAGAGGACTGCACAAACCATGTGCAAAAGCGCATGGGCACGGCCCTGCGCAATGTGATTGCTAAGCACAAAGGCGAGGGAACAGAGAGCCTCAGTGGCAAAGGCAAGCTCACGGGCGACCTTGTGAACAAGTTGACTGCATACTACAGCTGGGCTCTGAAGTCTCACACCGGAGATGTCGAAGCAATGCAGCAGGCAGTGATGGCCACGTATCACCACGTTACATCAAATGATAATGTGTCAAATCACAGCCTGTGCCCAATGGGCCCAAGCTCATGGTGCCGCCAAAATGCTGCCGCAGCAAAGGGAGAGCCCACTCCGAAGCACAGATATAGCTTGCCATTGCATGTGTGCAAGGCACTATTGCCAATATATCAGCGCTTGGCAGACCGAAAGCTGCTGGAGCGTTGCCAGCGAGGAAAAACTCAAAACAGCAACGAGAGTTTGCACTCGCTAATATGGTCACTGGCACCAAAGGAGCGCCATGCATCATTATTTGCGGTTCAAGCCGCTGTTGCAGAGGCTGTTGTCCGTTTCAGTGCAGGCAGTCTTCAAGCGTCTTCCCAAATACTCAGCGAGCTGGACATTAACCTTGGCCTAAGTAACAGGAAGAGGATGGCTGAGAAGGATAGGCGACGAACAACCGAGTCTATGCGCAAACGGGCCTCTTCTGCAAGTGTGCAACGGGCACTGCAAAAGCGGCACTCTACCCACAAGCAGCAGTCAGACTACATGCCTGGTGCTTATTAGCCCCCAGGAATATAAATATGCAGATATCATCATGAATATTCAATAAATTGTGGCCCATTTGGGTTTTTCTCATTTTTCTCAATTTGCAAATTCTTGCCACCCGGCTGTTTTGGGACAATGATATCTCTGCATCTAGAGCAGATAGAGATGTAATTTTTTTTGCTAAAGGAAGCAGGGGTTGCAATGTTCAAGACAGAATTCCCCTATCAGGCTTCAAAAATTAATGGTTTTGCAAACTTTTGAATGCTTGACAAGCACATTTTGAACGTTGATGTTCAAAGTTTCATTAAATTACACACATGGATAAAATGAAAAAACTGCCTTGAACATTGCATTCTCTATTCATTAGGCTATGTATCCATGTTTAAAAAATTAATTTTTGCCGAGCCATTTTCATTGTAGTGAGGTTCTAATTAATGACTAATTAATGTGATGTAACTTGGGTAATAACTAGCTTAGAAAAAAAAGAAAGGCATATTTGAAATCAGCACAAAAAACTGGGCAATATAGTTAAATTTCATTATTATTGGCATAGAAATAATGAAAATAGCTTTAAGACCAGTGTCCCCCCTTAAATTTGTACTTACGCAGATACGGGTTCCCTGCGACAAACCTTTGTGTCTCATGTGGGCAAGTTGAAACATTAGACCATTTTCTCCTCTCTTGCCTGCGGTTGTTCAAGGAAATCAGTATTTGGAGGTCCCTCTTCCAGTCTCTTCCAGGTCTTCTCTCGTTCGGTGCGAGCGCCAAGGAATTCCCGTTAAGCAGTGTTTGTGGCTACCTTCATGATTACATAAGTGCGACTGATCGGTCACCCTGTTAGCTGTATACAAAATTCTGTTGCATGTCCAAAATGCTTCGTTAAATTCCTGGTAATTCATATTTCTTAAATTTAATTGAATTGTTCTATTTTGATCTTGATTCAGTCTTCTACGCCACCGCCTCACGTCCTTTTTCTTCCCCGTGCAAATACTTCATTGACAATCTCCACTGTACTTCGGCCAATCCCCCCGCGTGTGTATGTGCCATATTTACTGAGGTGAAGAAGAAGAAGAGTGTGGACTACAAACACTATCTGTGCTTGTGCTCTGTAACCTTTTTTTGTCTGTTTGCATTGTAAGCCATTAATGGGCAGAAAGGCATGCACGTAATGGGCATACCCTGTGCACATGAATGCGGAAAGCTGGCCATGGTTGCCCAAGCATTGCCAACAAAGCGACGGGGCCTTCAAGAAACAGGATATGGCTGTGACCCCTCACATGCAACGATTTTCACACAATTTGAAAATGTGGCAAGTTACAGCAGTCCCGTGGTTATATTGCTGCAAAACAAGCTAGCTCATTTATGCGGAAACATATTTAGGGGCTGCCAAAAAGGAACATGTCCAAATGTTACACATAGCATCTGTTTCATTGATGATGTTTATATGCGTGGTAAACGATATGAACAAGCATCTCTTTGTTAGTTAACTGCTCTGTAATCCACACACTGTCATGCAGCACACATACAATCACAGTCCAGTGACTGCAGAGCGGTCTGCAAACTGTAACTTGCAAAAAAAACTACACTATGCAGCAAGCTTCTTTGCACGGTATTTGTTACATTTATCAAACGATCACATGGAACTGGTATGGCTATTTCTACACAGTGCATTTCCTAGAGACTCCTTTCTGCCATACTGTACTTTTTACCCAAAAAGCTTCCTACAGAGTCATTTAAATTGCTACGTATAAAGATGTTTGTAGCAGTTGTGTGAGCCCGAACAAAAAAAAAAAACTGGTTTTATTTTTTTCAATTCTTCAGTATTCCTGGTTATCACGCCATGGGCATTTATATGTTGGTACAAATTTTTTCAGGCATCACAACTGATGCACCGATGTGTATGGTACACATTCATCTTCAGACATTTTATGTCTGTTGGGTCAAAAAAATACGTAATAATAGTTGGCTGCATTAGTTTTGACTGAGATGACTAGCATCACACAGCATGTTCTTGAAATTCTTCTAGCCGTCTGTAATTGGCTTCACTGTATAGCTTCATACTTGTTTCATTTTAACTCTGCACACTGCTCTTTTCACCGCACATGGCGACATGGCACGCGGAGCCCCGTGGGAATGGGTGAGGAGGATTCGGAGGTCCACTGCTACTTTGCTGAAATCCAAACACAGCTAGGCACCTGTAAGGCACGGTTAATTTCGGAAAGGCGGCTTTGCCCGCTCCCTTTTGTCGTCTTGTCCATCGTGCGTCGCGTCTCGCGGCGAACCCGACAAAGGGGAGGCCATCACCCCCCCCCTCCTGAAGCGGGGGAAAGATTCCACAAATATTTTCATAGAGACGTCCTTTTTTTTTCTGTGGGGTCAACGAGGGGTCAAACGTACGACAGACCCAAGCAGGGTGAGGCAACGTTCTCTGTTCATTCTAGAGACGCAAGCTTACACTGCAAAATGAAAGTCTTTCTCTTCCAAATGCAATCAACTCGGAGTCCTGTCCACAACCATTTCAGCTTGTTAGCTGGGTACCCCCAACCTTTTTTTATTTGCGTGTAACTCCAGTCCTTCACCTTTGTCATTGTAGCCGCTATTGTTTCTCAAGTACCATCTTGATATTAGCAGTTCCTAATTCAAGCCTTCTGCAGGGTTTGAAGGACCTATTTAATTGGAAATGAGAACACGTGCTCATGGTGGAAAGCGCGTGATCTGCCAGGAAACACTGCGGCGACCCCGAAAAAGGATGACAGCCGTTTTGTGCCTCTTCACTTGGCAGCGACGACACACCGTGTGCGGTCCCGATGGCTTTGCCCCAGCTGTCGAAGCAATCCTCGGACACGACCATGACCTTCGATATCTGATGTTTTTATTTAAAAAACACAGGGACCAAAGTCGTGCTGTATGCAGTGCCATCGCCATGTGGTTCCACTCACGGCGAACAGTCATCCACCTAGCCCGGCTCTTTGGACGGAATCCGGAAACGACTGAAAAGAATAAAAGTAACGAGCAAACAAAGGTGCGCTGCATACAAGTTAGAACGCAAAGAAACGAAGTCGCGCTGCGCTAATGCTGTAGCGAGGACTAATTTGTAAATTTTCACGGCTGGCGTCGATTTCTACAAAGCGCGAGTAGTCGCCACGGAAATAAACAAAGGCGCACTGGAGCTGGGTAAGTCTGTAGCTACAAGCACGAGTTTTTTGTCTCTACCGGCGATTTCCACACCGCGCGATCGTCATAACTTTTCTTGGACTTGCTGTTGAAGCTGACAGCGATCATAAAATTAAGGGCGCCAACTGTAGTGGCAGAGGATTGCCATTGAAAGGAACAAAGCCGTGCACTTTGTCAACTCGCAACGAGGCCTAGCGCGAGTTTTAGAGCCGACTTGGACAAAGCGCGAGACGGCGCGCGCTTCTAAACGCTTGCCAACGCAAAGAAAAAAACACGCTAATGCTGTAGCGAGGCCTAACATGTAAATTTTCATGGCTGCCATCGATTTCGATAAAGCGCGATAAGTCTCTAAGGAATTAAACAAGGCTGCACTGCACTGGGTGAATGCTGTATACCTAGGCCAAGCACGATTTCCACAATGCGCGAGCGGAACTTCTGGTCTTACCGTTGAAGCTGATAGCGATCCTAAAGGGCCGATTATAGTGGCAGAATCATCGTGGCAACTTTTACCCTGGACTTGCCACTGCAAAGGAACAATGGCGCACTGCACTCTGCTAACCCTTCAACAAGGGCTAGCGCGAGTTTTGACGCCTGGCGCCGATTTCGACAGAGAGAGAACACGGGCACGAAACAGGACACTCGCAATCTGCCAGGAAACAATTAGGTGGCCCTAAAAAGGGCCGTTGACAGGAGCACTTCAACGTCGACTTGCAGCGGCGTGGCGGCGCGGTGAGCAGTAGGCCCAGCAGTGGTCCGTCTTGTGCCCTTTTGCTCCGCACCGACGACACCGGTGCACGACGTACACCTCTCCTGGTCTTGCCCTTGAATCCGACGCGATCCCTGGTCCGTAGATCTTGACGAGGGCTGCGACGATAATCTTTGACATCTGGTCGATGCCCCGGCCTCTCGCCACGTGGTATCGGTCCGCGGCAAATAAGGACAGCATCGGCTCACCAGAAGCATCCAGGAAACGATGCTGCAAAAAAAGTTACGTTACAAGCGCCGCAATTTGGTGAGTTCTGCACGAGAAAACTTGCGAAAACGTTGTTCAACTCTTACCTCGGGGTTGAGAACGTGCACGCCCGACAAGCGCTTCATCGTGGCTGTCAGACGGCGGTTCAGCTGGCAACGACGGCGGTCCTCAAACCGCGCCTTATGTGGGTCGTCGCAATGGCGCGGCAAAACTTTGAACACCAGCACGACACTAGCCACGAGCTCCTGCAGCAGCAAAACGAGGTCCTGGAATGCGCAAGACATGTAGGTAAGCGGTACAGCACTTCATGAAGCGAAATTTGAGATAAAATGCGTACCAGCACTTCATGAAGCGAAATTTGAGATAAAATGCGTACCTTTATGTGGCTGGCGATTTCTCGCGGGTCATCCCCTCTGTCGAGATCGTTGCCGCCAACATATAGGACAACAAAATCGGCGTGCCGAAAGCATGTCTCTCGAATCATTTCAGCTAGGCTGATTGTGGCGTGGCCGCTAAAGCTGAAAGTGCATGTTCTCACTAACGGCGAAAGCCGTAAGCGAGAACTGCACAGAAATTTCAGCTGGCTGTCGCCGACGAGCGCACCACGCAAAAAAGCCATACCTGGACAGCTCCCGAAACGCGCCCGCCGCCGCCTAGGTTCACGAAGCGAATGCCCGCGCACCACGCAAGCACGGCGGACGGCCGGGCCTAGCGATTCCCTAGGCCGTCTAGGGACAGGCTGAGAGAGGCGCGGCGACCCCACATCCGGTTGAGAACGAGGGCGAAGCGAAAAAAACGTCACGCAGACACGCTTCCCGCCGACCAATCGGCGTTTCCAGCCCACCGACCTGCAAACGCTTCTCTTCCGGTACCCTTGCTTCACGCACTTAATTATGCCGGCATCCAGCGGCTGCAGCCGGCTTGTGCAGTTGGGCGAAAAAAAAACAACCTTTATGTTCCTCAGGCTGGACGTATCAGGTGGGTGGCACGGTGCGTTGTCCACGAAAACCAATATTTTCCTTGCCTTGGAGCCCATTTTGCAATCCAAGTGCTGCAAAAAATTGCTGAAGAGCGAAGACGTCATCCACGACTTTTTGTTAAAGTTGTAGCTGCATGGCAGCGTCTTCAAGTTCTTAAAGCACCGTGGCTTTGCAAATTTTCCGACAACGACCACGGGCAGCCTCTCGGAACCGTCCTCGTTAGCACAGAATAGTGCTGTCACCCGCTCTTTATTGCGCTCGCCACCATGACAGCTGTCACCTTTAAACGCAAGGGTTTGCTCGGGCTGCATATGGTAAAAAATACCGCTCTCATCGGCGTTGAAAACGTCGCAGGGCTTGTACGCAGTAATCATCTCCGGCAGCGACTCCATCCACTCGCTCACCGTCGAAACATCCACGAAAGTGCTTTCTCCGCAGGAGCGGCTGTACACAATCCTGTTTCGTTTTTTAAAGCGATCCAGCCACCCGTTCGATGCCTGAAAGTCGTCGATGCCCAGACACAATGCCACAAGGTCCGCCTTTTCTTTTAGAATGGTGCCGTCCACGTTGATCGCAGAGCTCCGTGCCTGATGCAGCCACCTGGCGAGAACTTTTTCTAACTTCTCATGCTGTCCTTCTTTTGCCGCTTTCCGCTTGAGCCCGAACTTGTTGGCATTTTGCAATATCACCGCTTTGTTTGCCAGGATCGTCTTAAGCGAAGATTCGGGTATCTTAAGGTCCTGGGCAATGCTGGCTTTCATGGCTCCATGCCGCTTTTCCGCTTCCTCGATAATATGGAGCTTATCACCGAGCGACAGAACTGTCCGCCTTCGGGACATCATGCGTCGCATTGCTCGACACAACTCAAAACCTTGCTAAATGCTGGTTGCTAGGATTACGACGAAGATCACGTGCGATGTACCTAGGCCTATCCACGCTACCTTGTCGGCGATCTGCTGCTGGGAAACTGGAAAGAAAGAAACGCTTCCCCTATGCGACGAGAGGCGATGCCAACGAGAAGAGAGGAAGCGAAAGGGAGAAAGTGATCGTGGAGAAGAAAACGCGCTATTTCAGCACAGCGGGCGTCGCTGAGGGCAGCTGGTGGGGGAGAGAGAAACGAACGATGAGATGAGGCAGGAAAGAAAGCTGTGCCCGCCGGAGCAAACCGGTCGAGCAAGGTCAAGCGCTCCGCATGCGGAGAGACGGCGTGACGAAAGAGATCCACGGCTCCTTTCTTTAGTCCGCTGTTTCGTCCCGCGCTTCGCGAGAGTCGTCATATAATGCGGGCCTGGCGTAAAATTGCGTCGGATAACCAGGGTTTTAATGCATTGCTTCTATGGGGACTTTGCCGGGACTGCGTTAATCCGTCGTAAAACCCGGGTCGTCGCAAAACCGGGAGACGTATAACAGGGGTTCCACTGCATATCCTGGCATAGCCGAGCTAATCCACTGCCATTTTTGATCCCCAGTGGTGCTGGGTACCCACTGGTTTTCTATTTTGCACTAGCCTTCCGCTGGTCTTGTGCTCGGCTTTGCTGGGAAGAAAGGCTTTGGAAACACCATAAACCAGACCAAACCGAGGTTCCCTTGCATCATTAAACGGACACTAAGAACAACTCCATCCAAATTTTATTCTTAGCAGAAGTTGATTGTTTTGTTCTTTCACCCTATGTTTTTATTTGACCAGCTTCAGGAGACACTCTTTTTCCCAGAAAAATCACACTTCAAAATTTCTCATTACTCAATTCAAACTGGTGACATCTGTATCTTGGTGTCTTGCAAAAGTATGATGGGAAGACCCGGGGCATGTTTTCCTCAGCTGGATGCCACCGCTTCCGAATGAAATGGAGAAGGCATTGCTCAACACATGCAAGGTTATGCGCTCTCCACCCTTAATCAAAGAAGGCTTTTTCTCCGTTCTCACAAATTCCATAGCATGTGCGGGCAAATTTTCGTTCATGACAAGCCGGTTTCTTCTGTGCTCCTGCCTACGCGCAATGCAGAGAAGCCAGATCTCGGCATCGTACAGATCACATACCGCGTGTTGCCTCCCTCAGACTAAAAGGCACATAGACGTGTAGTGCACCCACTTAAACAGTTAGGAACCGAATTTTCAACTGATGTGGCGCAGCACAGCGCAGAGGTTGCCAGGTATTGGCGCATGCTTATGCTTTGCCTGTGTTGGATGGAAAGGCGTGGTGCACCTGCTCATAGAGGCGGTAACAGCCACGCTGTGGAAAGAGCAAGATAAGAGGGAGAGCGCCACAGCAACCCAGCTGGGCGCCTTTGGGGCACTCAGAGCTGGAGGGAAAGCAAAAATTAAAAAGAAATACTGTGTTTACTTGCATAATTTGTGCACTTCTTTTTTAGGTTAAGGCTTCAAAAGTCGGGTGTGCAAATTACACGGAGATTTTGTGAACACGTCCTAAAAAACTCTGCAAAGGCGGTATATACCGTATATTACTGCCTATATGTCAACCCCGCCTCCAACACGCACCCCTCTGGATGGCATGACGGTCCGCATGTAGCTCAAAGAAATAAATGTGCAATGACAGAATCGCAAAGCCAGCAGTCAGGGGCAAATGTGGATAAAAGGCGATAAAACGGCACTCTTGCGTGCAGTCCACCTAACTAGCAGCAAACAGAACAGCACATTATCGAGGCTTTACTGTATTTAGATCCGGAGGGAAAGCAAAACCAGGGAAAAGAAAAAAAAAAACAATTTCGGTACCCTTGTTTGCCCTCTGTCAAAATTTTGGCATCATTACAAAGCCGCCCTTTTTTTCAGCAACCAGTAGTGCAAGATCCTTGGTCTTATGCAGTCAAAAGTAGTTGTCGTGAAAGACCCTACACCCCTCATAAACTACTGTTCATTTCTTCAGTAACTGGTTGTTGAATTCAGGGCTGGTATATTTAATGCAGCGTGCACGACCTTTCGTTTGGGCATTGTTCTTTGCTTATAGGGGTTGCCTAATGTCACCACCACTTATGCTGGATGGCTTGTAAAGTTTTTTTTCTTTGTCTGCTTTGCAAATGCTGCCAGGTAATTTCCTTTGCTGGTAGTGATGGGGGCTGTCAATTTTGTGCTGTTTTTTTTTTCCTGGGCCTGTACAACTATAGCTGTTTATGCCATTTGTGATTTGTGCAGGTTACTTGGACAGTGTGTCGAATACTTTGACCTTGCATGTCGACTTCTGGCTGACTCAAAAGGCAAGTTCATGGTATTTGTCAATTATTTTTTACATACTTTACTTTCCAGTGCACCCAATATTTTCTAACAGTGGTGCCTGGATGGGATCATTGACAGTAAGCGCTAATTTATGAAACTAGGCTTCTTGTGTTGTCACTCTCATGAAATGCTGTCCTTATTTTGACCTAATGCATGTGCGCCTTTGTCATTTAGGGGGGGAGGGGACACTCAGCAAATTTTTAAAAATTTCTTGATAGATGTGGATGAAAGTTCTTATGGATGCTAGTAATGATTTTGTGACTACTTGCACGAATTCTCAGCATTATGTCCCAAGAACATTTTTTCTACCCTCAGCTTTACAGAAATCCTTCAGACAAGACAAAGTGCATTTGCTTGACTGTATCTCTTTGAACGTGGCAGCCTTGTCATGTCCTTATGGTCGGCTGTGACTAAATGCATTTGCTTGACTCTATGGTTGATGGAAAGGAATGGTTGATGCCGTGACATTCTCCAAATATTTTTAGAAGATTTTTTTTTTCTACACAGAATGTTATATCCTTACTTGCATAATACACTCATTTTTTTCATGTCAAATTAGTGACAGATTTAAAAAATGGTAAAGTAATTCAAAAATAAAGGAACGTCACTGATAAGAAAATAACCAAGGAACACAATGCAACAAACCGTTAGACAATCCTTGAAGCCATTGTCATGCTATGCTTTTTGCAAGCAGGGCAGGAAGATTAAAATTTGTTGAAAAAAGCTGGCTTTTTCACAGCGATTTCAGCCCTGTTTCTTGCTACCTGTACTCACAAAAGTGTTTTTTAAAGCCACCTTTGGGCTGTTTTCGGTTTTCGTTATCCATATTCGCTTCGCAGCTAGGCCTGTGCAAATGTTTGATAACTTCGAATGTTCGGTCAGATAGCAAATTATTTGACATTCGATTTGAACTGATTGCTTAGCATTCAAAATATCGAAGTATTCGTCACGAGCAAATAACGTTTGTAGAACTCTTGCTTCATACTCCAGGTTCGCAACACTGCAAGCGTGTAAGCGAAGCCTTGGCTCCGCGCCATGTGCCTGCGCTCCCGCGCATGTGCCAGAGCCGGTCTGCGCATGCTCGCATCAAGAGACGTGAGCAAGTGAAAGTGCGGCACCCAGATCTGTACTTGCCAGGTGTGTGCGGCTGCACCACCCATAATGTGCACGCGCTGTAACCGACACCTTAGCATAGTGTGATCAGTTTTCGTGCACGTCTAGTGCGCATGCAGCTGCCTGCAGGTGCTGCAGCCGCTCTTCTCCATGTGAAATTCGGGAATCAAGCGCAGCAACACGAGCATGAGAGGAAGCTACCATGAGGCACTTTGTGACGGGTGTCCCTTTCCAATGCCTCTCGCATCTCACACCTGTCTCGCATCTCGGCTAACACCTGAACCGCGCTGTAAGGGAAGGAATGAAGGAGGGAGTGAGATGAGAAAGGAAGATGTGCTGTAGTGGAGTGCTGCGGAATAATTTCGACCAACTGGGGATTTTTAACATGCACTGACATCGCATAGCATATGGGCACCTTTTGCGTCCTGCCTCCATTGCGGCCTCCACGGACAGGTTCGAGCCCGGGAACTCCGGCTCGGTAGTCGAGTGCTCTAACCACTAAGTCACCGTGGTGGGTTATCGACTATCACTGTAAAACCATTTGCAGGGGATGCACCGGTGGATGTTGCTCAGATGCTTGAGGACGAGATCGCCTGGCTGCACAGTTTCTCGCCCTCGGAGAGCCCTCACGACCGGGACATGGACGCTACGCTCATGACGGGCCACTTCCACCTCGTCCGCACGCTGGTCGCTTGCAACGGGGACGACCACAAGGCAGATGCGGGACAGAGCCTGGTGCTCACCCTGCTTGAGTCATACCTCTTCCCAGCCTCCAGCCTCGTCGAGAAGAGCGCCAAGGATGACACGCCAGAGCCCGCCGCGGTCAAGCCCAAGTGCGCGGCAGCGGAGGCACGCACAGCCGCCTTTGGCATCCTGGTTGAGCTGACCAAGTGCTGCCCAACAAACCTGGAGTGCATCGTCCGCTGGCTGGTGGACCGGCATCACCGGCTCAAGTCTGAGCTGGTCAAGGAGTTCGAGTATGAGCCGCTCATCGCGAGCCGTGCCGAGAGTGGCTACGTGGGGCTCAAGAATGCCGGTGCCACCTGTTACATGAACTCAGTGCTGCAGCAGCTGTTCATGCAGCCAGGGCTGCAGGAGGCCGTGCTGGCCATCGATTCGGACAAAGTGGAAGAGGAGAGGTGAGCAACCAAGTCTTCTACGAGGCGGGAACTGATGTTTTGCTAGAAATAATTAAAAAAGGAACGTAGGATGATAGAGCATTTTGTCTGCTCACAGGGTTTGCTTCTACCATGTGATCCTGTTTTCTTCCCATCATGTCACTGCAGAGAAGTTGCTACAAAGCATACCTATCTTTACTGGCTTGGCACATGTTTCGTGCTCAGGATTGCATGTACAGTGCCTTTAATTTGGTTACTAAATGGTGCCAGTAGTGACCAAACACTGTATTTACTCGAATGTAATACGAGTTTTTTCCCGGATTTTTTCTCCTTAAAGTCTACCCTCGCGTTATAATTGAATACCGCACTTCGAGGGGCCTAAAGCAGTGCCACAGTGCAGCCATTTCAAAGCAGTCAGCTTGGTTTCGGTTTCCACACTTTTGCAATCTTATGCTGGCAACATGGGTATCACGGAAGCCAAATCCTCATCCATCCAAAGTCAAAGCATTTTTCTCTGTCATTTTTTTGTGCTCGTTGTGACCTCGGGCTCAACGCATCATTGCGTCGTGTTCTTGTGGCGTCGCTCGCGGTGTATTGATTCAGTGCACACTATGGCAACGCGTCGTACTCAGTGCGACGCTCGTTTTAAGAGAAAAGCGATCCTGTTAGCTGAAGAGGTCGGGAATTCTGCGGCAGCTGGAAGACGACCGCCATCCGCCATTCGTGGATGGCAGCTGCAACGGGAGGGGTGTTTTAAATGTGAGTCCCACTGCAGATGATTTCGTGAGCCTCGCCACGGCCATCACGTCTAGCTGGAGAAAAAAGTGACGGACTTTGTTATCGAGCAGCGCAACCGTCTCATGGGGGTCAGTGTCGAGCTGATCCGATGGAAAGTTAGAGACGTTGTTCGGGAGATGGGAAGCTCAGAGCATCTCGTGGGTGGGCCCAAACGTTCATGGAGAGGAATGGATTCTCTCTGCGGCGAACAACATCGATGTGGCAGAAGTTAGCGGGAGACTTCGATAGCGAAAAGGACTCTGTTTCTGAGAACTCGGCCTTTGCAAGCGAGGAAGATGAGTAATCAAGTTGGTCACGATGTCTATTAAAGGTACTTCGTTTTGCATCCCTAAGCCTCGCATTACATTCGTGGTTTTATTTTTTCCCGCTGGGCAGCATTTAAAGTCACCCCTCGCGTTACATTTGTGGTTGCGTTACATTCGAGTAAATATGGTAACGTAATTTATACTTCACACTGAATTCGTTAGGTTACAGGGCAATATATTCAGCACTTCCACCACCTCTGTGCTCCATGGAATGCAGTTTCAAGCACAGTGCACAGGCAGGAGCAGCATGCAAGGGAACACCTTAGTTAGGTGTAACTAATGATTACTCTTAAAATAGAAGGGATATAGATAGGTTCTTGCTTTTTGCCACGGTGTAAGAATATGTTTAGGTGCTGACACTGCCCGCTCGCCGCGGCAGAGAACGCATATAGATTATGTTCGCACTATAGTTTATGCAGTGACCGCAGCTTTGTGGGGTGCACCGCGGAGGAGTGGCCAATTGCTTGCAGAGCAGCAGGCATGGCTGAGCGGTGTGCCTGGCTTTCGGGGGCGTTTCTAGCTGTGTTTGTCAATGTTTTGTGCTGGCAGAGTGCATCCCAATGCGTGAACATTTGGTTCTCTGCTTCTATGTTGTGATAGGCATCATACGTGAACAAGTTGTGCTAAAACTACGCTTTTGTTTTGTTTTGTTTTGGTACCTCCTGCGTTGATCGTTGCACAAACTCTCGTTCCGTCGCAGTCTATGCACCTGGCGGATGTGATGTGTTAAGTGTTGTTGCGGCATGCCTGTGAAGCCCAGCAGGGTCCAAAAGCCAATTCACCATGATTATGGGTAATGTGTCGACACCTTTGTACCCAACTACAATTCGTGCTAGGAGACTTGCATTGATCGGATACTGGTTTTTAAATTTCTTTCGGTGCACGCTCACGTGGACCTGTTTGGTTTGGTTTCAAAAGGTTTAACGTTCCAAAACGACTCGGGCTATGAGGACATCTCACGGGGAATAATTTTGACCACCTGGGGTTCTTTATCGTGCATTATTATCGCACAGTACACCGGCCTGTAACATTTCGCTGCCATCAAAATGGGACCATTGCGGCCAGGATTGAACCCGCGCCTTTTGGGTCAGCAGCCAAGCACCATAACCACTGAGCCATCGCTGTGACTTTGCCTGAATCTGTAGCGTTAGGCAGATAGGGTATTGCAACCGAGAGACCATTGCTGTAGTGTAGTTGTCAGTTTAGCCATGAGTAGATGCATGTTTCGGAAAAGTCTGTGTGGTTGTCATCCAAGGAGATGGATGCAGTGATTGTCAGGACTGCTGCTTCAGTCTGGCCCCTTAGGCACCTGTAAATTGCCCATTGGCCTGTGAATAAATGTGTTTCGTGCCTACTCCTGTGAGTAAACAAATCACATCTCCCAGCAAGGCTGTTTTCTGTACTAAATTTATTGCAGATAATCGCTATTCAGGCTGCAATGGAAAAATAAATTAGAATCGTGCAGTTCACTGTCACGAAGCGACAGATGAGCTACATGAGGGAGGCCGTGCTGGAGGGCTCCGGTCATACAACCTGGGATTCTTTAATATGCGCTGAAACTGCACAATGCACACGGGTGCCTTTTGCGTTTCAACTCCACTTAAAAGGGGCCATGACATGGTCATTCTTCATATTGCAGTTTTTTCCTTTAATATCTAATACAAGAGCTTATGATTCAGTTTTCGAAATTTGGCTGCCCTGGACACACTCTGTATTCCAAAAAATGCGATCGAAATTGAGAACGGGAAACTCCTCCCATTAGCAGCGACTGCCATATTGAATGCTGTCGTGACGTCACCAGGTCATACACGGAGCAACGTCGTCTGCTGCAATGTGCCCAACGAGGTCTCTTGTCCCCCTGTACTTTTGCGGGCGATCGAAGTAGCAATCGTCCCTTATATACCGTATTTACTCGCGTAATGCTCGCACTCGCGTAATGCTCGCACCCCCCACATTGGCTATCAAAAATTGGAAAATTTTTTTTCCCCACATAATCATCACACCCCCAAAATTACTGCCGCGAGCAGTCTGCTTGTCATAGCGATCGCCATCTATTGGCTGCGGCCACAACTAACTGCCATGGTTGGGCGCGCGTGCTACTAGGCGGCGGTACTGTGCTATCATCCACTGCCACCGCCACTACCGCTCATCCACTCGCCACCGCTAAGCCATTTTGGGAAGGTTCTCCAGCTCTCCGGTGTCTCGTAGGCCTCGTTTGCCTTGTTTGCGTGTTGTACCACCGTGCTCTTTGTGCCGCTTCGCCATGGGACGCTACTCAAGCTACACAGCTGCTTTTAAGCTAAAAGCTATTGAGTATGCGTTGAAACATGGCAACCGCTCCGCCAGCAGACACTTCGGCGTCAACGAGTTTTGCGTCCGGTATTGGAGATGGCAGCACGACGAACTCAAGACGACTGGTAAGACGCGCCGGGCCTTCCGTGGACCGAAGACTGGGAAATTTCCTGCCGTCGAATCCTCTTTACTGGAATATATCAAGGCTTGACGAGCGGATGGGTGTACTGTGTCGATTGGTTTGATACGGAACCAGGCGCTCGTAATCGCAAGAAAGGAAGGCATCCCGGTGCAAGACTTCCGCGCTAGTAATGGGTGGGCCACACGATTTATGCGGCGCATTGGACTCTCGCTCAGGAGGCGAACGACGCTTTGCCAGCGCCTGCCCGCAGCCTATGAAGAGAAAATTGTGGACTTCCATTGATTTGTTATCAGGATCCAGCAGGAGAAAAACTTCTTGCTCTCCCAGATAGGGAACGCGGACCAAACTCCGCTGAATTTCGATATGCCCAGCAGCAGGACAGTCGAACAGACAGGCGCTCGGACTGTGCACGTCAGGACTACAGGTGCCGAAAAACAGAGGTGCACAGTCATGCTAGGCTTGACGGCGGACGGGCGGAAGCTCCCACCGTACAGGTGCCCCAAAAGTAATACGGAGCACGCGAGCGGCGGCCGAAATGGAAAAAACTGCATGCCAGCGCACTCTATCAGCAGATGTGCAGTAAAGAGCGAGGGTACGTTGGCACATCCGGCTGACCCATCTCGACAACTTGATGCTCGCGTTATCGCCGCCACGGGCGAAGCTATGCTGCTACCGTTACTGCTCGCCAGGGGCGCTTTCAATACATGATGCATGGGTTTGCTGTTTGTTCGCGCCGTGTAGAAGGTTGGAGTTCGGCAGCTCGCACTTTTTTGCTTTTTCAGGAATGCCACCATATTCAGCCTGCGGGTACCACCGTGGCTCACTCTTCACTTCACAGCAAGTTTGTGACAATGAAAACAGAGAAAACTTCACGAAGGACGCAGAACGGAAAGACGACACACAGGCGCTGAGCTAACAACTGATCGTCTTCCCTTTCTGCGTCCTTCGTGAAGTTTGCACTGTTTTTATTAGGATGAATAACGAACTAGCTCATGATGTGTTCTGCGGGTTTGCGCGCGAGCTATAGAATACAAACGCTCGTCCATCGCTTTGGCAAGTGTGGTCAACTTTTTCTTGGCGCAAGGAAGCGTATGAAAAAAGGATAGCATGCATGTGTTGTCTTCGTTATCTTCATTATAAAGATAGGGCCTCAAGAGTATAGCAGTGTAGCTAAATAAGGATCACTTCCCTCAGCACAGATTTGTTTTCTTACACTGGAGGAAAAAAAGAAGCAGAACACGAGGTTGTCGCTTATTCAGTCGCCCGTGATCGGCTATATTTTGCGAACATGTAGGAAGAAAAGGGCAACAGGGTGGAGTCGATTAAAAAAAAACTTTCAAAGGCACTTTTTATGCAAACTTAAACTTTAATGCCGGGTAAAGCTGCCGCTCACGCTGATGATATCGGCCATGCGCCGAGGAAGGGACTCGTATAAAGAGTCGACGTATCCGGGTTGCTCTCGGAGGTTGTCCCACTCCGTGTTGACTGCCTCCCAGAGGTCATCTGGACGCGTGCTGTGATTCATATGCGACAGACTACTTTTCAAAGTTCCCCAAACGTTCTCAATGATGTTCATATCAGTGCCTTTTGGAGTCCACTCCAATAGCTGCACAGCCCGTTCCTCATGCAAGGCCTTCACAACTCGCGCAGTGTGGACGGGGCTGTAGTCTTGCTGCAGGAGGAATATTCCATCTTTAAATGGCCTGTCCAACGCGTACGGGATGAGGTGGTGGTCCAGGACGTCGCAGTAGCTGGCTCCGTTAAACTTTGATGGCAGTCTAATAAGGGGGCCGAGGCCTTCTGCACTGACAGATCCCCAGACGTTCATGGCACAACGACCACTGCTGACTACTTGCGTCGTGAAGTCGGGTAGGTACCTATGTGCGAAAAAATAATGCGTTGATCAGCTCCTACGCATTATATATTTAAAAAGACTAATTTAACTCAAAACCTCGATTGTCAGGCCAGGGGTAAAAGAAAAACCCTTTTTGGCTCATAAAACTTAAATAACTGCTGCAAGAGGACTAGCGAAGAAAAACAGTTTCATTTCTGTACTTATACGCGCACATGGCTTACTGTGCTTTAGACCGCTGTGCTCTTTACTTCACACAAATCAGTCTTATTCGGACATACCTGCAATTGCATGGACGCCAAACACGCCGCTGCTGGTCCCATCTTGAAGAGAATGTTGACTCATCTGTAAAGATCACTTATCGCCAGTCGTCCACAGTCCACTGCTCATGGGCGCGAGCAAATGCAATGCGCTGTTTCTTTTGTCTTGCCGTCAAATACGGTTTCTGCGCCGCCACACATCCACTTAATCCGGCTTCCTGGAGATGGTTTCGAATTGTGCTCGGACTGATGTCTAGGCCGAGGGCATCTCAAATTTCTTTTGCACTTTGAAAAGGATCCGCAACGGCTGCAGCGACGATCAGTTGGTCAGCCTCAGCCGAAGTGCACCGCTCGCGACCTTGACGGGGAGCATCGCCAAGGCGGCCGCCTTCATCCCTGTAAGCTTGTATTATACGATTAACTGCAGTCATCGACCTTCCAGTCCTGCGGCATATTTCCCGTTCGCTGTATACCCTGCGCGTACAGAAGAACAATTTCGTGCCTAACTTCCAATGGAACTCGGGGCGGCATTTTTCGTCAAATGGGAATTTCCGCAACGTTCGTTGATATATATGTGCGTGTGGGCGTGTCTTGCAAAAGGCGTCTAGCCTTCTCATCGATTATCAAGGCGATAGCATGAACGAAGCCAGCTCCTGCATTGTCTCGACCACCATCTTATCCCATATGACTCGGACGGCCTTTTTAACGATGTAGTCTTCCAGCATCAACACTATAGTGCCGTCCACATTGCGCGAGTCATGAATGTCTTGCTGGAAGAACGGGCTGTGCTGCTGTTGGAGTGGATGCCAAAGGACGCCGATTTGAAAAGTGAGGTCGTTTGGTGAACGTTGGAAAGCAATCTATTTCATATCAGCCTCAGAACGAGTCCAAATGACCTTTGGGTGGGAGGCTGTAAGAATATATGGGACAACCTCCGAAAGCGACGTCGACTCCTTCTACGAGTCTGATGATAATGAATTTTTATGTAGCAAGAGCATCTGTGGCCAAAGAGCGCCATGGCACAAAGTTGTTTGTTCTACTCAATGTGGGGTTAAAGACCCATTTCCCAAGCATTTCATCCTAAAGAAGCCGAGCACCAGGCAGGGGAAAGCTTGTACCGTATCACCGGTGGGTACCAAGTGGCGCTGGGGATCGAACCCCGCACCCCCCGCATGCGAGGCGGATGCTCAAACGACTATAGGCCACCGCTGCGGTGCTTATAAGAATCTCTTTTTTGGCACTTGGCCTGTCGTCAACCTGCGGGGGGGGCTTTACCGGTTATGAAACTGTTGAGTTTGCATAAAACGGCCCCTTTGGAGGCTTTTTTTTTTAACTGTTTCCTTCCTGCCACTCATTCCTACATTTATTCATTTAACTTTTTGTTCTCTAGTGTAAGAAAGTCAATTTGTCTTCAAGAAATTGGTCTGGAGTTATTAGCCCACTTGCTATGTTTTGAGCACCTATTTTTATCAAAGACAGCACCTGCATGCCATTGTTGTTTTTTTTTCATGCATTCCCTAGAGCAAAGCAAAATTTACACCGCATTTAGGAAAGCGTTACACGAGAGTTTGTACTCATCAGCGCACAAACTCGCCACCAAGTGAAGCGCAAGCTTCAGCTGTCACGCAGACAAAGATGATAAAATTCCTGATGAAGCATAAGGCGCACGGTGCCGACGGCAAACATTTATTCATGGCCCGGATGAACGACAAAGCCTTGCATGCGTTATTGAAAGCGCCCCTGGCGAGCAGTGATGGTAGCAGCATAGCTTCGCCCGTGGCGGCGATAACGCGAGCATCAAGTTGTCGAGATGGGTCAGCCGGATGTGCCGACACCCCCTCGCTCTTAGCGGCGCATCTGCTGATAGAGCGCGCTGGCATGCAGTTTTTTTCATTTCGGCCACCGCTCGCGTGCTCCGTATTACTTTTGGGGCACCTGTACGTCATTTTCTAGCGGAAGACCATCCCGAAAGGAAAGCTCCCCCCTGGTATACACATGCGCGTCCAAGAAAAGGGGTGGATGACCGCGGACCTTATGGTGGACTGGGTGAAGACTTTGTGGGGGCGGCGACCGGGAGCACTTCTTTTTCCGTCGCTCCTCGTGCTTGATAGCCTTCGGGGCCATCTTCAAGAGTCGGTTCGGGCGCAGTTCAAGGAACTGCGCACGGACCTGGCTGTTATACCCGGCGGCCTCACATCAAAGCTACAGTCTCTTGACGTATCTTTGAACAAGCCATTTAAAGATAACGTCCGGAGGCTGTACGCAGAATGGATGGCCGAAGGTGAACATGCTCTGACGCCGGGCAGCAAGATCAAAAGACCGTCCGTGGAGCTGCTGTGCAGCTGGGTATCAGAGGCATGGGGGATGATTGAGGTAAACATGGTGGCCAGAAGCTTCAAGAAAACAGGAATTTCGAGCGCCCTGGATGCGACCGAGGACCACCTGGTGTGGGACGACGAAGAAGCATCGGAAGATGAAGAAACCATCGATTCCAGTGTCGACACGGACTCTGATGAAGAGTAGGATTGCCTGCAGGACGTACGCAACGCGAGTAGTGACGGGGAAGTTGCGCGCGGCAAATAAAGTGCTTTAGCAGCTTGAGCTTACGTTCACCTTGTACTTTCATAACGAAGGTAAGTTAGGCTTGAAAGTAATGTTTTCGTTATATTTACAATTGCGGACCTGACAATCCTGATCTTGCACCCATTCATCTTTGCATATAACACTCCGAAACATTTGCTTGAAAATTTTCCCCGCATAATTATCGCACCCCCAAACTTCGCGTTGATTTTCAGGGAAAAAAAGTGTGAGGATTACGCGAGTAAATACGGTATAAATGACAGGTGCCGCAAAAGCGTCAATAATAGTCACGCAGTTATTCTTCGGTATAGGTATAGGGTCCAGTTGCACTGGGCCGATGGGACGCGATCGGCGGTCGATTGGCTGGTCGGTATGCGAATGCCATCGCTGGTGCACTAGTTCACCTGTCAAGCTAGAAGGATGACGACGCCAGCAAGATCAGCGACTGCGTATCGTAGTAGCGTTAAGAATCAGCTTAGTGGGAACCAGAAGAGTGTGGCGGGGGACTTGTTTGTATGGCATTCTATAAACTTCAGAATTTTAAAACTTAATGGACCTCATGCTAGCCACGGCGACGTACGTGATGTGTGTGCACCAGTGAAGATGTGCTTTTATTCGGTGCCTGTGCATAGAACCTAGTGGCGAGGCAAATGAGCGACACGGGCAGAAAACGCCGCACGACGGTGCCGCTCGCCGCCGTCCCCTGGGCTTATGCGGCCGAGCGAAAGCTTCGCAATAGACGGCCCGAAAAACTGCGCTTGTGTACCTTATCCTTATCGAAAAAAGCGAAATGAGCGGCTGCATTTCATATCTTCACACTTTCTTACTAATGAGCGGGGAACTCCGGCCAGATGCTTGATTTTTGGCCGACGGTGGACCGCCGGCCCCTCTCGTGACGAGGCCTAGCGAATACGCAGGTTTAGTGTGTGCGATTTCGGCGATTGCGGAGAGCGAATTCACAAGTTTTAGCACTTGAAAATAGCTGTTGAGCGTAGTTTTGGCCACAGTGCCGTCAAAGCGACGACTGCCTACATCGCAGGGCGCGAGTACAATAAGGGGGAAGTGCCGATATGTGACCTGGTCTGCACAGCATGCGCTGAAGGCAGCCGGCAGCAGCCATCGGTGTCTACTGTGGACAACAAATCTGGTCCTTTTCATTAATTAAAGTAATGTCCGAACGTATTTTTAGCTAAAGCGCTTTAAAATCAAATACTGATGACATAAGAGGAAGCAGTTACAATTAGTGGGAAGCGCTGGTCCTACAAGAAGCGTTTCCCAAGCAGGCGATATAGCATCAGCGGTGCTTATTGCAGTGTTATCATACTGTGTAAATGAGTAAAACTACAATCTGTGGGTAATACTACGGAATAGTTAAGATAAGGAGAGCCCACCTTGCGTTTTGTGCCAAGCAAACGAGCAGTACTGTTTGCGCACAGCTATGTAAACAACCCCAGCGCGGGTCTGCAGTTGTGATCGTCGCATTCCTAGGCCACAATGTGCACGCACAGTAAATGCTAAATGATGTACTGTTATTTTCAAGCACTTATTTAGACGGCGGCGGCTATTCTTCGGTGCGGGCAGTGAAAGCATTCGAGTCGAGTAGGGTTTTGCAAGCGGCTTGGTTCCTGCAAAAGGGTTCTACAAGCCGAAGGGAATGTATGTTCGACTTACAAATGCACACGTTCAGCGGGGAAGTTGTCTCATTCGGCACTTTTTTCTGCTCCTTTCATGCCTCGAGGTTACCGTAGTGCCACCTTGTGATAAGTTGAGTTTAATTATCGAGCCGATGAATAGCGGACCAGAAATTGGTAGCCAGCTACAAAACGCCGTGGCTTTCACGGCGCACATCGGCGAAGGCATGCACGGCACGTGCCGCTTTTCACATACGGGAGCACTTGACTGCTCGAAGAAACCACACTCATAACATAAAAATGACACGTTTATAAGCGTAAGTAATAAATCAGGGGTGCCACGAGCAAGTCCACTTTCTTAAGGATCACTCAGGTCACGTAATAAGCTGATGGCTTCCGAAAAGAAAACGCTAAAAATGCATTTTATTTTGATAAGCTAAAAAAAAAAAGAAAAATTTTCGAGCGACCGCCATCTACGGTGTGCATGCAAGCACTCCAACAGCGTGCAGCAGACGACGCGGGGCGGGTATGCCCCTCTGACGTCAACGATCAGAGGTTGCCAGACCAGCAAGCAGTTCGCAGAAGAAATGGAAAAAATTCGTTTTGAAAATATTTACCACACAGAATCAACCGGAACTTGGGGGGAATTTCAATTTAACAAGTTGAGAATTAATTCCTATAAGCAGGGTATGCGTGAAAATAGGCTGTCATGGCCCCTTTCGGAATGTGGTCACTGCAGCCTCGTTTGAACCCCTGTCCTGCGGCACACCAGCTGAGCACTCTGACGACTGAGCTATACCAGATTCAAACGATGTCAGCAAACAAAACAGTTCATGTTTCTAACGGTGGTCTGGACCCTCCACAACCTATGCGTATAGCTTTTCATTTTCCAAAGAACCTCTTACTTAGGCACACTAGATGCGAGATGGCTTAGTAGCACAGCAAATTATTTTAGTGGGCGATCTCATGGCCTCTAGCAATTTGCACCCGCTCTGCATTTTGGTGCCACAATACACGGTGGTATGAAGGGCAGAAAATATGCCGACAACGTTTATAACAAATATGCAGCTGCATAATTTGCATGAGTTTCGAATGGTCGGTGGTGCATTTTGTAGCAGAACATCACTAAGGGCAGCATAGTCGCTTTAACAGGCATACTGCAGTTCTTCGGAACTGACATCCACCAAATTCAGTTTACAGCCTCAAGTATTTTATCTTTTCGCATGAATGCCGGTCTAGCTTCCCTTGAGGTTGTCAGCCACTCAGCATCGTCGGTATCGGCGTGAAAGGAGAGCTCGTCAGAAGGAATGCCGGGGGCTTTTTTGCAAATTATTTTCGTGTTGGTCAGCTAAAAGTGCGCTGCACTAGCCACTAAAACATCATCACTAAAACATCACCATTAAAACATCGCCACTAAAGCGTCGCACTCGTGGCTTCCTTTCACTCTTGGGGCTCATACGTATAGTGGCAGAGTTCTGCTGCCGAACACGAGACCATGGGATCAATTCCCGGCTTCGGAGGGAATATTTGGTGCGGGCGATATGCGTAAACACCCTTGAGATTTCTGTCCATATCAAAGAACCCAGATGTCCGAAGTTAACCGTCTTCACTGCATGGCGGGCCTCATATAGCCTCAGTGTCAGCTGATTACTCTGCTCAAGTAATGCTTGAGTGTAAGCATATAGGCTCTTTTGCCTTGTGGGAGTATGCGCATTGAGGTTGATCGTGTATCTTTAGGAGGCATAATAGCTAACTGTGCTCTTGGCAGTCTTGCGGATGAAAGAAAAAGCCTTGCAATGAATGTATTTCAATAATGAGCTCGGAAGGACCACAGGCCCTTGCCTCGCTGCGGTTCCACCCATTCATGCAGTCCCAGCAAGTAAAACATGAAGTACCCCAATATGATTACATGTCGACAGCAGTTGCAATCCTTGTGTGCCCTGCTGGGCTTTACAAAGCACGCATACACGCTGCGGTACCAAAGGATTGCTCAACGTCTGCATTATGGCTGCTGCAGCTTGGTGACTATAGACGGGTTACATAAGTGCCAGCAATGCTGTAAAAACTTGCAGCTAGTTCTGGCAACACTGCGCAGCGCTGCCATTGTGCAGGACAGTGAGGCAAACGAGCATAAGCGAGTCTGATGCAGTGTACTTATCCCGCGTCAGATCGTCTCTTGTCTCGCAAACTGCAGCTGCTGTGTCGATTATACTTTATTGCAGTCTAGCAGTGAAAGGCTGCTCTTCAACGTAGCACTCACAGCGATGTCGCTGTCGCTTATTTCTCCCGTTATGGGGTGGCAAAATGATCTGGCAGTGATTCCGCCGCTCTCGGACCTGAGCGTCTGGGAATTTTGCGAGAGCAAGTCGTCCACAGCGCATACTTAAGATCGTAGCTACAGCTTCCACGTAGAATCATATGCCAATGTGACTGCTCTAATTACAAACACCAGCCAGACCAGGTAAAGCTGCCACGCATTACGCTATAGACTCTAGTAGGCAATTATTGTGTGCCGCTAGCAAGTCGGCGCCTGTAATGTCATGCTGATTAACTATAACTCAATGGTTGAACACCTGTGCACCATTAACCAGTAAGAGCATGTAATTTGTCATGCTGATTGGCTCCTTGGAAACGCAGCATGCATGCTGAAAAACTGCACAGAAGCTGGCGCGTTGTGTCGTTCGCTTCCTAGTTCCTTGTTTTTACGCTGTTTTCTGTTCCTAAAAATGTGCAAACTTGTCTAAATTTTCATCTAACTGTAATTAGCATGCGCCATTCCTTAAGTCCAGCAAAATTGCGAAACTGTATTTGTGGCACCTAGTGAAGTGCAAAATCTGAAGCGTGTATAACACTTGATAGATAGCTCAATGAAAGCATCGACAAACATGTAATCTTTATTTACAACGGTACTCTCATCTTCCTAAAAGTGCCACGCTTTCGCAGGAAGAAAAATGCACCACCATACTCTTTAATGATTGCTGTGGACGACACATCCAACTGCCCGGCCGGAAGCTTGCCTGTAATCACCTGATTGCTGTAGTGCTGTCCTTTTAGCTGGTAGTGTCCTTGCAACCTTAGGATGTTTAAATGCAAAAGCTGATGGCACCGCAGCTTTGTGCAAGTGTCGGTAACCGTTCTCAACATTAGTGACCAGTCAAGCGAGCACATTGTGGTCGCTTTTTATGCATTAAAAACTGATTTTTCATTCCTTCTGATGGCCACAGTCAACTTCTTGTAAATGTCCGGGTCCTTTGGGATTCCGTAGCAGGAGACCTGAAAGCAAAATGAATTTTACAATGAGCTTTGCCATGGTTTAAAAATGCAGGGTGCCCACACGTCCCATTTTTGCCTCAGCTGCATTTGTCACGTAACACGTGGAAAGCCATTCTGCTCAAAGTGGTTTAGGAGCAGCCTAGTGCCAATGAATCCTGTCCAGAAGCTTGGTCTCTGCATCGCAGACACCAGTTCACTGCGTCGAGCTTTGGGGGGCAACCAGCTATGGGAATGGTTTTGTTGCTCGTACAGCAAACCGACATCGCATCATTTCTGATGCCCCACCCCCCGTCCCTCTCCAATTTCATTTTACAATACGCTCCAACCTTTAAACCCATTGCTTAGCTCAGCGTTAGCATATGTAAACAGTAACTATTTGCGCACTAATAAATTCTTTCCATCACCACCTCTTCTTCAAATGTGCCTCAAGTCATTCACTGCAGCGTCTTCATATGAAGACTATGTTGTTTCAGCTATAGTGGTTGATGGTTGAAACAGTCTCCTCAGTTCAATTTGGTTTCACTGGCCACCTGCATCCAGTTCCAATCAGTGCTTGCTTTTATCCTTGCGTATGTTTGGTCGGCGTCAACGGCAATTGCGGTGAGGCATGCACATGAACATGGTCTAAATGCGATAGATAACCTGAGCTCACATCTTTGAGGCGTGTGCACCATGAAAGCGGGGATAGTTAAGGGGAGCACTTACTTTTCATCCAGATTTGTCAAAGCATCTGTACTGTGTACACAGCAGTTCACTGACATGGTGTCAGGTCATTAAATGGAGCCGACTGATCCAAAACAAACACCAAAGTCCAGAAAACACAGAACGCGCTCGGCAAGAAGCGGCAGGCAAGTGAGCAAGGCAGACCTGCACCCGCTCGGCCTGTTCCTGTACAGTGGCGGCTGCAACAAGCTTTGCGTAGCTGTGCATAGATGGCGCTGCTACAGAACTCATCTTGCAACTCGTCTATACAAGCCCTTGTGGAGTGGCGCCATCTGTTCTCAATCGAGAGAAGCACAAGGAGCAACAAACAAGATTTTGTAGGGCTGCCGGATGCAGTGCCAGCACCTAAATATATTCTTACATCGTGTTTTTTGCAAATAGTTTATAAAAACTATTCGCAAATAGGTTTTTGCAAATTAACCAGCCCATAGCACTTTTTCATGTTCAGAGCAGAGGTAAAAATAAACTTTGCTCTTGAGCATTAACTGCACATTTTCTTTCCACATTGCTTGCGCTGTTGTGCAGACATAATGCAAAGGCACAGAACACAGGGTGAAGCCCAGAGCCACTAAAGTGAGGCACTCCTGGCTCCAGCCAGGTGCCGTGACCCTGCCGAGGAAAGAAGTGATTGTGATGGTTTTGCACTGCCTTTGCGCAGCCTGCTGTTCCAGACGCAGTCGGTGTTTGGCCACCTGCTGGAGTCCCAGCTGGAGTACCACGTGCCAGAGCAGTTCTGGCAGTGCTTTCGACTGTGGGGCGCACCCGTGAATGTGCGCGAGCAGCAGGACGCCTTCGAGTTCTTCAACCACTTGCTGGACCAGGTGGACGAGTACCTGCTCAAGATCGGCTGCGACCCTGTCTTCAAGCCCTTCTACGAGGGAACCTTCTCTGACCAGAAGATCTGCCAGGGCTGTCCCCACAGGTAACTGCATAGCTGGTGTTGGGGGTCTGGTGCCACAAGAGGCCACCTTGGTGTGCCTTGATCTTGTCCAATGAGCGCTTGGATGGCCTTTTTGTTTGTTTTTTTGTTTGTTTTACTGCAGCCGTGGCCTATTGGCTTTAGCATCCAGCTTGTAGGAGGGAGTATCGGGTTTGAGCCCCAGTGTCGCCAAGTGCCAACCAATTTTTGCTCGGAAAAAGCAAGGGGTCTTTGACCCCACCTTGTGCAGACCAAACACATTTTGCCATGACACTTTCTGAGCAAACTGGCCTTCCACCATTAAAGATCATTTTTTTTGGACTGGGCAGCAAGTAAAGCCTAACTGGACATTGCTTGCCACAGCTGTTTGGCAATTGGCCTCGTTGACTTGCTCGGTTTGTAATTTAGGATTATGTTCCCCAGCTGGGCAAATTCACCTGCGTTGTAAATAGCACAGAATAAACAGAGAAGGAGTAAAAGACACAACTTAACGAAATGATATAGCCAGTAATTCAATACATTCGGGCTCAACTCTCGATGAATGACGTGAACTGAAAGTAAAGTCAAAATTGTGAACAGGATGCAGTGGTATATGCTACATAAAAATTTCGTTCCACCAGTGTCTTGCACACTCAATATGTTTGCGCACATTTATCATGCTTTTATAAAATTGAGTACAGCTTCTCATAGGTTCTCAGTTCAGGTGCATTGGCCCTAATTACTCGGCTTGTGCAGACGTGACTTGTTCCAATGCTGTACGTAATATTTTTGGCTGGGCTTGAAGGCCATAGGAGGAGGCCAGTAGAATAGTACTTGGTTCTAACTTGTTAGAGCAACCAGGGACTCCGGAGGAAAATATAGTTAAGAAGGACAACCCCCCCCACCCCGTTCCGGGGTCCCTGAGAGCAACTCTCTTTTAAGAGCAGTTAGAATTCTTGTGCATGTGTGTGCCCATTTTAGGTATGAGCGTGAGGAGACCTTCCTGGCCCTGAACCTGCCAGTGAAGAGCCAAAGTCTCAAGGAGTCCCTGGACCAGTTTGTCAAAGGCGAGCTCCTCGAGGGGGACAATGCCTACCTGTGCGAGAAGTGTGGCCAAAAGGTCAGTAGCCCCTTTTACAGTACAGTAATCGCTCGTTATAACGAAATCGCATTACTTGAAATATCGTTTTATTCGAAATTTCTTTCGGTCCCGGCCCAAACGCATGCATTATAGGTCGCATTACTCGAAGCACACGAAGAGCTTGACCCACTTTTCATGACGCTTTGCGATGCCAGAAAACCGCGGTCTCTTGGATGCCGAAAAGTGGCCAAAAGACCGTGGGCAGACTTGCGACGTAGCATTCCATGGGGTGCGCTCGGTGAGCAAAAATTTACTTCTCTAAAGAGCATTTCTGGCGCTGAAACGTGCCAAAAAGCACAAAAGAAGTGTCCCTCCGATTCATGCTTGCGAGTAGCGAGCGAGGTGAGCTTTCGGCAATGAGCTTAGCTACTCCCTGGCTGTCGTAGTCGTCGCTAAGCATAACCGTTTCACATCGGCTAGAGCAGACGAAACTCTCGAAAGCGCGCGAAAACGTCATTCTCGAGAGTTTTCGCTTCAAATGAGAAGGCGACTCACAGGTCGCGCTTGCAAGTGAGAACAACGGTGTTGTCAAGCTGCTGCCTGGTCGCACTGCCTTTGTCGTGTTCGACGCGAGGAGCTACGTTAACAAATTGGGAAGACTACTTTGGGGAAGCCGGTCTAGAAATCTGCTTGCTGCTCGTCATAATCGGCCTCCATCGCAATAAAAAACCCCCCTAGCTTCATTGCACCTTTGACGGTGCAAATAGATCGATAATTTTCCGAAAACACGAAAAATCTGAGCGTCGCCAGCGGTGAGTCAGGCTGTCAACATGGCGGGCCAACACAACCACGGTGTTTCCCCAGCGATTTTCTCAAGCCGGTCATGCTTGATTCGCGCCATCCGACTAAACAGATGGTCTAAATACGTGGTAGGGTTATTGAATTTTGTTCCTAGACATCTCTCAACGGCGTGCACGTGACGTTGCGCGACACACTGACACTTGAACCGTAGAATTAGCACAGTGTCATTGACAACCGTCCGCCAAAAAACTCTCGCCGAAGAACTCAGTTGGAAACTTCACAGCTGTACACATCGGTAAAAAAAAACTGCCAAGTAATCATGCGAAGCCCCTATTCCAAAACCGTTCAATTTTTAGAATCGCGCTGCGTACCTACAATGAGCGGCTAATCGTTTTTTGAGCACAACAAACAACCTCAGACTCGAGCCATGGCATTTCCGTGACCCCGCCCCCCGCATGAAAGCGGCCACTGCCTTCGAAATACTCCGAAATACCTCCATAAAAGCGGGCACTGCCTTCGTGATTCGAAATATCCCCCCGTAGGTTGAATGCATGGGCGGCGACCGCGGCTTTGTGCAATGCTTGGTCAGATTAGAGCAAGGGTTGCACGCGTCCGGCAAGAACTTGAAACAGCCAAAGCTCATTGCTTTTTTTGCACCTGAATAAAGTTTTGCTTCACTGAATACATTGTATTTTTGACTTCCTCGCTGTTGCTGTGCAATTAAAGCTCAGCTGCTTTAGATTTTCTCGGATAGTCGTTTATATCAAATTACCGCTTATAACGAATTTTTTCGCTGTCCCGCTGACTTCGTTATAAGCAGGGATTACTGTATATAGCTCTGCTGTCATCTAGCAAATGTAAATTTTGGTATTGCTACCTGCAGATGCAATGGCAGTTCAGGAGTGTGGCAGAACCAGATATCTTTGTAAATGGACAAATAGGTCCAGTGATTCCTCCTCTGAAATCAAGAGAAGGCATGTGCATAAACAAGGCATGTAGGCCTCGTTGTTAAGGGTAACGGAGGGGGTTCCAAGAATCCATTGAACCTCTCCTTTGCAGACTGTGCCACCGTTTGTTCTGTTACCTGACCCTAGCAGCGCCGGCAGCTACAGATGCAATTTAGTTTTTACCATTCAACTGGGTTTTGTTCCAAAAGATTCACTGCTAAAAACCGGGAGAATGTCATGTTCGAGTAATTCATGCCTAAATCTTTCCAGTTTTGCCAGCTTTTGCGCCTTTTTCCATGCTTATGTGAAAAGAAAATATGTGCATCTTTTCTTGCTGGCAAATTTGGTGCACATTTCTTCTTTTGTTCCTTCTTTTTTTCCTTATCGTCAACTCTGTGTCATGTGTGCAGCGCAACACTGTCAAGCGGACGTGCATCAAGCGGCTGCCCCAGGTGCTGGTCATTCAGCTGAAGCGGTTTGGCTTCGACTGGGAGGCTAACCGGGCGGTCAAGTTTGACTACCACTTCAAGGTTCGTTGCCTGGCTGGCCTGCCTTCTGGTTGCTTTGAAAGCATTGTTGATGGCATGTTTGAGAGGGGGAAATCCAGGGCTTCATGCGAACCATGGTTAATAATTAATTTGTTTGTCTCACATGAGAGCACGTAAACAAATATTTAATACCTGTAAAAATTCCCTGGAAACAGACTTTAGCATTAGTGGCGGATTGGGTACAACTGGAGGGGTGCATGGTGTTTGCAGGCCGAAGATTCCATTTGTTGGCTGTCAGAATTAAAAATGAATCTGTGTGGTGCTGAAGTGTAACTGTGTAATGAATACCGCATTTACTCGCATAATGAACACATTTTTTGTTGACATGAATTTGGGGGAGGGTTCATGAAGTGGGGAAAAACAGTTTTGCCAGATTTTTTTGTGAGTTGAAGTATCATATCGTAAGCACGCCCGCCCGTTTTTTCCTTCCATCCGTCCATCCATCAATCATCAACAGAAACATACGGTCAGCTGTGTTATGTCGCTTGTGTTTAGCAGTGTTTGCTTCGAAAGATGTTGGCTGTTTCACCATATGATCTGATAATTTTTTGATAGTCGATGGTGCTGGACACTCGTAGCAAGATAAAAACGAACATGCTTAACACCAGCCCTGAAAGTTTAGGTGCATGCTTTTTTATGTGAGGTTAAAAAAATACTCCTGGATGGCCCTGATTCAAAACCTGAGATTAAAAAGTACTTTTCGAAGAAAATCCTCATGAAAATGCCATTCTTTTGATCTGTATTTTCTTGTACAAGATTTTTGCAGATTTTTTGGATGCTCTCTATATTTTCAGGTGTTCAGAGTTCTGATGGTCCCACCACTCGTGGAAGCAAAGTACAGAGTATTGTTCAGTAGGCATGTGCGAATATTCGATAATTTTGATTATTCAGTCGAATGGTAAAGTATTCGATATTCGATTCCAACCGAATGTTTGGTATTCGAAATCTCGAAGTATTCGTTCCGAGCAAATAAGGTTTCTGAAACTCTTGCTTCATACTGCAGGATCGGAACATGGCACGCGCATAACCAAAACCCCGACTCTGCGCCTCGTGTGCCTACGCTCCCGCACATGTTCTGGAACCGGTCTGCGCATGCTCGTGGCAACAGACGTGAGCAGGCGGAAGTGTGGTGTCCAGATCTGATCTGTACTTGCCAAGTGTACGCGGCAGCATTATCCGCAATGTGCACGTGCCGCAATCGTGCTCGGTGGCCGCTATCCGCTTCCGCGCGTCGCTAGTGCGCACGTGCTGATGGTCCCGACGGGGCAGGGGTGCAAACAGCTGCTGGCTCCTGGCACCTAGTGTCGTCCTCATGGCGATCTGCGCATGCACAGTGGCTCCCCGTGAATCGCTCTAATAGGAGGGCACGCGGTTATCTTGATCTCCGTAGCCGCCCATGTGAAATTAGTGAATTAACGCAACCACGCAAGCTTGAAAGGAAGCTAGCACGGGGCACATTGTGACACGGGTGCCCCTTTCCGACGCCTGATGCGGGACGGCACTGGGCACGCGGTGCGTACGCTTAGCAGGCATAGGCATGTGCAGGGGGCGGCGGGGGGAGCGATGCCTTTTCCCCACCAGTCATTTAATGGAGGTGCCAAGTTTCCCCCATGCATTTACTCTTCTGGACCTGTCCCATCATTTAAAGTGCAGGGTTATGACCATGTAGGTTTCCTGACGACACTACTAAAAACTACTGCTCAATAATATTTTGTACATGCTGCAATACCATCACATTAAAATAAATGTTTTACAACCATACATCATCTTTGCACTGCATTTTAACCGTAGGGGCCCAGGTGGGAGGGGGGAGAGCGCTGCGGTGAAACTTGACTACCCGTAATGGAGAACACTGTGCACTCACTAGCAGGTGTTCGTGGAGTCATCGCTTAAATGCAATAGCTGCGCAGCGACACAATCACAATTAAGACCTCACACCCCCAAAAGTGTCGGCTGCGCATCTAGGCAAACTCCCAAATTTTCTATGGCTCTTTTTCAGGACGTTGACACACTTCAATGAGTGCGATGAAGCTCATTGCGTTCTTTTTTTTTTTTTCAAGTAATGGCCTTATGTGTTTGAAAAATACATGATTTTTAAAATGCCTCTTGTGCCATTCAACTTATTTTATATGCTAGAAGTATTCAAAATATTTGCTTTGAAATTATTCGAAGAAAATTACTATTCGATTTGAATTCGCTTCAAACCTAAAAACCACTATTCGCACATACCTATTGTTCAGTATATAGATGCAAAATCTTGATAGAACTTCAAGCCAAGTAAAAAAATCTCCGTGGACGTACAGTTGGTTTTGAGGGTCGCATTTCATTTAAATGCTGCAACCCTCAAAAGCCTACGAAGTGAGGTCTTCGCACTTCTGTGCTGGGCAAATGTGCAACAGGTTACGTGTCCGCGTTCGAGCCCTATTATGGCAGCACCACCACAGACAGCCTGTGTCGGCCTGACTTGACATTCACCAGCCGCATTGTCTTGCATCTACTTGACAAAGTCAAGCAATCATCAGGTGAAACTGGCCTCCACCTTTACACTGACTGATTTTATACGTCACCACAGCTTGGCAATGAACTCCTGCGTCACAGTGTTTCCCTCACAGGCACAGTAATGCCAAGCAGGAAGAATGTGCCACTGGAACTCAAGAAAAGAAAATTGAAGAAAGGCAGTGTCATAGCATCAATGTTGTAGGTGCTACCGAAAAAAAGTAACTATATGCGTTACTCGTGACGCTAGAAAAAGGAATGCATTACCGCCCTACGTTAACTACCAAAAACGTAACGTGTTACCGTTACCGGAAAAAACTACCGCACGTTACTGGCTGTTACGTCATGGCCATAAATTTTAATCAGTGCGTATTCGCTTATTATACAGCTCATATTTCACATAAAATTTCTAGCCCAAACAACCATTTTACCCAAAATCCTGATTTAACGGTAATACTTTGCTCCAATGTGCCAGAGCTTAGCAATGTTATAGTGGCTTAGTGCCGCAAGTAGAGTTACATGTGGCACACGGTGAAGTCACATGGTGAAGTCATTTTCTGCATGTGACATCAAACACAAAATGACACTTCATCATCTATTCTAACTTCACAAAGTAAACATCGCTGATCTGTCAACAAATTTACATTAATTCTGAAAAGTGTGATGCTCCAAAATGCTCAGATGTGCTTCTCCTAACAAAATAGACGTGAAAACTGTGTAGCAATAAAGGAATGCTTAAATGGCATAGTTCCGGGAAAATATATTTGTGCACATAAACATATCTTTTTTTGCTTGAACCTGTATAATTACCGCAAAAAATGCAAGTGTTTATGTGAAGGTGTTCAAGGTGAGCCTTGCTCGCTCAAGAATTCAATAACCAGAAACGTAGCCGCAGTTGCAGGTAGAAAGAAACAAAATTTGTTTTGTAAACAAAGTTGATAAGCAACAATAGAGTAGAGTATTGCCGCGACATTTCTAGAAACTACAACTTGCTGTTGAATTTAAGCAACAGCTTCATTTCAAAGCTGTCATCGGACAGCTTGCCTCACTTCCTAGTGAATACGTCCGCCCCTACGCTGAATAGGCACCCGACGCTGCACTGGATGGTACTCTTGTATTCACTTTCAGGAAGAGCTCGTGAACGCGTAGAAAGTTTTCTATGAGCCCACTCAGCGCAAAGTTACACGGCACCAAAAGGTACTGAGACAGTTCCTCATCTTCAGTTGGCGATGATGTTGAGAGGGCGCTCCCGAAGAAGTCATGCTCTATTGTGCTGGAGCTGAGGCGGGTCACTGTACCCTGAGACTGGATGCCAGCAAGCCGAGTAACTAGTAATGTGGCACCTTATGTTACTGAAAAATGTTAACGTGAGTGCATTACCCGTTACAGTTCCGAAATGGCAACGAGTACGTTACTAAGTTACTGAAAAAATTAACGCGTTACCGGTAACACCGTTACTTGTAGCGCGTTATTGCCAACACTGCATAGCGTATTGCTTTGGGGGACTTCTACAGGGCTCTCTCCTGGTGCCGCAAGCGTCCGGTGACTGTGCTGATCTCAGCTGACTACCCGTCAATGCAGACAGTGACAAGGAAAGAGCAGGGAGGGAAAACTTGGGCACTAAACAAGTCACTTGTCATTTGCATACAGCAAACATGGGGGCTGTTGACAGAGCCAACCATTATTGCCCAAGTTGTGGGTTTTTGAGAAAATCAGTGAGGTGGTAGCAAGAACTTTTCGTCTGGCTGATTGAGGTGTGAATTGTAAACAGCTTTCTTCTTTGGACACTGCAACAAGCCGTATTGAGAGAACAAGTGCCGAGTCGTCTCCAGTGTCGCCGTTAGCTCATAATGCAACTTGTTGACCATCAAATGCCTCAAAGCATCAGAAAAGGCCATGCATCCGACTGCGGCCGAGAACAGAGGCTCAATGGGATGCCGCTCTTCCTTTACCGACTTGAAGGCCGTCCGGTCTGTACTGAGGGAACGGCAAAGGGTGCCAGAAGGGAGACGGTATTTTTTGGAAGATGTGCAAGTGGAAGCCTGGCCTCCACCCAGGAGAGTGCTTTGAGAGGTATCGCACTCTAAAGAAGTTCCGCTGAAGCTCTAGTGAGGCTGAAAAAAAATGCTTTAAATAAATGCTCATGACCATATCATGACGTGGAACTCCCCTTTCTTTACAAGGGGCTAGAAGGCTCAAAAGAATGTTGACCAGAGCAGTAGTCGCTGAGGAGAGCACACCTCACCGGAAAGGGTCAACCTCGCATAAAAAGCACGGACCTGACCTTCAGGGTTGATGTTCAGCACGTTCGCTTTATCTTGCTGCGATTGGCCAGCACCATAGACTATCACAAATCAGCAGATCATGCAGTGATACAGCAAACACCTTTCGAAGCGAAGACTGTGCTAAACACCGGCGACATGAACGCGGCTCTCGCGAGCATATCTGTCAAAACTTTTTTCCTTGCATATTGAACCCTCTCACCAAATTGATGTCATATTTGTGGGGAAAAGAGTGGGTTCATTACACGAGTAAATGTGGTACAGTAGAACTTCGATTGTACGACTTTCAGGGGACCGTGTGAAACCGTCGTATAATCGAAAATCTCGCACAAGTGACACATTCGCATAATAAAGACGTCCGCTACTCTGGCTTTCAAAAGTTGGTTCAATTTCTTTTCTCCGTGCGTTATAAAAGCACCTATTTTTGTTCTGTGAGAATTGTGAGACCGCTTGCAGCCACGCTTTTTGATGTCCAACAGGCTGCTTTAGACAAGGTGTGCATGTGCTCCTGTCCCTGCGTGTTAACTAGGTGTCACATGCACCTCGAAAACAATGACTTGTACAATGCTCCAGAAATGTGGCTGCTCTGACTGTTCGAAGACTTCTTGTGGCGCGTAGTAACACCATACCAGTGACATGTCTTTCTGTCCAGACTTCCTCTAGAACCTCTGTCACTCCACAGCAGCAGGTTTTATACTAGGAATTTGCATCCCAAAGGAAAAAAAATTGCTGGTGTTTTAGCATCGCTAAGTACGGCTTTTTGCAGGTGGATACTGCCACATACTTGAAAGTGCAATTGATGTGTTCACTGACTCAGGGAGCCGGTTATGCGCCTTTCCTTTTCTTAATATCGAGGGTCTATAACACTACAGCGTTGTAAACGCCAGTGAACCCGACGAACGTTGGCGGCCTGTTGCTCCTGTGCCGCGTTCCTGCCGCAACATTGTCAACGCCAGCGCATGCAACGCACATCTCAGCTGTCAGTACTGCTACATTTCTCAAAGTGCGATTGAGGTGTCCACTGACCCAGGGAACCAGTTATGCGCCTTTGCTTTCCTTGAGGGGAAACCCTGGTCTTTTATATATTTATTATTTATTTATTTTTCCTTTTATTTATATTTTATTTATTTCATTTATTAATTATTTCATTTAGAAAATTTTATTAAGTCATAGTTGTGCCATCTTCTAGGAACATGTGTTTTTGCATACTGATTCCAAATACGTAAATTAATTTTATATAAAACAAGTCCTTGTGCACTTACGCAATATGTTACATAATTTTTTGGAGTGAGCTTTCAAGAAGGTTCGCTGCAGGGAACTTGCTGAAAGGCATGCATTGGTTTGTCTTGACATCAAGAAATGCAGTAACGGTAAAATTACCGTCCTGCTTATCGTAGAACTTGAGTTATAAGGTTTCTTAGTTGCCGCTCCGGAAGCTGGGATCCCAACTTTGCTTCCCATTTCTGAAGGGGCCACTTCAAATCCCTATAACTCAACTGCTGTGACATACAGGATGATGATTTCTTATTGCACTCCTTAATATCAAGACATACCAATGGCATGCATTTCAGCAAGTTCGCTGTTGGTAAATTTTTTAAATAGTCTCTCCAAATAACTTGCATAACATATTACATAAGTGCACAAGGACTTGGTTCACATAAAATTAATTTGCATATTTGGAATCAGCATACAAAAATACACGTTCCCTGAAGATTGCATAACAGTGACTTCATTAATAAAAAAAATTTTTTGAAAGACCAGGGTCTACAATGGTCTACAATGTTACCAACACAAATGAACCCGATGAACGCCAGCGGCCTATTGCTGCAGTGCCACGTATGTTTCGTGGCTGCCAGATGTCCACTGCTCCTCCACTTGGTCAAATTGGTCAAGGTCAAATTGCGGTGCCAATGACCTTGGCTTGACTAGGCCATTAAAACTTTCGCTTTAAAAATGGCAGAGGTTCAACCCGACTGTACATAGTTAATCAAGCAACAGCTGTTCGTGGCCGAGGCGCACTGCAGTCAGGCGACGGCCAGACTCTTCGCTAGTTTCCACCAGCGTAGCCTCACCGCTTTCGCTTGCAACCGAACCAGTGGCCGAAGTCCTGGCAGCCTCTGCTGCCATTTTCCCGCTGTTGTTGCACTTGCCGCTGAAGCCATTTCTCCAGGCGAGCTCGCATTCTTCATCTGTTTTGGCAGCCATTGGTTCTCTATGCCCTGCCCTCATCGTAGCCACCTCGGCTTCAGGACGTGCTCTGTCAAGGGGATCATCTGAAGCAGTGCGGCGCCTTCGATACTCGGTCGACGAACTTGCTCCAGCAATTACGTCACGTCTGCCAGTCAAGTTCTCCGCCGGCATCCCACATTCCGGACTGTTCCCACCAGCTGTCATGCGAAGCGGGGCATGCATATTTTTCCATTGTATAATTAAGGCTTTTAATGTGTTATCCCTATGCGGTACTTGCCAGGCCCATGCCAATTCGTCGTAAATGCGGGTCGTCGCATGAACGGGAGACGTAAAATTAGAGTCCCACTTCTCGCATGCAAAGCTGGAGGTCAAATGACACTTGTATTTGACCTCTGACTGGAGACTAGCTGCAATTGTGTCTGTGACATCATACCACGTGACTTGTCGCAGCTGTTACCACCACTCCGATCGCTCACTCTCGCCAGTTGTGGCACGTGACTAACCACATGATTCGCTCTTGCTGAATAAAGGCCAGCGCTCGCTGCCTAGACACCGCAGAGACATGGAGCCAGAACTGGTCGCCGGCACGTGTTCAACTGAGCATTGGAGGCTCCGTGCTGCTTCTAGTGATCCCTACAATAGAGAGCGTCACAAAGCCATGTTGGCTAGAGATAAGTCGCCAAAGTGGGCTTGTCGAGTTGATGAAAGTGATGAAGAATGGGAGGTACGTCTGGAGAAGCAGCGTCACAGGCAACAAGAGTACCTCAAGTCGAAAAGGGCAGCGGATGCTGTCGTCTCTGTGTCAACATCGGCCACTGGTTCAGTTGCCTTTCGCTCCATATAACCTGGCTCAGCTGAGTTGAGCCGCGGCCATTTTTTTCTGCATGGCAGCATAGAGTAGCATAGAAGCTGAGAACAGCCACCTCTGACAGCATTTCAAGGGTCCTGAAATGGGGCAGATGTGACTCAACTTCATTCACGGTTGATTTTGTCGACATTCAAGGTAACAGTGACCGTGAGGATGCTGCCAGATCATCATTCTTCCCTTTAGTTTAGAGGGTGAAGAACTGAGGAAGAGCCCAGAGTATTGGTGACGGTGCCTTGGTTAGTTTCTTATTTGGCACTGTTTTGCTCAACTCAATGGCCATTTTGAAAAAGGTTATTGGCAATTATCAGCATGATTTATCTTATTTGTTGGGCTTCCACATCATCAGGGAGATATTTGATACTGCATGCGCCACTAAGGGTTTGCTCAACTGTTTTGTACAAAAGCGTGCTCAGCTATAGCGACTAAAGTGATTATTTTCTAGCCAGAAAACTGTATAAGCTATAACTTTGATTTTTGAGAATTATTTACTATTGAACAGGCAGACATTTTGTATATTCCGGTTTCTTTTATTATTTTTTTATACAAGCATGTCTTTGCAAGCTTTGTCCAGCTTCTATCTAAAAAGCCTTGATTTTGCAAATAAAATTTGATAAGATATGAAACACATTAGTAAGGTTATATTATTACTGAGTATGCCTAATCAGCTTCATTTTGATATATTGCATTGCACTTTTAACCTCATAGTTCTTGGCCCTCAAAAAATTTAATGAAAACTTGCAGAACTGCAATATATGCTATTGCAGTCTTGGTTTTTAATTTTGGTGGATTGTATATTTTTCGTGTGACATCTTATCTACAGTTTAAACATATCTATGCCAACAGCTTTGTAAAAAAAAATGAAAACAAAAAATTGCATGGGGGGGGGGGGGGACGGAAAAAAAAATCCACGTTTTCATCAAGTGTAAGATGCATTCAGAAAATTTGGAGGATGCTTAAGGTTTGTCTTTAAGTGTGAGACCCAAGGAGTCCAGGGAACGCCAATGCTCTTGGACAATTTAAGGAAAGGACGCTTGTGCTTGTCTGGCATATCTCAGTGGACACCGGGGCAGTAAGGGAAGGAAATTGAAATGAAAATTGGTTTTAAGGAAAGGAAATGAGGCCTGCCTTACAATTCTTGCTGGACACCATACAGCACTGTAAGGGAAGGCTGTCTCACAATTCTGGCTGGATACCCATACAGTGCTGTAAGAGAAGAAAAATCCCTTCCCTTTCACGGTTCAGGTGTCCACCAAAATACACCATTTTTAGCTCACGGCCAAAGACACTGACAATAGCTTGGACACAAGCTCCTTAACGCTGTCGGGTTAAAATGCAAAGAATATTGAGCCAGTCTTGTACCATATTTTGTAAAATGTGCAGACTCTCCACAAGGTGTAGAAGAGAAAAAGTTTAGGGAAAAAGTTATTCAGAATTAATGCTGAAATTTAGCACACTTTAGTTTGAACGCATTACTAGCGTGCAGAACAGCCATGTCCTCCCTTATCTGTGACTGATATTTAAGATTTTGAACACTTGAATTTCAAATGTTTTACAGTTTGCTCAAATATTAGGGATAATAAACATTCATGCCAACCTAGACCGCAGCGGTGACCAAGTGGTTTAGGATCCGCCTCGCATGCGGGAGGTGCAGGGTTCGATCCCCAGTGCGGCTGGGTACTCATCGGTGATACAATGGGCACAAGCTTTCCCCTGGTCTGGTGCCCGGCTTGTCATCGGTAAAATGCTTGGAAAATGGGTCTTTGACCCCACCTTGAGCAGTCGAAAATACCTTGTGCCATAGTGCTCTATGGCCATAGATGCCCTTGCGCCATAAAAATCTATAATCATCATCATCATCACGTGAACCTGAAGGTAAAACATGAGTAGCAAAAATCCAGAACAGAGGAACGGAGAAGCAGTCATTGTTACTAAGCATCGTTTGAATGTGGAAGTGGCCATTACTTTAGGTTTCTCATTGCCATTGTGAAGTAATGATGTGCTAGTAGAAAAGTTTTGTTGCCAGCAGCAGAGTGTTATGTCACGTGCAGTTCCCGTGGTCCCTGGACATGTCGCCGTACACCCTGCACGGGCTCATGGAACAGGAGAACTGCTCAGCTAGCAATGTTGACTCCTTGGACGAAGTGTTCCGGCGGCCGCCACCAGCACTCTATGACCTGACAGGGATTGTGGTGCACAATGGGCAGGCCAGCGCAGGCCACTACTACTCCTACATCCGGGAGAGGAGGTGAGCAGCGCTCTCCCTTTCACCATTGTCTGTTCATTTTATTTTCTTCACTGCAGCTCTTTGCTGTATATTTAATGGTCAGGCGAAGTGTCATCCTAATTTTCAGTCCGTGTGATTGATCCATTTCAAATCACCCGGACATGGAGTGGGTCAGCGAATAAACACTAGTTGATTGTCTCCAGGTCAAGAGGAAGATATAGTCATTGACAGGGCATGTAATGTGAAATTAACATAACCAATGGTCCCTTAAGAGTAATGGAGTGGATTCCAAGAGAGCTATGGTGAGCATTTGGGGGGGGGGGGGGGGCAACAGATTGTCTGAGAGGCAGACAAAATCGGACATAAGGTGGCTGCAGCTAATGCTGGTCAGGGTTAATTGACGACGATGGCAATGTCAGTGCATTCCTGGATTCTTGAGCTGTATGCTGCTGTATGCCATAAGCCACTGTTTCTGCACTTTACCTGAGTTGTTAATGGCCTGGCAGTAGACAGATTATTGCGTATTGTGGCAAAGTTTGCTGTCCGAACATGTGGAATACTGCCTGTTACTGTTTTATGCTCACAAATCTTAGCCATTGGCTGCAGTGCAAAGTGGCTCAGTCTAAATTTCTAGCATGTGTGGCAGCAGCGTCCATGGGTGACTCTAGGAGCAGAATGGCATGCGATGCCTAACCAGCGCAGTCTTTTAGAGCGCAGTACATAGGCGCTCATTTCTCTGTTGATCATTACTGAGGAGCTTAATTTTTGGCATTTTTTATTTTGCCGTTCTCTGATCTAAAAAAAGAAAAAATGTAAGCAATTTGTGTGCTTTTGGTGCTACATGTTTTATTGCACAGCCAGAAGTCACGTCATCGTGCACACCTCACCACGCCGGTGTCCTTTGCGTGCCGCAGCTCAAGTGCCGATTGCGCTCATACTGCGCTCTTATGTACGCACCGCGGTCATGCCCCACACATGTGACACAGTCACAACATGTCCTCATTGTCACATCACAGATCTCCCACATCCATGAAACCCCATGTTACAGTGTGCCACTGTGACAGACGTGGGACGTAGACTTATATTTGAGCCAACTTTTTTTTTTTTGGTTAGAGAGGAGTCAACTTTTCTTGTGCCCACCACACCACCTACACACACCAGTGAATCCACCCTAGGGAGGACAGTAGCACTCTGATAGAGCAGTGAGCAGCAGCACATGGCCCATACATCACTGATGCCACGAGTGAGTGGTGACATGCAGCCGTAAATACTAAATCCTGTCAGCCTTGTACACAGATTTGCATGAGCTTTCACAAGGGTACTGATACAGCTAGTTGCTTTGACATGATGGATAGGAACAGCGCAGATGCAGGACACAGCACCTGTGTCATTATCCTGTATACGCGCTGTTCATTTCCACTGCGTGAATGCATTTCCTGTGCTTCTGCATATGGATTTTGTTCATTTTGAATGATATGAATATTTTTCACAACTTCGGAAAATTTGTATCATCAAGAGTCTAAGTATACATGTCTGCACAGTCATCTCCATTGTCTTGGTGCCTGAGGGCTTATCTCTTAGCTTCATTGGTAACTGGTGTATTAGTTTCGTCTTCCCAGGCAACCTGCTAGGCCGAGGAAGGAGTACAAGCAGGTCACAACAGGGAGTGGCTTTTGCTGGGATGTATCTCCTTGCTTTGCAAGTTCTTAACAGTCGTTAAATGTAGCTTTATGTGTTGTGTGGCACTTTTCAGAAATGACCCACGGTATGTGGCCCGCAAGGGCACCTGGTACAAGTTCAATGACACGACTGTCGAGCAGTTTGATCTCAATGACTCGACGCTTGAGACCGAGTGCTTTGGCGGTACCTACAAGGCCAAAGTTTCGGACTCGGGTAAGCACTGCTGTCTCTGTCTTGCCCGTGCTGCATCATGCTTAGTGTAGTCAGGCGGAAATTATTTGCATAACTGTCAGAATCGTCAACCTGTATTCACTGAAGCTCTAAAGAAGCGTCTTAAACACTCTCTCCCATGCCTAGCATAGTCAGCTGGAAAAATGACTATGCTAGCTGCCGGAAATCTGCAACCTATTTTCATCTAAGCTATGCAGAACGGCACCTCATCGGAGCCGCTTTCATCTGAATAGCAAAAGCATTTGCCAGATCACATGATGCAGCTGCATAGCTGCAGCTGTAGCTTGGTGATGATGAATAATTATGGTGCCAGACCAGCTTTGGCCAAAGAGCACTACGGCACAAGGTCAGGTCATAGACCCATTTTCTGGACATTTCACCCAAGTTAAGCCACGTGCCCAGGCCAGAGTAAAGCTTTGTTCGCATCGTATCACCAGTGGATACTCGGCGGCACTGGGGATCGAGCCGCGCACATTCCACATGCGAGGAGGCAGATGCTCAAACCACTAGGCTACCACTGCGTTCTAGCTGTAGCTTATACGTTTGATGTTAGCTGGCTTCCATAAATAATTCTTCCTTTATTCGTTATTGTCACTTAAAAATCTTCTTATGCTCTCTACAAGTAGACAGATGGGATTTCTCAGTGGTCTGTACTCTGCCTATTTCTAGATGTTTCAGTATCACCGTGTTCTGCTTTTTTGTTTTGTGTAATTGGTGGATTGCCCCATAGTTTTGCACAGTCTTTTTTGTTACCTAAAAAAAAAAGTGCATTGAGGACAGCTGAGTGCTTTGTTCAAGTAGAGAGCCAGGTCTGGTGTTTAGAATCGCACTTGAACATAAGACGGTTTTTTGGCACGTTATGGCTGGATGATTTCAATAGTCATCGCAAGACATTAGTTAAGAAAGGAAGTTTGCTTCTCTAGGTGAGGGGTTCTGAAAAGTGGGTACTACGGAACCCCGGGGTTCGTTGATGCACTTTCTGTGGTTCGCCCGAGCACCTAAATCCACGCTTGCCTCAACCCCCACCTTTCCTTTAACCATTTTATTTTAAGAATAATCACACTGTAATTCTGCTTAGCTGACTGTTTCACTGCACAGCCAGTCATCATTAATTGGACTAGGACATTATTAGAGTGCTAGCTCTCCATGCGAAAGTTCCCGAGAAAGATGTAGGAGTTTTCGTAGACTGAAACTGTCCGTGGCGAATACAAAAGACGGCGGAACATGTGCTTTCACCTCTGCCATGCCAATTTGTAAAGAAAACAGATATATAAAGGAACTGCGTGTAGGTGGCACAGTTAGGCTTTGGAAGGAAATGAAAAATGCAAGAAATGATGAAGCTTGAACCATAGCTATACAGTGTAATCTACTTATAACAATACCAGATCTAATGATATGTCGCTTATAATGAATTCTTTAGGGTTGCCAATTCTCCCATTGCCTCTATGTAAAAATAAACTGTATATAATGATACAATTATCGGTGAAATGACAGATACACTGATATGATTCTGACCGCATGGACGGCGTTTACCACCAAAATTTGGCTGCAAGTTTCATAAAAAATGTAATACTTTGAGCCGGACGATGTAAAAACTCCGCAACTGGATCAGCGTGGCGAAATACGTAAGGAAGCATTGCCTGCGGCCTTAGGAACTAAGCGCTATCATCGTCGCAATCGCTGGATGGAGGAGCTGCCTGGCTGCTTCTCCGCAACCACCACACTCTGCCTCACACAAACAATAGTTTCCGCCCGAGGTGGTTGAGAATTTATTTTTTTTTAAGCACTCTCTTTTCTTGCCCGTTTCCCCCGTTTCTGTCCACAGGGCAGACCTTGGCAGCACCCCAAGATGCTGTGCGCCGATAACATCCAATAGTGGTTAAGGCACTCGTCTACTGAGCCCATGGAAGAAGGAAAGAAGGCGTCTTCCTTCCTCCATGATTGAGCTGGAGTACCCCGGGTTCCAAATGGACTGCGGCGGCCGCGTTTCGATGCAGGGGAAAGGCAAAAGGCGCCTGTACGCTGTGCGATGTCAGTGCATGTTAAAGATTCCCGGAGACCTCCACTACAGCACTTCTTTCTTCCTTTCTTCTTTCACTCCCTCCTTTATTCCTTCCCTTATGCAGAGGTTCAGATCCACCAGGATTTGTGAGACAGTTACTGCATAATTTCTGTCCATCAAAACCAATTTCCAATACCATCACAGTGTGTTGCCTTTTGATGGGAGCACTGGAGGGTGGGGGTGAGCCCACTTGGCGAGCTTGGCGGATCGCCAAGACGCTATGTGCCTTTGACTGGAGCACCGGTGCCAGTGGCTGCATGCATGGGGTAATACTTACATACATGGGGGTTGCTTTCTTTTTTTTTGCTGGTCCAGATACAACGATAATCAGTTATAACCATCCAATTTTCTGGTTTCCTCAATATCCTTATAAATGGATTGCGCTGTAAAACAGTTTTTGCACTCTTGGCAAAGAAACGCCCACAAAAGCCACACCAGCAACTTGGCGGGGAGCCACAGTGTTCGAAAGCATCCTGCTCTTTAAAAGTGGCCATCACCACGCAGAGCTGTTTGTTAGTGGGATGCCTTATTGACTGTGTTGCGCCGTTGTCTCAGAAAGTGTAACTGTACACATGGACAGGGACGTGTACAAGAGGGGGGGGGGGGGTTCGTCAAGTAGCCTGCATGAGAGCAGTGTAGGTGATGAATAAATGGGACTGAAACTTGATTGTCTCCATAGCTAGCGCTCATCGTCTGCATTACCATACATGTAATCGCCGTTAATTTTCTGAGAAGCCGCATGTCTGCATGTTCCATTTTGCATGCATCTTAGGCACAGAGGAATTGAAGCCAAGACACGTGGGGCTCTCTGAGGCTAAAAAGATTTTGAAGTCCTGATCTAGGTTCTTAAATGTTGAATTCTCGCAAAGTGTCATCACATTAGCTTGGATATTTTGGCAGTGCATTTCATCGAGTCGGCCAGAAATCTACCATTGTAAACTTCTAACCTCTCTTCAGCACGATTGCAGCCTAATCTTGTCTCATCCCAATTAAACCTCAATCCAGCCTTACTAGTCTAGTCTCGGAGTTCTACCAGGGGCACGTTTGACTTTCTAAATGCACACCATGGTGCTTAGTGTTCCGTCTCGATTCAAATCTCCTCACATCCACTTTTTCGTGCATCAGTTTGAATGGAAAAAAGCTGGTGGCAGCATCAGCAGTTCTGTTTTGCTGGTTGTTGCATTTAGAGAATCAACAGCACCGGCTGCTTGACCATGGCTTCAACTACTTGTTTCCTGTCTTTTGAGGTGAGCCACTCAAAGTGGTTGTTGCAGCTTCGCTTGACTCAAACATGCCTTCTGTCGAGATGGTACTTTGTGTCCTTCTAAACTTCATAGCTTACCATACAGCTGCCAAGTTAGGGCCGCACCCCTAACTTGACAGCTGCTAATTCTAAAAAAAGTGAGCCAAAAGGACTGCTTCATGTGTGCATAATTTTGCATATGTGGTACGTTACACGGGGAGCTGGTAGACGATAACTGCCTGCGATACCCGGGATGACCATAGATGCGTCGTCGTGTGCGCTGCACTCCGCACGGAATTGTGAATATACAGTGCCTCAGCGCTGCTCGCTTGTCTTGTGAGCTCAGCATTCGCACCAGAAAGGACAAAACATTATGGTGCACAAAAAACTACAATGGGGAGTACCCACGCTAGTGGTGCTTCTCCTTGTGGTGACACGGCCACCAGGCTTGGGCAATGCGCTCCGTAGTAGCTCACCGTTTACTCGGTGTCGCTAAGCCTAGCATGCTTCACGTCAAAGCTGCAGTGAAAGTGATTTGAATCTAATCATGGTCTACTATAACAGGTGCGACGTTGTTACCAGTTTGCCATCACACAATAATCTCTTATTAAAATGAACGTGTAATTGATTTCCACAAGGCCTTCCACAGTGAGGCGTGCAGAAAAGCAGGCGAAGCGAATAACGCCGCCTTACACTGACAGTCGGGGGGTCGCATGCGTGGCGGCCTGCTTCGAACTGTTGGCCGAGGCATCATTACTATATCTTCGGTGGATTTTGATCTGATCTAGCAGCCCTTTTTACTTGTGGTTAATTTGCGCCAGTTGTCAGACGTGCATCCTGTCATCCATACTTTCAATACGTTATGTATTTGAAGAATTCACCAGGGCTGCTCCGGAACTGTGGAGTTCTGGCAAATCCTGCCAAATTGGTAGATGAAGATAAAGGTGATAAAATGACGCTCCATTCTGCCTAGCATACTTGCGTGTGGCCTGGCTTACCAGTGTCAAACTTTCGTGTACTTTCGGATCCCGGCACCACACGACAACGGATCCCGGCACCACACGACAACACACACTCCAGAGGTTGCCGAAAGTTTGCTGTCGCACCGCCTACCACTCGCCCAGATGGCGACTGCCAGCGCGAGCTAGCGGAGTAAATAGCATGCATTTAGAATTTTCATTACTGGAATCGATTCACATACAAATTAATGATTTTCTTTGACACATGGAGCTTTATACATCCTCCCAGGAGAAAGGCGCGGGTTCGATCCCGGCCGCGGCGGTCGAATTTCGATGGGGGCGAAATTCTAGAGGCCCGTGTGCTGTGCGATGTCAGTGCACGCTACTGAACCCCAGGTGGTTGAAATTTCTGGAGCCCTTCACTACGGTGTCTCTCATAGCCTGAGTCGCTTTGGGACGTTAAACCCATATTAACCAAACCAAACATCCTCCCAGGAACGGGCAGCGGCACGAGGTGCGGTTTACCCCCCAATTCCCTCCAATCTCAGATAGTCATTTTTGTGAAAAAAAAAAAGGTCGACTTACATGATATTCACCCTGATAGGCATCAAGCCAAACAAGCCAAGGTGTCACACTTGTTGGTGACCCTGATTGTAGCTTGCTGACTTGAAAGAACAGCTGTAGCAAATTGACCAGGGTGCTCACAGCTGTTGTGCTCTGTGTGGACTGTGTAAACAGATGTATCATCAGGCCACGTTTGATTGGGCAGATCACTTGTGAACGGACAATAAGAATTTGGCTTCTCATATTCAGCTCTGGTGACCTATCTCAGGTTGCCTGAGGCACCTTCCATGCAGGTGGCTATCATGGAAGGTGGCGTCTCCACCTGCCGCCTTCCTCGATAACTACCTGGTTGGTTCCCGTGGCAGCCACACTCATGTTGTGCATTTCTCCACTCGTGTCAGAACCTCCTCCGTCTGTGATAGCTGCCCTCTGGGTTCTTCCTATGGCCTCTCGCTTCTCATGCTTACAAGTGGAGAGGGGGATTCCTCCCACCGTGGCAGGAAACCCCCTCTTCTAGGTAAGAAGCGGGAGAGGCCAGACTGAGAATTGATTGATTGACAATTTTACTTATGCTGGGTAGGCCTCTCTGAGCCCAATCTAGGATCTCGATCTGGAGATCAGGCACTGGGCAGCCTCCCACTGCTCCTTTGAGTTAATATTCAGGGATTTGGGGGGGGGGGGGGGGGGGGGGGGGGGGGGGGGGGTAGACAGCTGGGTGGGTGAGGTTGCCGACGGTAGGATTTGGAAAAGTTCGAATCTGGAGCTGACACCACGGAATCTCATGATACTGAGAGGTTTTGCAGTGGGCAGTAATGGTGACATATGTCATGAAAGGAGAGGAGGCGGTGCGATGAAGTAAGTGGGGCCACGTGGCCAAAGGTGGACTTCATGGTCGGCTCCCAGACAGTGAAACCTCAGGCGCAGGCGTGAGCCACCTTGTTACCAGCTAGGCCTGCATGTGTGGGGGTTCAAAGAAGGGTGATAGAGTGGGTTGGAAGGTGTTTTAGGAGGAGGGATGTCTCAGCAAAAATGTCTAAAAGGAGCAATTATGAATAGAAATGGAATAAGAACAAAGCCAGGATTAGAAAGGAATCAAAATTGGAATAGATTGGTGAGTGAAAGAAAAATGCTCTCGCATATTGTCCACATCAGTCCAGTTGATCGCCCCTAAATTATTTTTTCCCATTTTGAATATTGTATTTATGGATGTATAAGTTGCACCTGTGTCTATGCAAAGTGGCAGTTTTTCCACAGAAAAAATAGCATGCAAGTCACATTAGTATTTAAGATGCACCTGATACCTTTGTTAGAGAGCAAGTTGAAAGTATGCTCAGCAGGGGTTATGCGCAGATGCCCTCAAGCTCTGGCTAGCGTGCATTTTTCCGTGGTCTTCCTTTAAGATCGTTAGCTTTTATCCTGCTCCTCTTTTGAGCCATTGTCGGCACAGCTTGCAGCACAGACCTTGGCAGCGCGCTGATTCCAAATACGTAATTTAATTTTATGTTCAACAAGTCCTTGTGCACTTATGCTATCTGTTAGGCAGCTTTTTGCCGAGAGTTTGAAAGAAATGTGTGGAACTTTTTAGATTGTATGCCATTGTTTTCGCTTGACATCAAGCTATGCAATTAGGGTAAAACTATCCTGCCAGTTGTAGAAGGTGAGTTGTAGGATTTTGAACTCATCACGAATACAAGTTTTTCTTCTTGTTTGGGAAGTGGGAAATTCAAAACCCTGTAACTCAACCTATATGATAGGCAGGATAATAATTTTGCCCTCATTGCATAGCTTGATGTCACGACAACCCAATGGCATGTGTTTTAGGAAATTTCCTATGGCAAAATTTATTGAAAGCTCTCGGAAAAAGTTACATAACATTATTATGTAAGTTCACAAAGACTTGTTTTACATAAAATTGAATCATATATTTGCAATCAGCACGCAAAAATACATATTTCTTGAAGATTTCGTTATTGTGATTTCATTAACAAAAACTATTTTTTATAAGACCAGCTTGCCCTATTAACTTTTCATAACAAGGGTGAACCGGATATGGCAATCTTGACGTTCAGTCCGGCCATTGCAAGGTTGTGCTGTTCTACCCATTCGATAACATTTTAAAATACCTCTATATTTTTGCCATTTTGCACGTAACATTTATTTTCACGCATAGTTACTGGGCATGGCAAAAGGTGACATTTAATGGCATGTCATTTTTGGCTGTATTAAAGTTGCCCTGTTGTATAAGATGCACTGTATTTTTCTGAATTGAAAAATTCAGAAAAAAAATCACAGCTTCTACTCCGAAAAATATGGTAGGAACACAGATTAGGGCAGCAGAAACACTGGAAGACACACTGGTACTTCGTTAGGCACTGTCGAGTGCCATAGTAAGTTACCATCCTTTCTGCTTTCCTTGTGTTTTGTGCTCTTATTCAGAATAGAAAAAAACTGCAGTAGCCTAAATGGCCACTCTAGTTGGCTGTCCAATATTCCTTGCTCTGTCTGCCTTTTTCTTTGTCCTTGTTTCCAGCATCGTGCTATCCTGAGACGCGGCAGCGGCACTGGAATGCCTACCTGCTGTTCTATGAGAAGCAAGAGGACTCGCGGACACCCCGAACACCACACAAGGCGCCCGGTCGCTTCTCGTTCCGCAGGGAACCCAAGGACTCGACTCCTGTCAAGTGGGTGCACTGCGTTGTGCTACGCCTCACTGCTTCTCTACACTACCGGGGGAGCCACAGCTGTGGCCAGTCTTCTGATCAGTTTAAAAATACCTTTTGTGCTTCTGAGGCTTGATTTTATGAAATTGGCTGGAACTGCAAGGTTTTCTGATGCACCTGGCATCGCCTTAAAGGGACCAGCAACTAAATCATAAGGCCCTAATTTTTTTCCGCCTCAGTGGAAAACTTAATGTCTGATGTGCTACAGTCCACAACGATTTTTTTGGAAATGCTGTGGGAAATTTTTACCGAGAATTTTTCTTTTAGTGGTTTCTCCCGTTCTTACGTGACAGTGATGCAGCTCGTTCGGTCGAAAAGCCGTCAGTGTAGTAGTAGTCGGCACCGCGTGTTGGAAATAATTGAGGGCTGTGTAAAAAAATCCATGTCATGGTAATTTGTGGCCTTAGTGATAGATGATTCATTAGTGTGTGGTAGGCAATGACAAGTTAATAAAATCATTGTAATTAATTGATTAAGTAAAGAAATTTAAAAAATGGATAAAGGGGGTTTCAGATGTGTCAAAATGCTCAGAATGAAAAGCCAATTCTTGGTGATGGTCATTAAGTAAATTTAGAATGTGTAATTATCAATGAATTAACCGAAACAATTGAAAAAAATGAAAAATGTGTTAAAAGGTGTTTCCAATGGGCAAGGCGTCGCGCCGAATTGGCGATGGCGTTCCGTGGACTCCTTGGCAGCACTGCAACATGCTGTCGCGTTCCACTCTTAAAGGTGAAGCTCAAGCGCCCTCCAATTTTTGTACATCTCTATGCTGGAAACCATCACCAGCGTGTGCAATAGTGAGTGCATGCCAGCAAAAGAGCTGAGGCAACAACTAATACCCCTGTCACATGGGCATTTTCAAAGGCTGTTGATTCGAGGGCCTTTGAGATTCTCAATTGCTATTGAACTCGAACGAGTTGTGCTGCTGCTACATTGCAAGCTAGATTACCATCGAAAGGTTCCATTGTCCCACACCAAGATGGTGCACCGCCACCAGCACCAATAATTTTGCAGGCATGCTAGCGATCAGTAAACAATTTAAGGTTAAAAACAATGTTCATTTGTTACAGTAATATTAATTACTCTTGAAATGAACATCGTTGTCCTGGACAAGCTTTAGTAGCATTCGTGCGCTTTTGAGGCAGCTGGTGTTGGTTGCTGTATCGCTGGCCACAGTGCCTGCTTAATTGTCTTATCGTCCAGCCTGTCCTTTTTTTTTTTCTAGAAGATAAGTTGCATATTTTGATGTTCTATATTTTTTTTAGAGATGATAGTGCTCTTATTTTAATCTCCAGTGCGTTGCTCTTAGCTGTCCACATTCGAGAGTGCACATAGCTGCTATTGGAAGTTCCTCACCGTTAACGTAACAGGCTGTTGACTCGATGGCCATTGGAGCCGCCCGTGTAGCAGTGCTCAGTTAACCTTTGAGTCGATAGACTTTTGGTTTGAGAGCCCTTGAAATGACCGTGTGATAGGGGGTTAACATAGTCCCAACATCTATTCAGCAATTAGACAGCTCTAGCATAGCGAAGCATTCATTTGAGTTCCCGCACCTTAAGCTGTTACGGCACAGTGATGAACACCTCGTTGACAACAGTTGTAGTGGGCCAGGGTCAGTACTTCAACCAGGAAATGCAAAACACTGTGGTGCCATCCTGTAGCAAAAGCTCAAACCAGTTCATCAGTGACATTTTTTTATTGTTTATTGAGGTAATACATAGTTCTTGCCCTTGAGGCAGGGCGGAAGGAGGGACTAGGCCCTGGCCTCAGAGGGCACCGAGGGATAAAGGAGGGAGTGAAAGAAGAAAGGAAGTAAGAGATAAGGGAAGGGATAAATGAGGGAGGGAAAGAAGAAGAGAGGAAGAAAGGTGCCATAGTGGAGGTCTCCCCAGAATAATTTCGACCTCCTGCGGATCTTTAACATGCACTGACATTGTGCAGGACTTTCCCGTAGTGCACATTAGTAAGGTGTGCCCTGAGGCATGCCTTTGCAGATGTTTCCGAGAGAGTATAAGCTAGGAACACAGCGTCCTTTGCAGTCATCACTGCTAAAGTGGACACCTTTTACTGGTGACTTTTTCCATTGTTATTTCTCGGTTTGGATTATTCAACTACCTGATTTACTCGAATTTATTGCGGCTTTTTTTTTTCTTTTCAAACTTTTGTCTCTCAAACTCTACTGGCATGCTATAATGGAATACCATGATTTGATTGCCCTAAAGCACTGATGCAGGGCTGCTATCTTGAAGCAATCGCAGTTCAGTTTCGGTTTCTGCAGTTTTCCGATGTTATGTTGGCCACGAGAGCACCATGGAACACGGTCATCAGCGTGCCTGCAGAACTGGCTGTTTCATCATGCACCAGGCTGCATGCCATCCAGATGGAAAATTGCTTCATGTTTGCCCTTTGGTCTGCCCTTTGGTCCAGCCATGTTTTAGCTCATGTTTGCCCCAGTTGCCAGATGACATTAACTTAGTTTGCCAAGAACAGAGAGCTAAAAGGATTTCTTGTTTAGAGCACACCTGTCTTTATCTGTTCACCCTTCTGTCCGTGCCCTTCACAGGTATTCAGCAACTTCCTATCCAATAGCAAATGGCTTGTTCATAACTTTCAGTCAAATGAGGCATCTCTACTGCATTTTCAATATGGAAGGCACCATTTTAACCATCACTTCTGACAGATACTCGCGGCTCGTGTGCTGACCTGCGAGTTTATGGCTACTTTTTTTAACTTTTTTTTTTTGGTCAGGCAAGAACAGTGGCTTCTCCCGCAAAATAATTCTTAGATTACATTTGAATGACTTTGCCAAGATATAGTGCCCATTTGCACTCTTTTTCTTCAGAAGAAATTTCTGACTGCCTTGCAGTCATTATCGTCATTGTGACTTTCGTGTAATGACACGAAATGTGGACGTGTAGCACCAGCCCCAAAAATAATGGCATCAACAAACTTGAGGTCGTAACCATTTTTAGTGCCATTTCTTGTGCACGTATGGCATGGCGTCGGCTCTTCCGTTGGCTGCTGACACTTCCCGGTGCTGCTGCCGTTCCGAGTGGCGGTGCCGCCTTGATTGGAACAGCGGCCCTTCCATCAACTGTCGAAGCATCGAAAGCGCAGTAGGAAGTAAAAAAACAAAACTTGGAGGACGCATATTGAGAGTAGAATGCGAATGCGTTATCGGGCCGCCGCTGCTTATCAGCAGCCGCTATCTGCGGCCACGTGTGGGGAGTGGGCTGCTGCCGGTTTGCTGCTTATCGACAGCCACCATAGGCCGCCGCGTGCGTGGTGGGGATGCCGGTTCTGCGCATTGACATAGCAGCTGCTCTAGGCCAGCACCAAGAGATATGCGATGGAGCCGTGCCGCAAAAATGCAGCCACGCTGTAGCATGCCTGATATCTCATTTGTCTCGCCTTTATTTATGGTGCGATGCTTTGGTTTCGATTTTAAGTCGGCCCCCCCACCGACTTCGGATTTTCGAATTTTGAAAAATAGGTCGACAATCGTGTAAATACTGTACTCGCAAAATCAGCTCGTTATAGCAACATGTCTGTTTTGGTTTTGAGCTGAGGAAAAAAAAAAAAATCAGCGAGAAATCTGTAACTTAGCATAAAGCCGCATAGCAATTCTCCACACAGCAGCTAGTTTGTCTTGCAGGACAGTAATACTAATAATAATAATTAAATAAGTAAATAAAGTAAAAGAACTGTTATCACATATAGCTCCGTTATACTGAGCCATAATACTGGTAGGACAGTGAAGCTTGTGGCCAAAGTGCTCATTTTAAAGTTAGTGCATGATTAAAGGGTTTGTGATGGATGTTGCAATGCAGGTCATCGTCGGTGCACCGCACGCCTAGCGCCTCAGCGGTGACGGCAGCGGCTGTGGGCAGCAGCGCCCGCCAGCGTGGCGACAGCCTGAGCCAGCTGACGCGGCTGGTGGACCATGGGGAGCGCCAGGGCTGGTTCCCTTCACGCATGCCAGCCCACATTGGGAGGCAGGTGCGCGAGCAGAACCTGCTGTTTGCCCGCAACCGGGACGTCTACAACACGCACTACTTTGACTTCGTTGCCGCTCTCACCTCTATCAACATGGTGGGTCGATCTCTCAGTCTCCCGCTTCAGAGCATTTTATCGTATGTATTAGTGCAAAAGCACTCATACGCTCACCAACACTGACCCAGAACCTTGTCACTGTATGTAAGATTGTGTGCCATTGCCTGGTAACCCGAGTTACTTAGGTAATCTCGGGTAAGTTCGGAGGAGCGTTGTGCCAGCTGCACTAGAGGTTGCTCGCGAAGAGCAACATGTGTCGCACAATCCCTTCCGGTGGCTTTGACAGGAACAGCCACCTGCCAGTAGAGTGGCACGTTGCTTATGCGCTGATCCGTTGCACTGGCAGGGGTATGAGGACTTGCCGCTATCTATGAATGTTAAGTAGAGAATGACCAGTTCTACATGTATGGGCGTAAACGCACTAAAGATGTCGCTTCATACCCCCTTAAGGCATAGCTTAGGCACCCCTCCAGTAGAAGAATAAACACCTGCTTTCGCACGTCTACTCAGTTTAACTACATTAAACCCCTGCCAATTTTGGTCCCTCAAAGGTCTGATGGTCATCACCATGGAACAGGGATGCGGCAGACACTATTTGCGTTGTATTTGTATTGTAATTAATGCTACAGTGAAAGCTCGTTAATTCACAACTCGTTAATTCGAAATTTTGGATAATTCGAAATAGTCATCGTGGTCCGGTCCGCAGTGCATAGAAGTCTATGCGAGTAACAGCTCATTAATTCACTCAAAAATTGGCGCCGCCACCCATAAATCGAACTGCGCGCCGCCAAGCGCCGCTGTTGAAAACCATCGTTGGAAGCTTTCACGGCAGAACGATAGATGGCACAACCATCGGGGCACCGCTAGGGTGCTGGAACAAGTACTAACCAGTCTTTCCTGCCGCGACTGCTTCGAGGAACGACGTTTTAGTGTTTTAGCCCTCGTTTTGCACGCCGCTTACTGTGAGCTTGTGTCCGCGAGATGTGTTTGCGTGGGAAATACTGCACCAAGACGGTGAAGGAGAAAGTGGCGATTTTACGCGAGGTGGACAAACGGAAGGCCAGCAAAGTGGAAATCGCGAAAAAGCACGGGATTCCACCAAGCACGTTGTCGACCTACGTCCGAAATAGGAAGGCCATCGAGGATGCCTACGAAGCCGAAGATTTCTCCAGCAACAGAAAAAGGCTCCGATTAGCCAAGTATCCGGAAATTGAGACCGCTGTGATCACGTGGGTGAAGGAAATGAGAAGCGCAGACGGCATTTTCCTCGTTGGCGTTCCATAACCCCTCTCGCAACTGCGCCTCTCATCCTCCTGTACCCTCCTCGCCCTCTTTTTTACCCTTTCCTTCTATTTTCTCTTTTCCTCCGCCTCCTCGCCTAGTTGTTCTCCTCTTTCACAGCCGTTCTGCTCTTCGCTTCGTTCCTTTCTTTTCTATAACCTCAGCGGCTAGGGCATATTTCTGCAGCCGCTGCAGAGAAAGCGATTCGGGGACGTATTTTCGCCTTCGGGCTAGGGCATATTTCTGCAGCCGCTGCAGAGAAAGCGATTCGGGGACGTATTTTCGCCTTCGGAACGCATTCGAATCGTGGTGCAGCGTCTTGTGTGCGCTTGTTTTGGAGCGAAAACGCGGCTCTGCGCCCATTTATGCAGCCACAGAGCCCAGTTCATTAACCGCCGCAGAGAAAGCGATTCGGGGACGTATTTTCGCCTTCGGGCTAGGGCATATTTCTGCAGCCGCTGCAGAGAAAGCGATTCGGGGACGTATTTTCGCCTTCAGAACGCGTTCGAATTGTGGTGCAGCGTCTTGTGTGCGCTTGTTTTGGAGCGAAAACGCGGCTCTGCACCCATTTATGCAGCCACAGAGCCCAGTTCATTAACCGCCGCAGAGAAAGCGATTCGGGGACGTATTTTCGCCTTCGGGACGCGTTCGAATCGTGGTGCAGCGTCTTGTGTGCGCTTGTTTTGGAGCGAAAACGCGGCTCTGCGCCCATTTATGCAGCCACAGAGCCCAGTTCATTAACCGCCGCAGAGAAAGCGATTCGGGGACGTATTTTCGCCTTCGGAACGCGTTCGAATCGTGGTCCAATGCGCAATAACGCGAGACAAACTACCCGTAGTCAAGTATTAGGGCCAAGCATACACCACGCGACAGAAAAAAACATAGGTCGCGTAGAGAAAACTATTGCGGACGTACTTACGCCCGCGAAATCTCGCCGTGAACACTTACGCTCACCGACTGCAGTCAAAGAGCGAGGCAAATCCACTTTGTGCACAAATGTGGGCGTAAACCAACAAACGCTAAAACATAGGGCACGTAATTCAGTTGACATTCCGACTGCGTTTCACTCATGCATATACATATGTCTTTTTTCAGAAGGCCAATTAAGCGTTCCTTCACTGCAAAGTCATAAGAGTTGGCTCCTCCTAGAAGCCGCTTGGCGTGAAGGGTAGCTTCCAGGGTTTGCGTCGCCAAGCTGTTTCTAGTCTTTGTTTTCATCAGGTTGATCAGAGAGAAAACTCTGTTGCACTGCAGTGCGGCGAACAGGGAAGCTTGCAGAGGCAAAGCCTTATTTCAGGGCGCCCGTCTGCCTCATTGAGTCTTTAGAGCTCTTCTCTGCAGCGCTTCCCTCATCATCTCTGTACAGTCCGTGCATTTGATTCACCATGTAAATAGAATAAATATATTGTTGTCCCCCAATGTCTTCGTGAGTCCCGTCATCCTCGTACCTCCACCCTGCCCGACCCCGCTACCTCGATCCCATCAGTGCTTTCCGCACGTGCAGATGGCGCATTGGTAATAATAATTAATAATTGGTTTTTGGTGGAAAGGAAATGGCGCAGTATCTGTCTCATATATCGTTGGACACCTGAAGGGCGCCGTAAGGGAAGGGATAAAGGAGGGAGTGAAAGAAGAGAGGAACAAATAGGTCCGTAGTGGAGGGCTCCGGAATAATTTCGACCACCAGGGGATCTTTAACGTGCACTGACATCGCACAGCACACGGGCGCCTTAGCGTTTTTCCTCCATAAAAACGCAGCCGCCGCGGTCGGGTTCGAACCCGGGAACTCCGGATCAGTAGTCGAGCGCCCTAACCACTGAGCCACCGCGGCGGGGCTGGCACATTGGTAGACTCTCAAAATCAAGGTGGTCAAGAAAGGGTGAATAAAGAGCCTATTCACACGGAAAAATAAAAATGACCCATACAGAAAGTAAAATTTCCCTACATTACAACAATAATCTATTTTTCCCCTAAACGTTTAAATTCTCTAGATATAGGAGAAAATCCCTAGGGTTGGCAGGCCTGCGCCGAAGGCTCGGAAGAGCTGGCGCAGTGTAAACGGAAAGAGGAGTGGGCGGGGGGGGTTATGGAACGCCAACGAGGACTCGCGTGCCGTTGGCTCGCGCGCGCCTCGGTACTGCAGTAAACAAGGCAGCTGAGGCGTGCTTTTTGAGAGCTGTAGAGAAGTTGGCGTTACGACCACTGAGGGTGAACAAAATTGAAAATTAACTTTGAGAGGTTTTTTACGGCACCACGGGTGTTCTTACCCAACAAAAATCCGTCCGTCGCCGTCCTGTTTTAAGCGATGCAAAATCTTAAATGGGAGCACAAGTTGCATGACTGTGTTCGAAAAGTGTGGAAATGACGGGGCGCTTACATCGCACCACAGTGCAAGTTTATCGCCAAACAGAGCGGCTGCCAGTGATTAGTTGACCACAACAGCGCGTTTTCCGGAAAGGCGATGCTGCTGTGATCACCCTTGAGATTACTCAGACACGAACGTCACATGATTCATTTCACTTATTTTTTTTTAATCGAAAAACATCATTATGCTAAGTAAAGCAGTTTTTGGATAGGCAGCACAACGACCTTCACCTCAACCAACGACAGCGGTGGGGTGGGTCACGTATGTGGCACAGTTATGGTGTCGAACCTTTACCCATGACCTTCAGTTGACCTTTGACATTGGGGTGCCCTTTGGGTTGACCTTAAGAGCACCCGATGGGGTGATGTGAAGCCACGTTGAAACCATGCGCGCAGAAGCTTCCCGCTGAATTCCAGGGTTATTCAAGTTAAAGCACTGCCAACTTCCCCCCTGAAAATTACTGCTTGTGGTTTGGTTATTGGTGCTGAGGGGGAAAAAAGCGCGGGAAAGACCTTCCGCGCGACCGGCCGCCTCGCCATTGGGTGTCAGTCGAGTTCGTTCGCGTGCGCGGGGCCGCCATATTGCTGACCTGGCCCGAGAAAGCGGCGCCCCTGCACAGACATATCTGCGCGCGGCCAACAAGGTCGAATCGTAGTCTATGCGGTTATTTCGAGCAAAAAAGCGATTCTGCGCGCCATAGCGCAAGAAACTGCAAACTATTTGTGCTCCCTCGTGTGCAGCGCTGTATGAAACATGCGTATTGCGCCCAATTCGAGCAAAAACGCGATTCTGCGCGCCATAATGCGAGACACTGCAAACTACCGGTGCTCCCTCGCGTCCATCGCTGTATCAAATTGCGCCCGAGCTCGGAAACTCGAAATTGCGCTCGGAAACTCGGACTGCTCCATACCCTATACTACAACATGCCCGATACCAGTGTTGCTGCATTGGCCAGTTGGTTTTTCCCAGTTGTCGGCTAAAAATTTCCCATTTTTCCCCAAATATATTTTTCTAATATATAGTAATTTTAGAGGAAAAAATACAGCGCGAACATAGCAGCAAATTTCTAGTACATCGGGCTCTTTTTTGTGGTCTAATACCTTGCTTTACAACCCGGCTCGTGTGGCCTCTTTGTACGCTGTATATGAGTGCAAGGCTCGTATAGCGTCATGGCACATCAAGACTGGAACCTGCCCAGCTGACCTGCAGTGGATGTGTGGACCCATACTTCCTTCCGCGGGACACTCGAGAAGATTTTGCCGCATGCTACGCTCGGAATGGTGTCGGCAAGCCCGCTTTTTGAAGGACTGCCTACGTTTTGCCTGTGGCAAGGAAGGTGATAACCGGCGTCAAGCACAAGCTTTTAGAGACTGGACGAAGACAGCGGACCAGACCATCGAGTTCTTGTGGGCTTCTGTACGTCCCCAACTCCCGAAGAAGAAACGGGTTGTAAATGCCGGCCAGGACGTCCTTCTGCTTGGAGATGCCCAGATTCCGCAGCAGCACAGGGAATTGCTCAAGCTTGGCCCCAAGTACTGCTTTGAACCAGTGCTGTCTCCGCCGGAAAAGGTTGCTCTGGTGAAGAACATTACCCGCCGCGTCACCGAGGAAGACCGCCATCGCTGTGTAGTGGAGTGCGTCGACGCAGTGACAAAAGCTGTAGGTAGGCCACGGAACTCTAAGGCCCTACGACCTTTGGTTACGTTCCTCAATGAGAATGAATTGCGCCTTATGGTGTCGGATAAGGAAGGATTTTTCGTTGTGCTCCCCGAGACATCATACTCGCAGGAAGCAAAAGCGGCAATAGATAAGAACTTCAAACAGGTTAAGGTGAAGTGTGAACGAGTAAGGGACCGTGCAGTCGAAATGCTAACGGCGTGCAACCTCATCTCGCTTGCTTCTAGTGTAAAGAAAGCTCCAGCTCCAAGTCTTGAATTGTTTTTTGCCGCAAAAACTCACAAACCGAATATCCCCTTTCGCACAATTGTGTCCGAGCGTCACACTTGGCAACACGCAGTATCCGGCTATCTACAAAAGAACCTCAACGCCTTACAAGTAGTCGCCCCCTATGCTGTTCCTGACTCACAGGCGATCGTCTGGTACCTCCAAGATAGCAACCCAGGAACCTGTTTCGGATTTAGCATTGATGTTGAAGATTTGTATTATTCCATACCTCATGGCAAGCTCTTGTCCGCCGTGAAGGAATGCATCACACTCAAGAACGATGAAGTAGCATTTACTGGTCGCAGCGGTATCACAGTAGAAGCCTTTTAGAACTGCTTTCTTTTTACCTGTGTTCAACTTTTGTGGAATGGCGCGGGACAATTTTCTTGCAAAAACAGGGCTTGTGTATTGGTTCTCGTGTAGCCCCGATACTCAGTAGCATTTTTCTTGCAAAAGTAGACGTAGCGATCAAGGAAAATCTTGACGGTCTTGCTTTTAAGATCTGGAGATATGTAGATGACTTTCTAATACTAATGAAAAAGGGAGGGCACGCTAGGCGCGCGGTTGATGTGTTAAATGTGTTTAAAGAGAACGCAATGGGTCTAAATTTCACGTTCGAAATGCCAGAAAAAGATGAACTTCAGTTCCTAGATCTAAGACCGATGTTCAAGGAGGGCCACACTTGTTGGGTTATTAAACCGCGCTCCAAAAAGCCGATACTGAACCTTTGCTGAGGGCACACAAAACTGGTAAAAAACGCCATAGCATAGTTGAGAGGAAAATCTCCAAAACGTTTTATTGAACTTAATAATACACCACGGCCCAATATTATTACCCATGATTACGAAATCAACGCCTGCCACGATGTTTGACATTTATTGCAGCCGAAGAATTTTCGTGCACTGAAAGGCCGCACTGACGCTAGGGGGCCGATGGCACCGACAGAAATCGTTGGCATGTGAAACGGCGGCTGCGATTATCGTCGCAACGACAGTGCGACCGGGCCGTAATTTTTCGTTCCCGGCGCGCCATGTGAAACAGGCTTTATGGCGAGGCGGCCGGTCGCGCGGAAGGTCTTTCCCGCGCTTTTTTCCCCCTCAGCACCCCCGCGCACCCGAGTCCCGCCTGTTTGGCGCCGCTGCTCGGACGAATGGAGAGGGGGAGCGGCCGGTGGGGCGAGGAGGGTTATGCAACGCCTACTAGGCTGCGTGCGGCTCATCGCTGCTGTAGACGCGTGCGGACGATATCTGGACGGAATGAAACGGGGGCGCGTGGCGTGCGGTTAATTTTGGTAAAGCGCACGCCGTCTAGAAGTGTCCGCGATAAGGTGCTGTACTTGTGGATACGCTGATAAAGCTTACACTGCCTAATGAGCTCGGTTATGAATGCGCCAAACGATGTCTGCTTCAACTAAAGCGGCTGTTTGGGCTTGTTGGTCAGTGAACATGGTAAAAGAATGCAGCGCGAAAAAAACAAGGACGAACAGAAGTGGACAGGAAAGGGCGCTGACTACCAACACATTTATTCAGAAAGATGAGCAGCTTATATAACTTTTGAGCAGGTTATATAACTTTATATAACCTTGTTTTTTTCGCGCTGCATTCTTTTACGATGTCTGCTTCGGCGGTATGCCGAAAACTGAGATCGACCGTACTTCTGTGCATGGGTGAATAAAAAAACAGAAAGGTAAACGTTGAGTTACACGTTCCGGAGTGATGCAGAGATTATGATGAATACTATAGTGGACGGCTCATTTCAGTTTAGTCCACTTGCCGTTCTTTAACGCCGCACAGCACAGGGGCATTTTTATTTGGAAAATTGCTTTTCGAGGAGAGGAAATGGTCCAGTAATTGTAATAATTGTAATTTTCTCTCACAGCTGTTCCGCTGTTCGCTCCATTTTTTTTATCCACTTTTTTATCCTTCCGAATAACCTCCCTTTTGGTCTCCGGTTCCTTGTTCCTTCTCAGAAATTCGCTTATTATGCCGAAACACCGCAACATGATGCGAACGCGCCAGCATAGCGGTGTTTTAGTTGCGAAAAAATGCAAGACTATAATGAACGTATAGAGATGTGGTAGCCGATTCGTTTTCCTTTTTTTTAATGAAGATGTATAATAGAACTGATTATATGCTCACGCCGTGCTGCTGAGTCGCTGTTTCAAACCTTCTAATATGACGTTTAATGGGGCACACTGTTGTTCGCTTCTGTTTTTAGTGTGCGATTTTTGTTTGTATGTTTCTAATCATCCTCTTTTTTTTTCTTTTCTCGTATGGGATCGGTTAAGTTGGCAGCCTGCCTTGCAGATGACCAGACACTACGCGTTATCTTTCGTGCAACTATTTTGCAGAGACCCATCGTTGAATATAAACGGCTTAGCAGAATGCACGGGCGGTGCTCGCAGGTAAGAAACGTCGAGGATGCTGGCGTACCATTAATTAGTTCAGTCTTGAAGGAAGACAAGTGATTGACTTAAAGCAATTTTCTCAGACTGGTTGACGAAATGGTACACAACATTCTGTTCAGGCGTATGGGGGAGGGGGGGGGGAGGGTGGGTGCTCGGGAAAAGACATTCTGCTGCGGGGAAATTTGAGCCATGGTGCTCTTGACAGAGAGAGCGGTTCACGCTGTCCCCTCTAGGCCAGTTGTTTTGACCAATAGTTGACACAGTGTTCGAAGACGTGATCTAGCCCTTTCTTTCAAAATGGCGCGGGATCACCGAGTAATCGGAGAATTCCTAGGATTTCCAAACCTGGAGGGAAGTAGCTGAAACGAGGGAGGGTCTTGACCTCCCAGGAACATCAACATCATCATCCCTAACTATTAGCTGCAGGTATTCCTATTTTCCCGCACAATAATTGTCTTCGGTTGCTGGGTAATGTACAATATTTAATCAATTATCTGGCAACTTTTAATTTGGTAGCGGTATATCACACTTCCCCGCGCTCATATGGATACACTGTTAGCATCATCATCATCATCGCCATCATCTCGAGAGTCAAAGGCGTGTGTCGTTGCATGATCTTTGCAGTAAGTCATACATGAGAACTGGCGCGTTTACCTGCTGGACAATCCCAATGTCATTAATGCGGACCGGGTTGTGGGCACTCTTTGCAATGCGTCATGCGCGCATGTGTAGTAATGTGGGATCCATATGGATCTTGAAATGGGGGTGGAAGGGGGTAGATGGGGGCCTGGTACGACAAGAAATTGCATCGTTGTCACGTGAGTAGGTGTGATGTCATATTACAGCGTCGTCACGTGACTAGGTCTGATGGCACATTACATCGCTGTCACTTGACCTGTTATGACGTCACACTCATATGATGTCATCACTAACTATAGTAATTAATTTTAGTTTTGCCTAATTATATTCATTACCATTAATTATGCGACGTTATGATCTTCGTCGCTTGACTCGTCGGTTCGTGACGTCACATGGTGCCGTTTTCTGCGTGCCTGTGTTCGTGTACTGCAGTCGCAGCTTGTTAAGTGTTTTCGAAGGCAACATACAGAGGATTGAAAAGAGCATTCTCGCTATGCCGGAGAGAGCTAGAAAATCGAAATATACTGATATACGTCTGCATAACCGTCGCATTGGAAAGTACATCGGCGACCAGTTTCTTTACATTCGGTAACTATTCTCAAGCCTAAAAAGAGTATAGTGAATGCCTCCCCCCTCCTCTCAATTTCTGGTAGATGGTGTAGAAGGGCTGTGTTCGTCAATTGCCGGTTCGTGCGTGAATGTGTGAGAAGCTTCCAATACGAACAAGTATACACGAAGCAGGTTGCCAAATACTGACACATATAAAGTACTCACCGACGTACTGGTGGTAAGTAAGCCTTCTCACGCATTTACATCGTTTTTGGCTACTACTAGTCGGCCCTGCTTTTCACTTGAGGTCTTTGCTCTCCGTCCCTTTGATCGTGGACACAAGGCGGCTTCTTCGCAAGTTCTCTTTATGGCGTGCATTTATTGGAAAGTGTGATTTTTTTTCAGTGCTGCGTTGCACTTAAATGACGGAATTGCGCCCTCTACGCGAAAATAACCAAACCACAAGCAGCAATTTTCAGGGGGGGATACCCGCCGCGGTGGCTCAGTGGTTAGAGCGCTCGACTACTGAGCCGGAGTTCCCGGGTTCGAACTCGACCGCGGCGGCTGCGTTTTTATGGAGGCAAAACGCTAAGGCGCCCGTGTGCTGTGCGATGTCAGTGCACGTTAAAGATCCCCAGGTGGTCGAAATTATGCCGGAGGCCTCCACTACGGCACCTATTTCTCTTTCTTCTCTCACTCCCTCCTTCATCCCTTCCCTTACGGCGCGGTTCGGTGGCAACAGCCGTGTTGCATTGTCAGGACGGGCCCGACTAGGAATCGCAAAGGGGAATACTATCTTGCATTGCCTGCTACACGCTTGTTGCATGTGTGTTATTCTAGGACGACATCCAGCACCCAGAGTACGATCAGCTGATGGTGCAGAGCCTGAACCTGGCGGTGAACTTCTTCCTCAACACCTACCTCAAGTACAAGAAGAAGGACAGGTACGCACAGCCTTTCAGTGTAGAGCAATATTTGTCCCTGGGGTGGAAGGGAAAATGGCAGTTGGACTTGTGTTTAATGTAGCTGTGAGGATCAGCACCAAACTGTGGCCATTAATGCTTGTTGGTGTATTCACTGTTGTAGTATGCAGTCACTTGCCATGTGCTGTGATGCATCTGAGCTGTTTTGTATGGAATTAACTTTTGCCTTGTCAGAACTGCACTCACTTTGTGATAGTGCTCCACAGCACCACCTTTTGCCGAAATAGCTTGCTCTAGTCAAGCTCTGTCGCAGACTGTACAACTTGGGCAGCTCATCTTATTTGAAATTTTCTCTTACAGCTTTTGAATACCGATTTACACGTACTGTATTTGCTTGCGTAATTTGCACGCCCGTAATTTTTCACCCTTTTTTTCTTTAAAAAAAAAATACAGTTACTCCCACATATTACGCTTGCTCCCAATCCCGAACTGCCAGCATTCACAGGAGTGTGCGTAAGGCATGCTTGGTAAGATTGGCTTGGCCGCGTGTGAGTGGTGAGAGGAGAAATTGCATGCCGCTTACCCGGATCATTTGCGCTGCTAATCACTTTCCCAAACAGACAGTTGAACTACTAAAGTACCAAACAGTTTGCTGTTCGGTTCGCTGCTAGTCAGTCGGGCTGCACGCGTGGGCGCCATTTTACCCCCTTTTATCTCCATTTGGCTCTGGCTGCTAGCTTCGCAATTGTATTGTTTCGCGTTTATTGGTTTGAGCTGCGCATGTGTCATCATGCTGTCCCGCGGAGAACTGCATAACAAGGGGCAGGGCGGAGGGTTATGCGACTTATATTCGAGTCTTTTTTTTTTTTTTTTTTAGCAGGGGGCGCAAGTGTGGTCATTTTGTATGCAGCAATGTACGGCATACATTGTGCATTATGACCTTTGTAGAGCTCTTTTAGGACGTATTCACAAAACCTGCGTGTAATTTGCACACCCCGTTTTTTGAAGCCTTTATTTAAGGAAAAAAAGTGCACTAATTGCACGCGTAAATACAGCAATTAAAAATAGCCTCATTCTGGTGACATTGTTTTCTCTGCTCTCAGGGACATGTATGGATAATTTGTAGTTGGGGCTATTTTTTTCTCATGTAACGCACTTTTGCCCGTTTCTTGAAGCTTCTCCTAAGCTTGCTTGTCATGCACTTGGTTGGTTCTGTGCAGCTCTGTGATTGGTGAGTGGGTCAAGTGCATCGAGACCATCATGTCGCTGAGCGAGGACGCTGCGTCGTGGCTCCTGCGATACATCGCCAACGCTGGGGCAAGTGTGGTCAAGTGAGTACGAGAGCCTTTTTAACTCTTTCGTTACCATGACCGTTTGATAGGTCTCAAGCATGATTTTTTCCTTCAAAATATGCAAAATATATAAAAGGCACAACTTACATGAAAATGATGACAATAGAAATGTGCTTTGTGAAGACATTTATTTTAACACAAATACTTGACGTGAATATTCTGAAAAAAAAAAATCGGGAAGTACACAAAAAAGCTGAAAATAAGAAAAAAAATTTATTGACAAGACGATATCTCTTGGAGAAGGAATATTAAAAACATTTTGGAACATACAAAATGGTTCCAATTTATTTGTAAACAGCCACCGGAAGTTTGAATTCATAACTCAAAAACTTTTTGAATTAGAAATTTTTTCTGACACTACATAAAAAAAGACCACTTCCAGTGTGTCCTTTACATGCAGGGTATTCCGTATTTATCTATCCAGGTTGTAAAAATTTCTCCTGAACAAACTACTGGCCTTAGCTCATGATAATCTGTGTTTTCCTATAAATTATTTAACATTAGAACTTTCGTGGATTTCCTGGATCGCCGAAAAACTGGAGTCATCTGCACGCAAAATTTCCGTCGAGGAGTGCGGGCTAGCCGCGTTGAGAGGCTGTGCCATCTGGCGAACTACGAGGCAACCAATGTGCTTTCTTGGAATTAGGTCAGTTCTCGCAGTATCCCAGATGGCGCAGCCAGTCAAATATGCTGCCCTGGTCACCCCGGCAAAAATTCTGCACACAGATGACTGCAGTTATTTGCCGATTCCGGACTATCCAGGCAAGTTCTAATGTTAATTTACGTATAAAAAAAAAAACACAGGCTATCATAGGCTACCTTGTAGTCTGTAGTTGAGCACAAATAGTCCAGTAGTTTGCGCAGGGGAATTTTTTACAACCCAGACAGATAAATATGGGACGCCCTGTAGATTTTTCACACTGAGCAGAAAATTTGCAAATTAAAATGTAATGTATCAAAATATGGGACGGCACACGTAACGACGCAACAGCAAGGCTAGCAGTCGGAGGCCAATGGGGATGAAGGCATAAAATGACACCCCATTCTGCCTTCCACTCACGCATGCGACCTGGCTGACTAGCCTGGTGGGCAGCAAACCGAACTGCCAGCACTCTTGTAGTTTAAGGTTCAGGTACAATGCATGCTTCGGAGATTACCAGAGGTTTTCTCTTGCTCTTTCTCACTTGTCAGGGAAATACCCGTATTTACTCGAATCTAGGCCAACCCCGATTCTAAGCCGACGCCCTAAAGTTCGAAGCCAACAAAAAAAAAAATATTACCTCGAATGTAGGCTGAACAAAAAAAAAAGTGAGGACAGCGTTCACAAAATGCAAACAGCATTTATTGAATCTGAACATGCAGAGCTCATTCAACGTCGTCGTCGCTGCTAGACTCGTCGTTGTGTTCCTTGGCACTGTCTCCTTCAAACAGTGCACTATCTTCGGTGCCGTCAAGCGCATTAGATATTCTGCACTTTTTAAAGGCGCGCACGATCAAAGTACTTGGGATGTCGTCCCATGCTGCAGCTACCAGCCCGCCAGCTGCGATAGCGCGCATGCTTGAGCGGGCCTGGTAGCCTGCAGCATGTGGTCTCCGTCAGTCAACCAGTCTGTGTAATATTTCCGCAGACGATCCTTGAAAGGTTTGTTAATGCAGACATCAAGTGGCTGCAACTGGCCCATCATGCTGCCCGGTATGACAGCGAGGTCCGTGTTTTTCTTGGGCGAGCGCAGCCTTCACGTTTTCGGTCAAGTGCCCATGGTAAGAGTCGACAACAAGGAGCGAGTTCTTTGTCAAAAGGGCTCCTGGACGCCGTCGCCACACAATCTTAACCCTCTCTCCTACCATCGCACCCGTCAATCAACTGTTCTCATTTGCCCGCACAATGACATTTCTTGGAAAAGTTTCTCGAAAAGGCAGTGTCTTCCTTTTAAATATCATATAAGGAGGGAGTTTATGTCCATCAGCTGTGCAGCACAGCATCACAATTGCGCGCTGCTTCTCGTAGCCCGCAGAGCACACCTTCACCCCCTTGGCACCCTTTTCATTCACTGTGTACGCCACTGGCATATCAAAGTACACAGCCGTCTGATCAGCGTTGCCGATTTGCCCAAGGTTGTAGCCTGCCGCTTCTCTCTTTCGCAGCACGTAGCGCTGAAAAGCTATGAGCTTCTCTTGGAAATCGCTTGGCAACTTTTGGGTGATTGAAGTGCGACGTCGGAGGCTGACGCCGAAGCGCTTCATGAATTTCTGAAGCCAGCCCTGGCTGGCTTTGAAATCCTTTGGCGTTAGGCCTCGCTTCCTCGAAAGTTCCATAGCTTTCGCTTGGAGCACTTCTGTTGTCACTGGAAGGGCAGCTGCTCTCTGCGTCCGAACAAAGTCGGCCAAAAACTGTCTCCACCTCGTGGTGACGGCCTTTCTTTGGTCCGCTAAATGCCATCCTCGTTGTGGCGCACGCAAAAGCTGCTGTCGTTGCCCCCTCCAACGACGGACGTTTTTCTCGTTGACGCCGAAGTCCTGCCTGGCTTGAAGGTTCGACAATGCCTCTGTGGCTATCACAACTTTTCGCTGCGGCACTGTTGTGGCATCTCCTGCTTGGTGCCATCGCGATAACACCGTGCCGCACACCGATACGGCCGACATGGCACAGGTCAAAATGGCGACCTCGCTTGTGTATGGTTGGCTACTGGTACGGCTAGTAGCGGCTGCGATACTGACTTTTCTAGATGGCACTAACTATTGCACCGTATTTAGCAGCTGAAATAATGAAAAACTGGCGCGTTTTTTAAAATCCTCGAATCTAAGCCGACCTTAGAGTTTGTAATATGATTATTTGAAAAAAACTATCGGCCTAGATTCGAATAAATGGGGCAGTGGCCTGCCAGCCCCCGAGCGAGCTGAGTAAGCAGCACGCAATTATAATTTTCATCCAAGGAGCTGATTTGCATATGAATTAACTTTTTTTTTTTTTGCACAAGGAGCTCTATGCATTCTGTCGGAAACGGGCACCAGGAAAAAAATGTCTGCTTACATTTGGCAATACACAGTGCACAATAGGTACTCCCCTGGGTGACAGGCAAGAATTGTTTCCTTCTTCCCTGCTTTTCCCCCTCAGGCTGTACCTGCTGGAGTGCCTCAACAAGGAAGTGCGGCACACATTTGCCCAGATCCTGGAGAAGGCCCTGGTCTTCTGCCACAAGCTCGAAGGGGTGAGTGCACTGCTTGGCGGTATTAATTTCCTGGGTGATCCCTGACAAGTGGGAAGGGCGAGGAACTAGGAAAGGAGCGTGCAGGGTGAGACAGGCCTTGTCCCGTGTGCTCCTGTTTGTAGTCTCTTGTTCTTTCTACCGGTTTCTTGATTGAGCAGGATTAGAAACTTCGAATTATTGTTTTGTGCGGCCGTATCTCTAATTTAAATCAGATTAAACGTCCCGGCTTCCGCCTTTTTTTTTTACCTCAACGCTGAAGGTAGGAGTCAACCAACGCGTGGAGTGCCTTTCAGCCAGTCCTGTGGTGGCTTGCCGCTGTGGCGTCGGCGGAGTGATACGTAAATGAGAGTCCACGCATATTTTTGTTTCCGTGGGCCTAATTTGCGTCTATGTTGTCTGTGACTGAAGACATTTATTCACAGAAACCTATAAAACAAAATAAAAGTGAAAGCAAAGCCGCCACAGGACTGGCTGGAAGGCACTCCTCGCGTTGGTTGACTCCTGACATCAGCATTGAGTTCAAAAAAAGGCGGGAGCCGGGACGAATAATCCGATTTAATTAGGGCAGTCGGCCGCACAGGACAAAAATTCCGAGTTTCTAAGAATTCCCGGAACGTGTAGATAGAGTCCCCACGGTAAAAAGACGAGTTCAGATGCCTCTTTAGTGCACCTTTAGGTGCGAACCCTGTTGGCTGCCTCACTCAAAAGCTGTTGCTTAACTTAGTACAGCCTGTGAGTTGAGCTGCATTTTTTTTTCTGCCGCCTTGTCTAATAGGACCATTGTGATCCAGATGTCTCCACCTAACCAGTCTGTAGAGACTAGCTTCATGACTTTGTTTTCGTGAATGTGTGCAGAGCCAGGTGGACCTGGACATTGTGGGTGCATGCCTGATCAACCTGCTGGACCAGGATGTGGCCGACAACTGCTGGCACTCATCCCAGTACTTCTGCCTGCTCAGCAACTACACCCAGCTGGTGAGGGGGGTAGGGGTTGTTGCACATCGCGGCACAGAGAGCAGTCATTGTAGAGCTGTCACTGTAGCAAGCTGTGGAGTCTGAGGCTACCGTAAAAACCGGACTATAGGTCGACCCCCTAACTAACCAATTCTAAAAATGAAAAAGATCTTTTTCAATGGGAAAATTACCGAAAGACATCCTTACTTTGAAACAAATGCGACTCGAGAGGTTGCACAATGGTGACAGTATTTAATTTCATTTAAATGCTGCTTGTATGTGCACCCGGCAAATTTTTTAACAATATCGCGCACCAATCGGCCCGCGTGTTTGTTTCTGGCACAGGCAAGTACGGCGCCGTAGAGCAAAACCCTCCTCTTCATGAATCGCCGCAACCAGGATGGCGAGCCTTTGAATTGCGCCCTCGTGAGTCTAGAGGCACGCGCGATCTCTGCCGCTTTCACGCGGATGCATTCGGCAGTCACAGGCAGCGATCATGCTCGCAGCGCAACGTTTCCTTCCTATTCTCGATACACTACGGTCTGCCCACAAAGTGATGTTTTCTTGGCATTTTCCTTGTTGGCGTTCCATAACCCCTCTCGCAACGGCGCCTCTCCTCCTCCTGTATCCTCCTTGCCCTCTTTTTCCCCCTTTCCTTCTATTTTCTCTTTTCCTCCGCCTCCTCGCCTAGTTGTTCTCCTCTTTCACAGCCGTTCCGCTCTTCGCTCCGTTCCTTTCTTTTCTATAACCTCAGCGGCTAGGGCATAGAAAGCGTGGTCCACCGTCTTGTGCGCGCTTATTTTGGAGCATTTCTGCAGCCGCTGCAGAGAAAGCGATTCGGGGACGTATTTTCGCCTTCGGAACGCGTTTGAATCGTGGTGCAGCGTCTTGTGTGCGCTTGCTTTGGAGCGAAAACGCGGCTCTGCGCCCATTTATGCAGCCACAGAGCCCAGTTCATTAACCGCCGCAGAGAAAGCGATACGGGGACGTATTTTCGCCTTCGGAACGCGTTCGAATCGTGGTGCAGCGTCTTGTGTGCGCTTGCTTTGGAGCAAAAACGCGGCTCTGCGCCCATTTATGCAGCCACAGAGCCCAGTTCATTAACCGCCGCAGAGAAAGCGATTCGGGGACGTATTTTCGCCTTCGGAACGCGTTCGAATCGTGGTGCAGCGTCTTGTGTGCGCTTGCTTTGGAGCGAAAACGCGGCTCTGGGCCCATTTATGCAGCCACAGAGCCCAGTTCATTAACCGCCGCAGAGAAAGCGATTCGGGGACGTATTTTCGCCTTCGGAACGCGTTCGAATCGTGGTGCAGCGTCTTGTGTGCGCTTGCTTTGGAGCGAAAACGCGGCTCTGCGCCCATTTATGCAGCCACAGAGCCCAGTTCATTAACCGCCGCAGAGAAAGCGATTCGGGGACGTATTTTCGCCTTCGGAACGCGTTCGAATCGTGATGCAGCGTCTTGTGTGCGCTTGTTTTGGAGCGAAAACGCGGCTCTGCGCCCATTTATGCAGCCACAGAGCCCAGTTCATTAACTGCCGCAGAGAAAGCGATTCGGGGACGTATTTTCGCCTTCGGAACGCGTTAGAATCGTGGTCCAACGCGCAATAACGCGAGACAAACTACCCGTAGTCAAGTATTAGGGCCAAGCATACACCACGCGACAGAAAAAAACATAGGTCGCCTAGAGAAAGCTATTGCGAACGTACTTACGCCCGCGAAATCTCGCCGTGAACACTTACGCTCACCGACTGCAGTCAAAGAGCGAGGCAAATCCACTTTGTGCACAAATGTGGGCGTAAACCAACAAACGCTAAAACATAGGGCACGTAATTCAGTTGACATTCCGACTGCGTTTCATTCATGCATATACATATGTCTTTTTTCAGAAGGCCAATTAAGCGTTCCTTCACTGCAAAGTCATAAGAGTTGGCTCCTCCTAGAAGCCGCTTGGCGTGAAGGGTAGCTTCCAGGGTTTGCGTCGCCAAGCTGTTTCTAGTCTTTGTTTTCATCAGGTTGATCAGAGAGAAAACTCTGTTGCACTGCAGTGCGGCGAACAGGGAAGCTTGCAGAGGCAAAGCCTTATTTCAGGGCGCCCGTCTGCCTCATTGAGTCTTTAGAGCTCTTCTCTGCAGCGCTTCCCTCATCATTTCTGTACAGTCCGTGCATTTGATTCACCATGTAAATAGAATAAATATATTGTTGTCCCCCAATGTCTTCGTGAGTCCCGTCATCCTCGTACCTCCACCCTGCCCGACCCCGCTACCTCGATCCCATCAGTGCTTTCCGCACGTGCAGGTGGCGCATTGGTAGACTCTCAAAATCAAGGTGGTCAAGAAAGGCTGAATAAGGAGCCTATTCACACGGAAAAATAAAAATGACCCATACAGAAAGTAAAATTTCCCTACATTACAACAATAATCTATTTTTCCCCTAAACGTTTAAATTCTCTAGATATAGGAGAAAATCCCTAGGGTTGGCAGGCCTGCGCCGAAGGCTCGGAAGAGCTGGCGCAGTGTAAACGGAAAGAGGAGTGGGTGGGGGGAGAGGAGGAGGGGCCGGAGCAGCGAGGAGGGTTATGGAACGCCAGCGAGAACTCGCGTGCCGTCGGCTCGCGCGCGCCTCGGTACTGCAGTAAACAAGGCAGCTGAGGCGTGCTTTTTGTGAGCTGTAGAGAAGTTGGCGTTACGACCGCTGAGGGTGAACAAAATTGAAAATTAACTCTGTGAGGTTTTTTACGGCACCACGGGTGTTCTTACCCAACAAAAATCCGTCCGTCGCCGTCCTGTTTTAAGCGATGCAAAATCTTAAATGGGAGCACAGTTGCATGACTGTGTTCGAAAAGTGTGGAAATGACGGGGCGCTTACATCGCACCAGAGTGCAAGTTTATCGCCAAACAGAACGGCTGCCAGTGATTAGTTGACCACAACAGCGCGTTTTCCGGAAAGGCGATGCTGCTGTGATCACCCTTGAGATTACTCAGACACGAACATCACATGATTCATTTCACTTATTTTTTTTTAATCGAAAAACATCATTATGCTAAGTAAAGCAGTTTTCGGATAGGCAGCACAACGACCTTCACCTCAACCAACGACAGCAGTGGGTCACATATGTGGCACAGTTATGGCGTCGAACCTTTACCCACGACCTTCAGTTGACCTTTGACATTGGGGTGCCCTTTGGGTTGACCTTAAGAGCACCCGATGGGGTGATGTGAAGCCACGTGATGGGTAAACATGCGCGCAGAACCTTCCCGCTGAATTCCAGGGTTATTCAAGTTAAGGGACTGCCAACTTTCCCCCTGAAAATAATAATAATAATAATAATAATAATAATAATTGGTTTTGGGGGAAAGGAAATGGCGCAGTATCTGTCTCATATATCGTTGGACACCTGAACCGCGCCGTAAGGGAAGGGATGAAGGAGGGAGTGAAAGAAGAAAGAGAAATAGGTGCCGTAGTGGAGGGCTCCGGCATAATTTCGACCACCTGGGGATCTTTAACGTGCACTGACATTGCACAGCACACGGGCGCCTTAGCGTTTTGCCTCCATAAAAACGCAGCCGCCGCCGTCGGGTTCGTGCCCGGGAAGTCCGGATCAGTAGTCGAGCGCCCTAACCACTGAGCCACCGCGGCGGGTATCCCCCCCTGAAAATTGCTGCTTGTGGTTTCGTTATTTTCGCGTGGAGGGCGCAATTCCGTCATTTAAGTGTGACGCAGCACTGAAAAAAAATCACACTTTCCAATAAATGCACGCCATAAAGAGAACTTGCGAAAAAGCCGCCTTGTGTCCACGATCAAAGGGACGGAGAGCAAAGACCTCAAGTGAAAAGCAGGGCCGACTAGTAGTAGCCAAAAACAATGTAAATGCGTGGGAAGGCTTACTTACCGCCATTACGTCGGTGAGTACTTTATATGTGTCAGTATTTGGCAACTTGCTTCGTGTATACTTGTTCGTATTGGAAGCTTCTCATTCATTCACGCACGAACCGGCAATTGACGAACACAGCCCTTCTACACCATCTACCAGAAATTGAGAGGAGGGGGGAGGTATTCACTATACTCTTTTTAGGCTTGAGAACAGTTACCGAATGTAAAGAAACTGGTCGCCGATGTACTTTCTAATGCGACGGTTATGCAGACGCATATCAGTATATTTCGATTTTCTAGCTCTCTCCGGCATAGCGAGAATGCTCTTTTCAAACACTTAACAAGCTGCGACTGCAGTACACGAACAGAGGCACGCAAAAAACGGCACCATGTGACATCACGAACCGACGAGTCAAGCGACGAAGATCATGACGTCGCAAAATTAATGGTAATGAATATAATTAGGCAAAACTAAGATTAATCACTATAATTAGTGATGACATCATATGAGTGTGACGTCATACCAGGTCAAGTGACAGCGATGTAATGTGCCATCAGACCTAGTCACGTGACGACGCTGTAATATGACATCACACCTACTCACGTGACAACGATGCAATTTCTTGTCGTACCAGGCCCCCATCTACCCCCTTCCACCCCGATTTCAAGATCCATATGGATCCCACATTACTACACATGCCCGCATGACGCATTGCAAAGAGTGCCCACAACCCGGTCCGCATTAATGACATTAGGATTGTCCAGCAGGTAAACGCGCCAGTTCTCATGTATGACTTACTGCAAAGATCATGCAACGACACACGCCTTTGACTCTCGAGATGATGGCGATGATGATGATGATGCTAACAGTGTATCCTTATGAGCGCGGGGAAGTGTGATATAACGCTACGAAATTAAAAGTTGCCAGATAATTGATTAAATATTGTACATTACCCAGCAACCGAAGACAATTATTGTGCGGGAAAATAGGAATACCTGCAGCTAATAGTTAGGGATGATGATGTTGATGTTCCTGGGAGGTCAAGACCCTCCCTCGTTTCAGCTACTTCCCTCCAGGTTTGGAAATCCTAGGAATTCTCCGATTACTCGGTGATCCCGCGCCATTTTGAAAGAAAGGGCTCGATCACGTCTTCGAACACTGTGTCAACTATTGGTCAAAACAACTGGCCTAGAGGGGACAGCGTGAACCGCTCTCTCTGTCAAGATCACCATGGCTCAAATTTCCCCGCAGCAGAATATCTTTTCCCGAGCACCCCCCCCCCCCCCCATACGCCTGAACAGAATGTTGTGTACCATTTTGTCAACCAGTCTGAGAAAATTGCTTTAAGTCAATCACTTGTCTTCCTTCAAGACTGAACTAATCCATGGTACGCCAGCATCCTCGACGTTTTTTACCTGCGAGCACCGCCCGTGCATTCTGCTAAGCCGTTTATATTCAACGATGGGTCTCTGCAAAATAGTTGCACGAAAGATAACGCGTAGTGCCTGGTCATCTGCAAGGCAGGCTGCCAACTTAACCGATCCCATACGAGAAAAGAAAAAAAAAAAAGAGGATGATTAGAAACATACAAACAAAAATCGCACACTGAAAACAGAAGCGAACAACAGTGTGCCCCATTAAACATCATATTAGAAGGTTTGAAACAGCGACTCAGCAGCACGGCGCGAGCATATAATTAGTTCTAGTATACAACTTCATTAAAAAAAAGGAAAACGAATCGGCTACCACATATCTATACGTTCATTATATTCTTGCATTTTTTCGCCGCTAAAACACCGCTATGCTGGCACGTTCGCATCGTGTTGCGGTGTTTCGGCTTAATAAGCGAATTTCCCAGAAGGAACAAGGAACCGGAGACCAAAAGGGAGGTTATTCGGAAGGATAAAAAAGTGGATAAAAAAAATGGAGCGAACAGCGGAACAGCTGTGAGAGAAAATTACAATTATTACAATTACTGGACCATTTCCTCTCCTCGAAAAGCAATTTTCCAAATAAAAGTGCCCCTGTGCTGTGCGGCGTTAAAGAACGGCAAGTGGACTAAACTGAAATGAGCCCTCCACTATAGTATTCATCATAATCTCTGCATCACTCCGGAACGTGTAACTCAACGTTTACCTTTCTGTTTTTTTTTATTCACGCATGTACAGAAGTACGGTCGACCTCAGTTTTCGGCATACCGCCGAAGCAGACATCGTTTGGCGCATTCATAACCGAGCTCATTAGGCAGTGTAAGCTTTATCATCGTATCCACAAGTACAGCACCTTATCGCGGACACTTCTAGACGGCGTGCGCTTTACCAGAATTAACCGCACGCCACGCGCCCCCGTTTCATTCCGTCCCGATATCGTCCGCATGCGTCTACAGCAGCAGTGAGTCGCACGCAGCCTAGTAGGCGTTGCATAACCCTCCTCGCCCCACCGGCCGCTCCCCCTCTCCATTCGAGCCAGCAGCGGCGCCAAACAGGCGGGACTCGGGTGCGCGGGGGTGCTGAGGGGGAAAAAAGCGCGGGAAAGACCTTCCGCGCACCGGCCTGTTTCACATGGCGCGCCGGGAACGAAAAATTACGGCCCGGTCGCACTGTCGTTGCGACGATAATCGCAGCCGCCGTTTCACATGCCAATTGATTTCTGTCGGTGCCATCGGCACCCTAGCGTCAGTGCGGCCTTTCAGTGCACGAAAATTCTTCGGCTGCAATAAATGTCAAACATCGTGGCAGGCGTTGATTTCGTAATCATGGGTAATAATATTGGGCCGTGATGTATTATTAAACGTTTTCGAGATTTTCCTCCCAACTATGCTATGCCGTTTTTTACCAGTTTTGTGTGCCCTCAGCAACGGTTCAGTATCGGCTTTTTGGAGCGCGGTTTATTAACCCAACAAGTGTGGCCCTCCTTGAACATCAGTCTTAGATCTAGGAACTGAAGTTCATCTTTTTCCGGCATTTCGAACGTGAAAATTTAGACCCATTGCGTTCTCTTTAAACACTTTCAACACATCAACCGCGCGCCTAGCGTGCCCTCCCTTTTTCATTAGTATTAGAAAGTCATCTACATATCTCCAGATCTTAAAAGCAAGACCGTCAAGATTTTCCTTGATCGCTACGTCTACTTTTGCAAGAAAAATGCTACTGAGTATCGGGGCTACACGAACCAATACACACACCCTGTTTTTGCAAGAAAATTGTCCCGCGCCATTCCACAAAAGTTGAACACAGGTGAAAAGAAAGCAGTTCAAAAAGGCTTCTACTGTGATACCGCTGCGACCAGTAAATGCTACTTCATCGTTCTTGAGTGTGATGAATTCCTTCACGGTGGACAAGAGCTTGCCATGAGGTAGAGAATAATACAAATCTTCAACATCAATGCTAAATCCGAAACAGGTTCCTGGGTTGCTATCTTGGAGGTACACAGACGATCGCCTGTGAGTCAGAACAGCATAGGGGTCGACTACTTCTAAGGCGTTGAGGTTCTTTTGTAGATAGCCGGATACTGCGTGTTGCCAAGTGTGGCGCTCGGACACAATTGTGCGAAAGAGCCCGATGTACTAGAAATTTGCTGCTATGTTCGCGCTGTATTTTTTCCTCTAAAATGACTATATATTAGAAAATATATTTGTGGGGAAGAAATGGGAAATTTTTAGCCGACAACTGGGAAAAACCAACTGGCCAATGCAGCAACACTGGTATCGGGGCATGTTGTAGTATGGGGTATGGAGCAGTCCGAGTTTCCGAGCGCAATTTCGAGTTTCCGAGCTCGGGCGCAATTTGATACAGAGATGGACGCGAGGGAGCACTGGTAGTTTGCAGTGTCTCGCATTATGGCGCGCAGAATCGCGTTTTTGCTCGAATTGCGCGCAATACGCGAGTTTCATACAGCGCTGCACACGAGGGAGCACAAATAGTTTGCAGTTTCTTGCGCTATGGCGCGCAGAATCGCTTTTTTGCTCGAAGTAACCGCATAGACTATGATTCGACCTTGTTGGCCTAGCGCAGATACGTCCCCAGTCGCTGTCTGTGCAAGCCGGCGCTGCTTTCTCGGGCCATGGTCAGCAATATGGCGGCCCCGCGCACGCGAACGAACTCGACTGACACCTAATGGCGAGGCGGCCGGTCGCGCGGAAGGTCTTTCCCGCGCTTTTTTTCCCCCTCAGCACCAATAACCAAACCACAAGCAGCAATTTTCAGGGGGAAAGTTGGCAGTGCCTTAACTTGAATAACCCTGGAAATTCAGCGTGAAGCTTCTGCGCGCATGGTTACCCATCACGTGGCTTCACTTCAACCCCATCGGGTGCTCTTAAGGTCAACACAAAGGGCACCCCAATGTCAAAGGTCAACTGAAGGTCGCGGGTAAAGGTTCGACGCCATAACTGTGCCACATACGTGACCACTGCTGTCGTTGGTTGAGGTGAAGGTCGTTGTGCTGCCTATCCGAAAACTGCTTTACTTAGCATAATGATGTTTTTCGATTAAAAAAAAAATAAGTGAAATGAATCATGTCTCATGAATCATGTAAATGAAATGTTCGTGTCTGAGTAATCTCAAGGGTGATCACAGCAGCATCGCCTTTCCGGAAGACGCGCTGTTATGGTCAACTAATCACTGGCAGCCGTTCTGTTTGGCGATAAACTTGCACTCTGGTGCGATGTAAGCGCCCCGTCATTTCCACACTTTTCGAACACAGTCATGCAACTGTGCTCCCATTTAAGATTTTGCATCGCTTAAAACAGGACGGCGACGGACGGATTTTTGTTGGTAAGAACACCCGTGGTGCCGTAAAAAACCTCACAAAGTTAATTTTCAATTTTGTTCACCCTCAGTGGTCATAACGCCAACTTCTCTATAGCTATGAAAAAGCACGCCTCAGCTGCCTTGTTTACTGCAGTACCGAGGCGCGCGCGAGCCGACGGCACGCGAGTCCTCGTTGGCGTTCCATAACCCTCCTCGCTGCTCCGGCCCCTCCTCCTCTCCCCCACCCACTCCTCTTTCCGTTTACACTGCGCCAGCTCTTCCGAGCCTTCGGCGCAGGCCTGCCAACCCTAGGGATTTTCTCCTATATCTAGAGAATTTAAACGTTTAGGGGAAAAATAGATTGTTGTTGTAATGTAGGGAAATTTTACTTTCTGTATGGGTCATTTTTATTTTTCCGTGTGAATAGGCTCCTTATTCACCCTTTCTTGACCACCTTGATTTTGAGAGTCTACCAATGCGCCACCTGCACGTGCGGAAAGCATTGATGGGATCGAGGTAGCGGGGTCGGGCAGGGTGGAGGTACGAGGATGACGGGACTCACGAAGACATTGGGGGACAACAATATATTTATTCTATTTACATGGTGAATCAAATGCACGGACTGTACAGAGATGATGAGGGAAGCGCTCCAGAGAAGAGCTCTAAAGACTTAATGAGGCAGACGGGCGCCTTGAAATAATGCTTTGCCTCTGCAAGCTTCCCTGTTGGCCGCACTGCAGTGCAACAGTTTTTTCTCTCTGATCAACCTGAAGAAAACAAAGACTAGAAACAGCTTGGCGACGCAAACCCTGGAAGCTACCCTTCACGCCAAGCGGCTTCTAGGAGGAGCCAACTCTTGTGACTTTGCAGTGAAGGAACGCTTAATTGGCCTTCTGAAAAAAGACATATGTATATGCATGAGTGAAACGCAGTCGGAATGTCAACTGAATTACGTGCCCTATGTTTTAGCGTTTGTTGGTTTACGCCCACATTTGTGCACAAAGTGGATTTGCCTCGCTCTTTGACTGCAGTCGGTGAGCGTAAGTGTTCACGGCGAGATTTCGCGGGAGTAAGTACGTCCGCAATAGCTTTCTCTACGCGACCTATGTTTTTTTCTGTCGCGTGGTGTATGCTTGGCCCTAATACTTGACTACGGGTAGTTTGTCTCGCGTTATTGCGCGTTGGACCACGATTCGAACGCGTTCCGAAAACGAAAATACGTCCCCGTATCGCTTTCTCTGCGGCGGTTAATGAACTGGGCTCTGTGGCTGCATAAATGGGCGCAGAGCCGCGTTTTCGCTCGAAAACAAGCGCATACAAGACGCTGCACCACGATTCGAACGCGTTCCGAAGGCGAAAATACGTCCCCGAATCGCTTTCTCTGCAGCGGCTGCAGAAATGCTCCAAAATAAGCGCGCACAAGACGCTGGACCACGCTTTCTATGCCCTAGCCGCTGAGGTTATAGAAAAGAAAGGAACGGAGCGAAGAGCGGAACGGCTGTGAAAGAGGAGAACAACTAGGCGAGGAGGCAGAGGAAAAGAAAAAATAGAAGGAAAGGGGAAAAAAGAGGGCAAGGAGGATACAGGAGGAGGAGAGGCGCTGTTGCGAGAGGTGTTATGGAACGCCAACGAGGAAAATGCCGTTTTCTTCTGGTTGCTGCAAGTTGTAATACGCAGCTTCTGCCTCCGCCAGTACTGAATGCTCATTTCGGATACTCCAAATTCGCGCTGTGCCGCCAGGTTCCCGTGAGCTTCCTCGTACTCAATCGTGTTTTTCTTGAAGGCGACGGTAAATTGCCGTTAGCTTCCGCTTTGCATCTACTGAAACGCAAAATGGTGTCACTGCTGCTGATGGCGATGGTGATGGAGGCTGCTGACTTCAGCCACCCATTGTTGCAAGACTTCCGTATTTTTTCCGCCAATGACCGGTATATAAGACGGGGGTCGACTTTTCACCATGTTTTTTTTGAAAAAAAGTTCGACCTATATTCCGGTTTTTACGGTATAAAAAACTCAAAAAGAAAACTTAGATGGGACGGAATCTCGACGCACTTTGACTCGTGACTCGTTCCTTTAGTTGTGCCATTTTGAAATCTGTGCGCGGACATAGAGGATGCTATAAGTTAGAAAGCAAGAAAAAGAGAGAAACAAAACTGAGAAATCACATCAATCTCGGATGACTGCAGACTTGGAAGATGTGGCAAAGAACCACATGTCAAAAGATAGAAATTCAAAGCAAGAAGCAAAAGCGAGCACTGCTACCTTTCCAGGAAGGTGATCTTTTTTTTTTTGCGGAGCATTATAGACGCGTGCAGTGCCTTTCTTTTAAGGGCACAGGGTAGGCTAAATCTAAAAAAAAAAATCGATTTTAGTTGTTTTTTTTAAATTTCCAGTCGTCCCTCAACAGTATGCAGTGCCCCACATGCTTCTCCGCGTTTTCATTGAGCCAAAACAACCAAGTTTTCGGAACCGTGTAGCCAGCGGCAGGGCTTCATTTTTTGGACCTGGTACAACCTGGATGTCACTCACGTTTCCGCTCCAAACAAAACTTATCCAGAATAACAGCTACACTTTTCTCGAAGCTTAGCATATTTATAAAGCAGTCTGGGAACAAAAATGCATGTGGTACTATTTACTGAACACTGGTGGTTTTTATACAGTGTTGCTCTTGCCGCATGTGAGAGTGACTATTTCATTGTCAAGATACAAACCTATTATGGCTCGGCTGAACTTGCCAATTTTACTGAAAAGATCAACACCTTCAATACAGAATATGTTGACGTGGCTTTAGTGCAGCCTTTTTTTTTGTTTCATGTAATGGCTTTGTGTTCTCTTGGAAAATCTCATGATTTCAAAAATGCCTATTGCGCCGTTAAGCCTGTTTTGTGTGCTAGAAGTGTTTGAAATATTTGCTTCAAAGTTATTCACAGAAAATTACTGTTCACTTTGAATTTGCTTCGAACCGTAAAACACAGTGTAGTATTTGCACTGCGGCTGTTTGATCAGCAGGTTGGAGTAGAGCTTGCTTTTCCTCAACTGCATGGCCTCTTTCTTGCTGGATGCATTGTCCATCGCAGAACTCTGCTACTAAGCTACTGCGCAGTGAAATGAACAGTAAAGCAGTTAAAGCTTCTCAAAGAATTTCATCTCGTCTTGTGCCCATTGCATGGTTGGCATGTGCAGGGTGCCAAGGCGTGCCAGCACCTGTTCAGGCTGGGTGCCTTTGAAAAGCTGATGGTGTTTCTCCTGGGACCCCTGGGGGCCAACATGGACTCTGAGGTGTGTCTGCACTTGCATTTTTCCACTTCGCTGGATTCTGTATTTATTCTTATTCAAATTTTCATGCTTTTTGCAAATTGTTCTCGGTGTCAAAGTGGATAGCGCAAGCAGTGTTGTGATTGTTCTTTCAACATTTTTTTATTTCCGTGATTCGACTGCACCTTTGATCTTTTCTGGTGGTTGCATTTCTACCGCGCAACCTCTCTGAATGTACATGTGATTCTCTGTACTTGCTTACTCTTCATTGTTCAGCTGAACAGTTTGTTTGTTTACATGCATCTTTTTTATTAGCGTGTACAGGGGCGATGGAAAAAGATGCGAACAGAGCGAAGCCTAGGCACGCCATTGTGCGCATTTATCTTGATCACGCTTTTACTTCGGTGGTAGAAAAAAGATGCTAGAGTCGTCCGTGATGCATTACAGAACGACTCTACCGTCTTTTTTTTGCCACCCTGGTGAAAGCGCGATCAAAAGAAATTCGAAAAGCAGAGCGCATTGTTCACGTTTCTTTCCATCGCGGTAGTACACTGTTGGCTTAAATGCGAGTGTTAATTTCGTGCAGCTGTAAAACCAGCCGTCAAGAACCATTGTTTAGCACGGACTGAGAGAGCTTCCAATATGGGAGCAAAGTGTAGATAACTGGAGTATTGTTCACTAGAAAATGAATTTAACATGAGGCTCCCTTCAATGCTTGAGCTCAGAATACGGTCATTGTAATTTCATTGGGAGACATTTGACCTGACGGGGCTGATTGCTTTTAAATCAAAATATGCTGCTTTCAAGTCTGTGCTGAAAAAGGATTTCAGGTTACTTAAATATCTTTTGAATGACATTCACAAGAAATGGGCATTTTGCTTAGTGCCAAAATTCCAGTCCACACCCAGTGCGTAGTCCGCAGGACTTGGTTTTAGCCGCAAAAAAACAACAACAGCAAACAAAAAAGTTTACTGGATTTATCTCACCCAGTACATAGTCCGAGGGGGCCAGGTCTGCAGACCACACATAAAAAAAGTATATGTATGCTATACAAACGCGTGTAAGAGCCGCTCTTTTTTTTCCAGATTTGAAGGCCAATTTTCGGGGTGTGGCCCATACACATGATGTGCGAAAAAAAAATTTAAGTAAAAACACAACAATCAGGGAATGAGCGGCATTTATTCTCTATGTTCAGTCATCTCTTGCAGACTGTTCTGACTCCGAGCTGGTGCTGTGCTCTGGTGCATGTTCATCCCACAAGAAGTCGCGCAGCGTGTCAATGCATAGCCGTTGTTCTGTACTTCCATCACGTACCAGAGCAGCTCTTCTTCCAGTTCAGGAAACTTGCACGGCTTGCCTCGGAAAGCACGCTTTTTACAGCTTGTGTTCCTCAGTGCATCCGTTTGGTTGCACCATCGTTGGACGCACTTCTCGGCCACGTCAAATTTCCTGCCCGCCGCACGCTTGCCGTGTTTGACAGCAAACTCCCAGCCATGTAGCTATTAAGGTGCTTGCCCATCTTGCTAAAATGGCAACGCTCGGCGGCAGCACGTGAAAGGCACAACTGTGATGAACTAACACACTACTACAACTCCCGTGCCTGTGGCAGCCACAAAAGACTGGAGCTGGTTTTACTGATGCCGATATGGATAGCGGGAGCTTGCAGTGGAGGAAAAAGTTGACAATGATGATGATAAGCATGGGCTCGGGCGCCATCCGTGGGCGGCACCTTCGAAGCTCCTGTGCGCATGCGCTGCCTCCGCGATCAAGCGCACCGTTGCTCGCAGCCGGAGCTGATCGCAGAGGCCACAGAAAATGCATTTCGCAGGCTATTCCCGCTTGGGTTGTGAAAAGTTTGGGTGCTGCCCTTACTGGGATAATATTTTTTTAAATATTTCCTTTGCGAAAACAGGGTGCGGCCCATACGTGGGTGCGGGCCTTACACGCATTTATGCAGTATTCCAGAAGAAGGCAAATGCGGGCTGATTGGTATATTTTTGAACAACTAGATTAGAAAGCGCTACAAGAGAAGACGAGACAAGAGAAGGACAAACACCAGCGCTGGTGTTTATCCTTCTCTTGTCTCATCTTCTGTAGCACTGTTTTATCTACTTACAGAGTATATATGCACATGTGCTGGTCTGTATGGCCCAAGTAGTCAGAGGAGAAAAAGTTGATATCTTCACCGTTATTCTTTGTCATCGGGTGCAAACGTCTGCAGGCCAGCTTTAGCAAAGCCATTGACAATATAATTTGACAAGGGATTGCTTTTCAGGGTTTCACTGTCACTTGTACACTTTTGTGCTGGTTCGTTTTGTTTTTTTAATCGAAATAGCAATTGGTGTCAATTAGCAAACGTGTAACTGGTGAGCCATGTGGTGCTTGCATAAGCAGAGCACAAGTATCACACCTGTTCTTGACGTAATCCTGGTGGCCATTTCATGCTATTTTGAGGGATCATCATTATCATCAGTCTGATTACTATGCCCACTGAAGGAGAGAGGCCTCTTCCATATCTCTTCAGTTAACCCTACTGTACTGTACTGTAGAGTACTGTTTGGTCCACACCTATCCTGCACGGCACAAAATTTCATCTTTTGAGCATGCATAGTCTGTGGACTGTACACTGGAAATTAAGGTACTAGCAAAAGTAACAGAACTTGTTCTGACATTCCAGCACCCATGCAGCTCATGTGTCATTTTCACTGGGCTTTTGCCAGGGGTGCTTATTTTTTTCTAGCCAGTTTTCCAGGAAGCACCCAGTTGCCTTCGTGTAAAGCCCCCATTTACTAGTGTCCGTGAGGTGTCTTTCGTCGTAATTAATACATAAGCAGTGATGGTAGAAGCTGGGCACATTACAGACCACACTAAAGGACATACACGCCGCAAATACTGCTCTCTCCATTGCACAGGGCTGCCACATACACTCTGCATGTGCAACCAGTATTCGGGACTCTGTGCAGGGTCATCGAAAGGCATAAGAAAAATTGGTGACCCAAAAGACGCGAGTTCAGTCCTGGCCACGGGGGTCGCACTTCAGTGGAGGAGAAATGCTAGAGGCCTGTGTACTGAGCAATGTCAGTGCACATGGTTGAAATTTGCCAGAGCCTTCCACAACAGCTGCCCTCACAGCCTGAGTCGCTATGGGACGTTAAACTCCATGGACCATCTTCTTGGTGTCTAGCACAGACATCTTGATTGCATAGTGTATGTGAACATGCTGGCAACTCCTTTGTATTACCGTATTTACTTGCATAATGAACCCACTTTTTTTCCACAAAAGTTGAAATCAGTTTGGGGGGAGGGTTCATTATGCGCGGGAAAAAAAAAAAAGTTTCCAACAGATTTTTTTGGAAGGGTCAAGGTTTCATATATCTCCCTCAGTCCTTCGGTCATCAACAATCAACAAACACACGCGGCCATCATCAACAAACGCACACGGTCAGACGTGTTCATGCCGCTAGTGTTTAGCGTCCTTCAGTTTGACATGATCCCGCAATGTTGTGCTAGCTGGGGGCGCCGGCCAATAGCGGTGAGATACGCGAACTGCTGAACACCGGCCAGGAAGGTCAGGCGCACGTTTTTTACTGCGAGGTAAAAACAGGACTGTGATGAGTGTCTAATGCGAATGTTTAAGCTTCAGCTTAGTCTTGGCGCTCTGCCAAGCTCGCAGAGCGCGCCCCCCCTCTCCCCCCACCCCTCTGGCAGGAGCTGTCCTGAAAATATATGTACAAAGACACCAAAGACACCGTGCTGCACGCGAGGGGAAACTGAGGAACTGGCTCGGCTGGAAAACAAAAAAAAGTAAATTCTCGCCAACAAAAGTGGCGGGCGGGTTCATTATGCGAGCAGTTTCATTACACCAGTAAATACTACTGTATGTGCTGAAAATGCCTTTTTATTTATTTTTTTTCACATTTCCTGCAATCACAATCCACATTTTTTTTCCAAGTGCACATCACTGGCCCATTTGCTGTCTAGTCAAGCACATGCACACTGGTGTTGCTTGAGGTGTTATTTATTCATTGCAGCTGCCATTCTGACACTGTTCCTTCACAGTCTTTTTTTTTTTTCCACACCGTGCCACTGCCCATCATATCCCCATTGACACACTGAGCAGTCTGCCCTGAGTGGGCGGTGGACAGCCGTTGATGTTTAAAAAAAAAATACCGGTAAAGAGCAGTGACTCAAATGCAGGAAGCTAACGTCAGTGTTGTTTCTTGCAGGAGTCGATCACCCGACGCTGGAGTCACACGCAGATCCACGAGTTTGGCTACCTGCACAGCACACTCATCAATCTGGTGCTGGCCTGTGACCTCTCTTGCCTCCACAGCTGCGGTAATGCGTTCTTGTCCCTCTTCAGCTGTAGCAATGCTTCTTTGTGTGAGGATTTTTATTTCCTCACGATGCTATAAATTCAGCGTCCTTCATGTTACAAACACTTATCGCTTTATGAAAGTTAGTATAGATGTTGGAGGTCACTAAAAGGAGATGTTAATTTTGCTGCAGTGGTAGGTTAGCTTTGGGCGGTCCTCCTACCAGTTTGCTTTCTTTTGTTCTTTTTCTGTGTGAAGTGATGACTCTGTTATAGAAAAAACAGTAGATGAGGCTTCTGGTTTCTGGTTTTATGTACATATACTTCTTTGGCAGTACAGTTGGAAATTGGACATGTCGCAGGCTAATGACTCAAAAGCTTTTGCATCACACAGTGTCCACTAAAACCAGCGCACCATGCATAAAGCAGACGATACGCTTGCAAATCTTGGCTCAGCTTACTTGGAATGTCATTTTTTCCAAAACATTCTCATTTACTTGTACGTAACGTGCCTTGTCTTGTGTTCCCTGCAGCTGTGGTATATCGGTTAGTTGAACTGGTTGCCAACAGCGGCCCCTGTATTTCTTTTAGGGGTTGCAAAGACTCTTTGTAGCATCTTGCAGGGTCCTTTCTTTTTTCAAGTCAGTGAAGCAGTTTCTAAGCATATCTCACCCTTTCTTTATGCTTAATCTTCCAGAACATGTGGATGCATACCCAGAACCATCGGATCTTCTCCCCATGCCAGAGGCTGTGAGAAAAGCACTGTCTGGGCCAGGTGCATCACGCTACCTGCGAGAGGTATGGGTAACTGGAGCAGCATCTCTGAAATCTAATACTAGCCATTTCAGTATAAACTGCGATTTGCAGCAACAGCTGTGGTGCAACTGCTGCGCCAAACTGCGCCAAATCGGAAATCCTGCTGCATGCTGCTACAAAATCGATTTTTTGCATACTTTTGCGCCACGTCTGCGCCAAACCGTTGCTGAATATCTTTGCCGAGAGCAAAAGCGCAACTCACTGTCAGGAAACTAGAATGAAGAGAAGGTGCAGGAAGAGATCAGGAATATGATCAGCAGTGTTGAGCTGCTTTTGACAAATGTGTCAAGTCTAAAAATTTTGCGACGTTGAGATTGGATAAGCTTGGAAAGGTTCGCAGTGCCACTGTCTGAGCTGGAGTCAAGAAAAGAGAAATAGTACCTGAAAGTTGCAGTTTTAAGAATGGTATCATTTTTTATAGTTTTATTTCTTATCTCGTTATGTCTGCCCTCTGATTAAAAATGGCTTTGTTTATAGCAAAATCTCCTGTTTGCTTGTTTTTGGGGCTTTTTTTAAGGAAAGAACAGCACTTGAGACCGAATTTCGGCTTGAAGCTTGTTTTTGCATGGCTGTGGTCGTTAAAACACCTGAGCAATTGGCTGTTCTAGAGTTAAAACAATGCTTTTTTACTTAAGTGTTTCGAGACATGAAATTTTGCTACGAAATATTTTTTTCTGCTACAAAAGCTTAAATATCTGCTACAAAATGACATTTTTCATGCTTCAGAACTTGAAATTGCTGCTACAAACTGCGATTTCCTCTGCTACAAAAGCTGCTACAAGAATCTAGTTCCCAGTTCCACCACTGCTATAGTAAACCCTTATGAACTCGAACTCAACAATCTCAGTGTTCAACAATCTCGCAAGGGAACAGCAGTTCACAATTGGTAGTGAGGTGCTGGAAGCGGTAAGAGAATACGTCTCCTAGGGCCGGTAGTGACTGCTGATCCGGACCATGAGAAGGAAGTAACTAGAAGGATAAGAATGGGGCGGAGCGCATCTTCTCTCAGATCATGAGTGGCAGTTTACCAATATCCTTCAAGAGGAAAGTGTACAACAGCTGTATCTTACCGGTACTCAACTACGGGGCAGAAACATGGAGGCTAACGAAAAGGACAACGATAGGTGTAACGTTAAGAGGCAGGAAGAGTGCAGAGTGGGTGAAGGAACAAACGCGGGTTAATGACATCCTAGTCCAAGTCAGCAGGAAGAAATGGGCCTGGGCAGGGCATGTAATGCGAAGGCAAGATAACCGCTACTCCTTAAGGGTAACGGAGTGGATTCCAAGAGAAGGCAAGCGTAGCAGGGGGCGGCAGAAGGTTAGGTGGGCAGATGAGATTAAGAAGTTTGCAGGCAAAGGGTGGATGCAGCTGGAAAAGGACAGGGTTAATTGGAGAGACATGGGAGAGGCCTTTGCCTTGCAGCGGGTGCAGTCAGGCTGATGATGATGATGATGAACTGAAAGCTTTTAGTGCACAAGCACTAAGGCTTATATCTCGAAAAAATCTCGTTGTCTGTTTGTCTGAAGCCTGTGAGACCTGCAGAAATAAATAAATGTGACCACGACTGGGTTTCGAATTCGCGGCGAACTGATCAGCTTTGCTGGCCACTGCACTGCACTGTCGCCACAACCGTTCACCTGTAGTGTTCGACTGCCACACTGTGCATTGCATGTAGTTGTCTTCATCAGCTTCCAGCCGCATGCAATAGATTCAGAACACACTGCTGTCGCAGTGCCCTCTTAAGGTGCGTTCAGTGGTCCTAAAATTTTATAGTCTCTAACACTAACACCGTCAATCGCCAGTTTCGCTGATCTTTTACCTGAAGACTGACCTTGAAACATTAGCTTCCGGGGGGGGGGGGGGTTGGTCATTCAAATAGTACCTAACATCCACGGAGTCTGGTATCTGTAGTGTTAAATCTGTTATAGCGTAGCATTTTGCTTTAGTGGCATATCTTCTGGTCTCGGTCATGCCACAGGTTGTGTCTGCTTGCCGGGAGACGACCGGCTTCATGGACATCCTCACGCGGATGATCTTGCAGTGCAGCACTTGCAACGAGGCCTTTTCCAGTCTCATCATTCGGCTCATCATGGTGAGCCTGTTTCATTACTCACCCCAGGTGCCATAAAGTCTGCATGCCTGTTCCATGAACTGTGCACTTAAAACTCTATCGAGGGACCCATGTAGGAATCAAGGCATACTTCTCCTGAGAACTGTGATGCAAATTATGCTGTGCTTGCTGAGTAAGCGGTTTCTTAGTAGTTAATCTAGTTTTGTGACCTCTGAGACTCATGACGTGGGCGAGTACCGTACCAGCTTTGTCTGTCAATTTTGGAGGTCTGCAATGGCGTCCTTCTTTCACTCCTTTCTTTATCCCTTCCATTGGGCGCGGTGGTGTCCACCGAGATATGGGAGACAGTTCCTGGACCATTTCTCTCCCTCAATAACCAAACCAATGAAACTATGTCGTTTTTCTGTGTGAATATATTTTTGCGTTCCTTCTTAATAAAACTTAGTTGCGAGACAGCGCTTGTTTCGTCCCCTTTCTGTGTCCTTCGTCCATTCGCGCTGAATTGTACGGCCAAAACGAACCAATGCTTGCCTGTAAGCTGCAATTTTAATGTTAGCGTTTTCTTTCCCTGGTCTGGTTTTACAATGTCCACATTGGTGTCTGCAAAAGCTAGTTAGCACTGCTGCGCGCAAAGATAGCGACACGAAACCATGCTGCAGCACACAGTGCGAGCGCTAGTTGGTGTCACTGCACACAGAGGGCACCACGAAGCAAATGTTAGAACTAAGTCCCCAACATTCACAAACTAGTGTCTGTGTTTGTGTGTGCCCTCTTTTTCTCGTTGCTTTTTTTTCCTCTGCTAGGCCTGGCCATTGTACGGTGCGTGCCCATTACAAAAGTGTGACCATAAAAATCCAATGCAAACCATGGCATGGCACATGGTGCCACCTCTTTTTTTTTCACACAGATCATGTTCCATGCATCTTGTAGGAGAATTCAACGTATACCTTGATAGATGACTTTAACCCTTTGAGGGTCAAATTTTTTTTTTTTAAACTCTCCCAGATAGTCAACTTACTTCATTGTAGATTTTGAATGTAAAAAATCCGTAAAGTCGGCAAGAAATAGTAAACAAAAATCAGGAGCAGTATTTTAGTGTCAGCATCATTCAGAGCTGCAAAATGTTCAGTAGTATTTCAGAGTGTGGTATTCTTTGAAGCGCGGGTCTAGCACAGTGCATTATTGCAGTCTGTACACGTAAAATGGGGAAGAGTCATCGCTGTCGGGTGGCAAGAGAACGGGCAGTGTATTCGGCCATATCGCCACTTTGCCCTGCATCTGAAGAGCTCGAAGGAAAAACAGAAAACAAGGAGAGCGCGAATACCCTGTGACCGTCGGTGATAAACAAGCTAAGAGCAGAGCCAATTAAGATGGAAATGAACTTCCACAGTCCTTGCAAGGGAGTGCCGATAAAGATAGAAATCAAGTTTCGCGTGCCTCCGTTGGGATATGCGGTGAAACCGAAACCACGAAAGGGCGTTGCCGCAGACCGCGCTACACGCTGAACCCAGTCATCAGTTCTGTTTATCTCCGCAAGAAGGTAGCACAAACAGATTTCAAACACTTCTTGTAAGTTCAAGGAGGTGGCAGCATCTCCCAGTGAGCATGCATCGTCATTATGGTGCGAAATTTCGAAGGGAGGGTTGAAACCGTTTCTGTACGGGAAAGACCTTGCGGGACGGAAAAGCGCCACCGTACATATACGGCAAAAACCCTGAAAGGGTTAAACCTGAAAAAAGAAAAAAAAGAAAGGAAAAGCTGACCGTGTCTAAAAAAGTCATTGCTGTCACACCAAAGCTAATGCTAAAACATTCGCATTACAGTCTTGTAACCATCCCGTGAGTTTTTTTTTTCATTCTGGTTTTTCCTTCTGCCACTAATGATTGCTCCATCCTTCTCACCTCCACCTTCATTCTCTCCACAAGTTGCATCGCAAGCACCTGTGCACACATCATTTTTTTTTTTTTCTGGTTGTGAAAATTTTTATCAAGTGCACATGGTTCTGCCATGACAGGGTGTTGCAAATGGGTTGCAAGCCCCAAGGATAGCATTGGCCTGGCGGCCTGGGGCACAGCTGGAAACATCCGAAGGTCCTGGCAAAGGATGAGTCGACTGCCAACAGAACAACTTGTTTATTCTGGCATCGCAAAAGAGCAGCCGGTCAGGGCGACCACGTTACTCGAAGGAAGAAATCGAAGTTTCCCTTTGGCGACCGGGGCAGCTGCTTTTTATACCCTCGGAGTCGAGGGCAAGAAGGAACGGCTCGGGATGAGTCGCACGAGACGGCGACGCACGGACATGTTGAGACGTGAAGTGACGCGTCCACCGGGCCGGCGCCGGTCAGACCTCCTCGCCTCCCAGTTGGGGAGCTCCTCTCCCCGGCTGCCGCGCTTTGACAAGCGTGGGCACCAACATGCACACACACACACACACACACAACGACACGTGGCATTGAAACCTGCCTGGACACGCTTGGCGGGAGGCGTTACGCCAGCACTGAACGGGCCCAAAATGACCGCCACTTTGAACGAAGCCCCGGCGTCCGTTGCATCCGCGCCGGCTATACCGTGCGTCGTAGGCGAAACGTAACAGACCGCCCCGCCGGGAGAAGGAGATCCCGATGGTTAGGGGACTGCATCCGCTGTCCGGAGGGATGTCGCTCGATGATGCTCGTAATCGAAACCAGTCGTCCCTCGACGTTGCTTGAGCGCAGCGCACAGAGAAGGCCTCGTTCTCAGGTTCAGGTTCACACAGGACACTGCAAAGTGACTTCGGGAGAGTTGCCATTTTTGTTCTCGTTCCCAGCAAGCGTTAGAACTACGCCGAAACGCAACCGCTCAGTCAGCAAGCACGAGACAACCCTCACTAAGCTCTTCCTTACAGTAGTCAAGCAGCACTCAGAACGCGTCCACAAATGGGAAAATTGCACTAGAAAGCACGTCATCACTTTGAAACACTAAACAAAAGCAATATGTTAAAAATCCTGCCTCAGGAAGAAAACATCAGTAACAAACAACTTTGAGGCGGATTCCTACGTTAGGGGCTTCGACTTAAGCCATCGGCGTTACCGTTGAGACTCCCCTTTTTGTAACGCACCTCAAAGGAATATTGTTGCAAAGCGAGGCTCCAGCGCAGGAGGCGGCCTTTTTTGGGAGAGATGGTCTGCAGCCATTGGAGGGGGCAGTGATCCGTCTCAATGATAAACCTCGAGCCGGCTAGGTAGCATGACAATTTCTGAACGGCCCACACGAGACACGCACACTCTTTCTCGGTGGCGCTGTACGCCTGCTCACGACAGGTCAGCTTACGACTAGCATACAGGACGGGGTGTTCCACTTCTCCATTTTCCCGTTGGCACAGTACAACGCCTATGCCTCGCTCACTAGCATCGCACTGAACAACGAACCCTTTTGTGTAGTCTGGCGATCGTAGCACAGGCTGGCTGGTTAGGGCGCTCTTTAGGGCGCTAAAAGCTCTTTCCTTTGTCTCGCCCCAGACGACTGTTTGGGGCTCTGTTTTTCTTAGAGCATCCGTCAGGGGAGCCGCGATATCGGAGTACCTGGGGATGTACCTCTGATAGTAGCCGGCGACACCTAAGAACGACCGAATATCGGTCTTCATGCGCGGTTGCGGGAAGTCTCGCACAGCGGCCACCTTTATTTCAGAGGGGCGGCGACGACCCTGTCCAATCACGTGACCGAGGTAGACAACCTCGGCCTGTGCTAATTGGCACTTGGGAGCCTTGACTGTCAAGCCCAATTCGCGCAGGCGGGTTAGCACTGCCCGCAAGTGTGCGATATGCTCAGACCAGGATGCGGAGAATATCGCTACGTCGTCTAAATACGGTAAAGCGAATTCTTCCTGTCCCCGCAACACTTTGTCCATGAGGCTTGAAAAGCAGTATGGCGCGTTCTTCAAACCAAAACTCAAAACTTCAGGACGGAATGTTCCCATTGGTGAAATGAATGCCGCATTCCTACTAGCCTCTTCTGTAAGTGGAACCTGCCAATAACCCCTGACAAGATCTAGGGTGGAAATAAACTGAGCGCTACTAACTTTCTCAAGGCGCTCCTCGATGTTAGGGATCGGATAAATTTGATCCTTAGTGATGGAATTAAGCCTGCGGTAGTCGACGCAAGGACGAGGTTCCTTGCCCGGTACCTCAACTAAAATCAAAGGGGAGGTATAATCATTCTCACCCGCCTCAATAACACCGAGCTGTAGCATTTTCTTTACCTCAGCCTCCATAATATCGCGCTGGCGGGGTGACACCCGGTACGCCTTGGATCGTACTGGCTCTGGGGAGGTAAGTTCTATATCATGAGTAAGGACAGAAGTCCTACCAGGCCTCTCAGAGAACTGACCTTGAAACTCTTGTAAGAGTTGGTGTAGTTCGGTTTTCTGCTCAGCCGACAGCGGTGCTTTAATGATTAAGTCACTAATGACCTGATCAGTGTCTTCCCTGTTCGTCACTGAGCCTAGTCCCAGAAGCTCGACCAAAAGCTCTTCGGGAACGTTTACCATCATACACACCACTGCTTCCCGTTGTCTATAGGGTTTGAGCAGATTACAGTGGTAAACTTGCTGTGCTTTCCGTTTTCCTGGCAGACTCACCACGTAGTTAACATCCGACAGTTTTTGAACAATCCGTGCTGGGCCCTCCCACTGCACGTCGAGTTTGTTTTTTAGCGATGTGCGCAATATCATTACCTCATCGCCCACCTCAAAACGACGGGCCCTGGCTGTCCGATCATAATAAACCTTGGCCCTCTGCTGGGCCTTTGCCATTGCTTCACCTGACAACTCCTGTGCCCTTCTTAAGCGTTCGAGGAGACTAAGCACGTACTCGACCACGACTGGGTCGTCGCCCCTGCCTTCCCACGAGTCTCGAAGCATGCGAAGCGGAGACCGCAGCGAGCGACCGTACACCAGCTCAGCTGGCGAAAACCCCGTAGCCGCATGCGGCGCGGTCCTTAATGCAAACATCACCCCAGGCAGACACAGCTCCCAATCACTTCGTTGCTCAAAACACAATGCTCTCAACACGCGCTTCATGACGGAGTGGAGCTTCTCAACGGAATTCGACTGTGGGTGGTACACTGAGCTGTGTAACAGCTTTACCCCACACCTTTCGAGAAAGGCTGTCGTCAAAGCGCTAGTAAACACTATGCCCTGATCTGACTGGATTTCCGCAGGAAAACCAACTCGCGCAAATATGGACAGTAGTGCATTGACTATCTCAACTGAGCTGAGTTCTTTAAGCGGCACTGCTTCAGGGAACTTTGTCGCTGGGCAGATCACAGTCAAAATGTGTCTGTACCCCGTGGCTGTTACCGGCAGAGGTCCCACTGTATCAATAACGAGCCGTCTAAAAGGCTCCGTAATGATAGGTACCAACTTAACGGCGCCCTCGATTTGTCCCCTGGTTTGCCAACCCGCTGACAGGTGTCACATGTCCTCACAAAGTGTTCTGCGTCACGAAAACACCCTGGCCATTAGTACTCTTGCAAGAGACGGTCCTTAGTCTTCTTAACTCCTAGGTGTCCGGACCACGAACCGCCATGCGACAAGCGCAACAGATCCTGACGGTAACACTGAGGCACGATCAGCTGATCGAACTCCACTCCTCTGCGGTCTAGATACTTCCGGTACAGGACCCCACCTTTTTCCACAAAACGAGCATTTTTCTTGGCGATACCTTCCTTGACATTGCAGCGCATGTTTTCTAGGCTGCCATCCTTTTTTTGCTCGGCTATCAAAGCCGACCGGCTGACTTTTAGCAACCTATTAAGTCCATCGGACGTAGGCGCGATGAGCAAATCTGCAGATAGCTCTTCTAACTTTCCCGTGTCGGGCGTTTCCTCTCCAGTACCTGGTGCCTTCAACGCTACTGGCTCAATTTTATTCAGTTCTGACGTGCTCTGAATATCAGCTTGCTGCGCCTCTGACCCTTTCTCATTGTTCAACAACGTCGGCCCCGCAACTACCGCCTTTGCAGCGAGCTCCCGAACTCTCGATCTGGTTAAGGCCTGAACGCTAGCCTCACCAAACAAAAGCCCCTTCTCGCGCAGGAGGTGATCGGACCTGTTCGAAAATAGGTACGGGTACTGGGGGGGCAGCATAGATGACACTGCGGCCTCCGTCTCAATTGCTCCGAAAGGTCCTTCAATAAGCACTTTTGCTACGGGCAGACACACGCTGTGAGCTTCCACGGCTTGCTTGATCCATGCGCACTCGCCCGTGAACATATCGGGTTCTACGTAAGATGGGTGAACTACATCCATTGTAGCTGCGGAATCACGAAGCACTCGGCACTCTTTCCCGTTCACGAGGAAGTCTCGCATGTAAGGCTCGAGAAGCTTCATGTTCTCGTCAGTGCTGCATAATGACAAAAACACGACTTTTGTTTTTGTTTCTGGACACTGCGCCGAAAAGTGACCCGGCTTCTGGCACGTATAACACACGCGCGCTTGCCTCGTCTCGAACCGCTTTCTGCGTTCGGCTTCGGCTGCCGCCGTCTCCTTACGTTCGGTCGAACTGCTTTCACTTGCATCCGCACTACGTGTGTCCCCCCTAGCTCTCATGGGTGTGAACTTCGGCCTCTCAGACTTGGAGCCAAATTCACCCTTTTGACCGTCCTTAGCTCCGCGAGCCCGACGCATCACAAACTCCTCGGCTAGCTCGGCGGCTTTAGCCACTGTACTAACGTCTGGCCTATCCAAGACCCAGTACCGCACGTTCTCAGGTAACCGACTATAAAACTGTTCTAGCCCGAAACACTGCAGAATTTTCTCGTGGTCACCAAACGCTTTCTCTTCTTTCAGCCACTCCTGCATGTTTGACATAAGCCTGTAGACAAACTCTGTATATGACTCACTTCTGCCTTTTTCATTTTCCCGAAACTTCCGACGGAACGCCTCCGCTGACGGCCTGTACTTTTTTAGCAGACTCGATTTCACTTGGTCGAAATCCTCTGCCTCCTCTCTCTTCAAGCGAGCGACTACGTCGGCCGCCTCGCCGGGTAACAAAGTGAGCAAGCGCTGTGGCCACGTTTCCCGAGAGAACCCCTGCTTCTCGCACGTTCGCTCAAAGTTAACCAGGAACAAACCAATGTCCTCTCCAAGCTTAAACGGCCATATCAGGTCAGTCATTTTGAACGATACTCGTTCTCCTGCACCGTGTGCCTGACTTCCATTACGAGCGCGTACCATCTCTACCTTGAGACGCTTCATTTCCAAAGCGTGTTGACGGTCGCGCTCTTCTTTCTCTTTATCTTTTTGTTCTTTACGTTCGCGCTCGTCTTTCTCTTTTTGTTCTTTACGTTCGCGCTCGTCTTTCTCTTCTTGCTCTTTACGTTCGCTCTCTTTTTGCTCTTTACGTTCGCGCTCGTCTTTCTCTTTTTGCTCTTTACGTTCGCGCTCGTCTTTCTCTTTTTGCTCCCTCTCCTCAATGGTCTCAAGGCATTCCGACAGCTTGTCATCCTCAGCCTCCAACTCAAGAATAGCCCTTAGCAGTTCTGGTTTTCTGAGTTTGTCTGAGACCTCCAGACCCAACTCTCTTGCAAGCTCCAGCAATTTCGGTTTGCGCAACGACTTCAAATCCATGGCTGCTCCCAATGCTGCTTTCTCTACTCCCTACTATTGTCTTGCCGCAAACTAACCCGGCAGCAACGACAACACAATTACCAGCTCTGTTTCTGACACTAACAAAAGCCTGGCAAAACTGAGAAGAAGAAAGTCCCGCACTCACCAAACCTCGCAGCCAAGAATTCAGCGCAGTCGTTCCGCTGCAGGCAACCAGTCATCACACAGGGCTCGTTGCACTGCTCCCGGATGGTCGTTGTGCTGCTCAGCATACAGTTGACCGCATATCTTCGCTGCTGGCCTCCGTTGTCGCGATCTCACCGCTGGCAACCAGTTGTTGCAAATGGGTTGCAAGCCCCAAGGGTAGCGTTGGCCTGGCGGCCTGGGGCACAGCTGGAAACATCCGAAGGTCCTGGCAAAGGATGAGTCGACTGCCAACAGAACAACTTGTTTATTCTGGCATCGCAAAAGAGCAGCCGGTCAGGGCGACCACGTTACTCGAAGGAAGAAATCGAAGTCTCCCTTTGGCGACCGGGGCAGCTGCTTTTTATACCCTCGGAGTCGAGGGCAAGAAGGAACGGCTCGGGATGAGTCGCACGAGACGGCGACGCACGGACATGTTGAGACGTGAAGTGACGCGTCCGCCGGGCCGGCGCCGGTCAGACCTCCTCGCCTCCCAGTTGGGGAGCTCCTCTCCCCGGCTGCCGCGCTTTGACAAGCGTGGGCACCAACATGCACACACACACACGCACACACGACGACACGTGGCATTGAAACCTGCCTGGACGCGCTTGGCGGGAGGTGTTACGGCAGCACTGAACGGGCCCAAAATGACCGCCACTTTGAACGAAGCCCCGGCGTCCGTTGCATCCGCGCCGGCTACACCGCGCGTCGTAGGCGAAACGTAACAAGGGGTACTCACACACAGCCCTCAACGAAATGGCCAAGTCCAGTTAATGTCGACTGGCTGCATAACAGTGAAACAGTCAGCTAGCATAGCTAAGTACAATATATAACGGTTAGTCCTAGTCTTTTCAGTTGACGCCATCTGAAGGTATGCTTAATTAAGAAGGCCAAGCAGTTAGTGCATTTGAAGGGGCAGCAAGTTCCAAGGAACGCTTCCCTTCACAGGTAATGAGCCTGGAGCCATGTTTGCCTGACTAACTTTGCTGAGAGCTATAGGAGGTGTGCCAGGTATAACCAAGTGTCTCATGACTGGCTATGGCAGTGACAGCAGTAAGCCCACTTGTGGTCCAGCCATAGTTGTGGCCTAAATAAAGCTGCAGTATTGTGAAATAGGAAAGTAAGAATGCTGCCCACAGTTTTCTTAGCTACAGTGGTTACGGTTCTGAAGTACTCTTTGTGGTTGGCAGACAGGAAAACAAGACAGCTCATGAGGGCTTCTGTACAAGGGGCTACTGTACTTCAGATGATCTCTCCGCTTATAAATTCATTATGAAACAGCGCGAATAAGGACAGAGTGAAGACGACACAACAGGCGCTCATTGTGCAGTCTTTACTTTCGTCCCCGTCCTTATTCATGCTGTTGTTTCACAATGGACTGATAGCAACTCGCCCAACTCACTCTCCGCCTATAAATGTCTGGGACTTGTGCGGACGCCCAGCTTTCAAACTCGCTTATTCTGTTTTATCTTTTTTTTTTCGAGTGGTTGAAAAAGCAACTCGGATTGTAGCCTGAAAAATTATCTTCTCACATTATATAAATTCTGAACAACCCAGCGAGCTCTGGAATGAAAAATGATTGGCGTTACATTAGAGGACAGGATGATGGCAGAGTAGGTCAGGGAAGGAATGCGGGTTAGTGACATCCTAGTCGAAATCAAGAGGAAGAAATGGGCTTGGGCAGGGCACGTATTATGAAGACAAGATAACAGCTGGTCGTTAAGGGTAACGGAGTGGATTCCACGAGAAGGCAAGCGTAGCAGGGGGCAGCAGAAAGTTAGGTGGATGGATGAAGAAACGCGGGGATAAGGTGGCCGCAGCTTGCACAGAAAAGGGTTAATTGGAGAGGTATGGGAGAGGCCTTTGTCCTCCAGGGAACGTAGTCAGGCTGATGATTGTGATGATGCTGTAATGCCTCAAGTGGAACTTTAGCCGTAACAGTAGTGTACCTTCTGTATACATGGATATACACGGATGCATTGGAAGTTGTGCAAACAGCCAGTGTATTCACGTTTTCAGTAGCAATGAGTGTTTGTGTAATTCTTGACTTTTTTTATCTTGCGCATTTCAGATACAGTATTCCATGGTTCCATCAAATGAGCTCAAGAACCTCTCGCAGCTGCTGCTTGACTTGCTGGTGAGCAGCTTTTCTGCTTTTGGGCAAATTGTTAGAATGCTCTGAAGAAAAAAAAAACATAGTTTCTGAAAACTTTGTTTTCGAGTAATCAGAAGGGGAGTAAAGGAAGAACATGATCTTCCTGCTGATCAGTTCCATTTTATTGGCCCCGGGCCGGTTTTGTAGTAGAATCTATTTTGCGCACACAAAGACGACACAATAAGACAAGAAAGTCCTGTCTTCCTTGTCTTGTTGTATCGTATTTGTGTGCTCAAAAAAGAACTCTGGGAATGAACCGACTAGCCCTGGTAGAATCTATTTCAGCGATAATCGAAGCCTTTTTTGGCCCCTCAAGCACTAGTGTCAAAACAAAGAATTATGCACGGCAGCTAGACATCTCGATGCCTTGAGACAGTGTGTTCCGCCAGAGAGATAGATGAGAACGTTTGAATGTCCTGTGCGGAAGTCACTCATTCACTGTGTCTCCGACCTGCAGAAATTGGCCGACCCCCTGCAGTACAGCCGAATCAGGCTGGTGATTGACGGTTCCCAGGAGAACAAGGCAGAGTTTGATGGACTTCTGGGTGGGTGTGCTCGTTGAAATTGCATTGTCTTGTTTTCCGTGCATTTCTAGTGCATTGCCATCCTATCTGTTTTTGCAGCAGAAATGGTGTAGCAGTAGTCCTTGCCTTGTGACGTCACATATTTGCCACAGAACTAATTACAGTACAGCCTTGTTAATTTGAATCTGTGGGGAGTGAAAGAAATGTCCAGATTATAATGAAGTCTAGGGGGTCCCAAGAGGGATGATCAGAGAGCTCTGTCCTTAATTGGCAAGTCATGGCAGCAGAGATCCATGCTTTGAAAACTGATTTCACCTGGTAGTACCGTGGGGGCATAATACATTTTCCCTGCTTATTCGCTGCGAACCATTCCACCCACCGACTCATCGCTACCGAGCATGCGCTGCCGAACACACTTGAAACCTGGTGGGCTGTACGGCATTAATTGCTGCCACAACAAAAGTGCCAGCTAGCAACAAAACACATTAAACAATCGAAGTCTTTCAAATCATCAGCAAGGTTACTCGAGCCGGATTTGTTCCCGCGAGGCCTCACCCACTGGCGGAGAGTCGAGCACCATGCCGGAACTTGTCGAGTTCCCGCGCCAAAGAGAGAGAGCTGTTTCCTCTACGCTTGCTGCTACAATGCAGGCGCCCTTCCTTGAAGGGACTATAGCAGAGCCTGACATTGCAGTGAAACAAGCCCAAGGGGACGGAACGGGGCGAGTAGCCCACAACCAGCCCACACCCTTGTGTCAGTTTCACTTCAAATTACTAATCATTGAGCACCATAGACTGATGTATTTCCCTGGTGGCAATGAGCGGGCAGTCCGAATAATTCTTTTGATGCTTCCCATTAATCTGCGCCACTTGTGAGCTGAAGCCCAGTATTATTGAATGTATGTACAGCCTTGGCCAAAAGTTGTCAGGCCAAAGGAGCTATCACGGCACCATTAAAGACCCTGAAATGCTAGGATTGAGGTTCCTTCTCGTGGTAGAGAATCTTGCTGCATGTTCTCAATGCTCTGCTACATGGACCACTCAAGGGACACTACAAGTGAAGGCTGTGGCCTAGGACTTCTGAGGGGGAGTGCACCGTGAAATGAGTTCTCGTGGCTTAAGGGTCTTGAAATGATAAAAAAATGCAAAAATTTTGATTTTGCAAAAATCGCATATTTAGGATCAGTTCATTGTAGAGTTTATGCATATAAAGTTTCAAGGTCTAAATTCAACCTCCAACTAAAATATCTATATATTTTGCGCCTACAAAGCCTGGAAATGGCTATTTCGGAGCAAAATGTGGCAGGACTCTGCGCCCGTCACTTCCCACGACCGCGCCCTCATTGGCCCCCATCTTGGTTTTGTTTGAAAGCTGAGCCCCTTCCCCACTACCTGGTAATACTCACTACTGTGAAATGTTTTTGAAACGTCCACATTGCGCTGTTTTTAGAGGCCTCTACATCGACCTCCGAATGGCTGGCGCACATACCTACTTCAAATGCGATTTTCTCAACTTCATGTTTTTTGCCAACATGACTAGCCTTACGGAAGTTTTTATTATTATGTTTTTGTGGTGCAATCTTAATTAATGTTAAACCACTGAATTCAGACTAAACTGTGGAGCTATGCTGTTTTTGTATGGCTGAGTCAAATATTTCAAATTTTGTGAACAATGTCACCTAAGTATACTTCATAATTATGGTGTTTGGACAAAATTGAACATTATTATATGATGATGGACTTCAGTGACAATATAATTAGCATAGCTCCAGATGGCAGGTCTTTGGCTACAGCCCCATTTCAATCGAAACCAAAAAATTTAGATTGTCGCTTACCGATCCATAAGAATTGAACTAATTAGGCGTCAGCTATTTTCCAATAATATATGATCTAATTCAGATATACTGAAGCTAAATATATTTTTCAATACGAGAAGAAGAAACACATATACACACCTAATTTCATTACGATATCTTTAATAATAAAAATGTTCATTTCGAGGCCTGCGTCTCCCCTTTACAATCTGGCAGAGCTAAAGGGTAAAGTATGTCAGGGTGGCCTGTTTGTGTCAAAGAGATGAGATCCATGAACTAAGAATTCAGAAATTGCTAACGGTTTGTGCATAATGGCACAAAAGAGTCAAACCACAGTCCAGTAGCTTGTAGCAATAACAACTGTTCCATCAATCTTTAGGAAACTTTTTTTTTCATTTCTTTAATTGAAGACCTCGAAGTCTGTTTTTTTAGAGTGTATAAAATTGGAAAAAGAAAACTAAACAAATTCATTCTGGAGCTCTTCGTTAAGCTGTATTATAGGGCTTACTACCTTGTGCTCTCAAAGGTGCACAGGTCGTCATTGTTCATTAGAATGTAAGCAAGACGTTTTGCTTTCACCACAGGAATGGAGATGCCTTTTATAGCTGAAAGGAGTTTAGCATGTAATTGAAAGATGCGGTGAAAAGCATGTTGGATTGGTTCTTGATGCCATTTTATAAAGAATGGATTCACTTTGTAGATTTGTATTATGCTTGACTGGCTTTTTTTCCTGTTGGCGTAAATTTACATTTTTTCTCTTTACCTTGCTCAGAAATCATCAAATCCAACCACACCAATGACAGCAGGAGGTCATACCAGGGTGTGAAACTTCTTGTTACCATGGCTAACAGGTGAGGTTTTCCCGCACACTTCTTCAAGTAGAGGTTAAACCTTGGTGCTGTGGACAGGTTGTCGCTCATCAGAATCAGTTGTTTGTCGGAAGGAATGGACAACAACATTCCAGAGGGGTGGTAACTTGGGCGAGTCGGTAACGATGATCCATGGTATATGGGGAGCGCAAAAACGGCACTTGGCAAAAGTCAATCGCTGTGTTTCTAAAAGAAAAACTAAAACTGTTGACGATCAATGACCCATTTCTAGTACGTAGTTCAGACAAAGTGTTAAGTGCTGTGAAATCGCTGTCTGACAAGAGCCTCCTTGGTTTCTCAATTGACGTGAAAGATCTGTATTACTCATTGCCCCATCACAACCTGCTTACAATAGTTGAGGATTCCATCCATCATTTTGGCGCGGTGTCATTTCAGAATGAATCCGGTCTGTTTGTCAGCGGTTTTTTAGAATTGCTAAACTTTTATCTCCGCTCCACTTTCATTAACTGGCAAGGCGATGCTCACATTCAGAAACAGGGAATATGCATTGGGTCTTGTTTGGCCCCTGTACTTAGTGACCTGTATTTGGCTCATCTTGACAGGAGTCTCCAAGAGAGGCTTGCCAGCCCTCATGTAGTCAGGATTTTCCGTTTTGTTGACGATTTCCTTTTTCTGGTTGAGTGTACGCCATCGTGCTTAGAGCAGGTCGCATCCGGTATTTTAGCTAATGTACAAGAGTGTTTTTCACCGCTGCTATTGACTAACGAAATGCCTACCAACAACGAAATTCGCTTCCTTGATATCCGGTTTAAATTCCTAGAAAACCACATGTGTTGGAGCTATTCACCTCGAGCCAACAAACCTTTACTTCCCTACACATCTGCCCATTCAAAACTCGTTAAAAGAGGCATTATTAATTTATGCTTGATCAACGCTCTAGAAAAGTCATGCCCCCATCTCATAAGCGAGAGCTTTCACGAACAAATCGCAAGGTTCCATGAAGCAGGCTACCCAGCTGATATTTGTGTTTCTGTCGCCGAACGAATACTGAAGAAGAAGCGCCAGGAAAGTCTACTACCGTCCGGGCCCTCGGAAAGAAAGAAGGAGAAAATTGCTGTTATTCCTTACATCCATTGCCTGTCCCATAACCTCAAGAAAATTGGAACAAAAGCTAATGTTCGTGTCGTTTTTTCTGCCCCTGACAAATTAAGAGCACTATCCAAAAAAACTTTGCCCGCCGATAAACGTCCCCAAAAGATGCAGACAGAAATTCGTGAAATGCACTGAAGGCATTGTTTACGACATCCCTCTCTCTTGTGGCAAGCGGTATGTTGGTCAGTCTGGTCGGTGCTTAAATGAGAGACTTCGCGAACAATAATAATGTGAGAACATTTACTGGCAGCAATCTGGCTTTACACTGTAAGGAATGTGGTTGTGTGCCATATCTGGACAAGTGCTCGATCGTCGCCAGACACTGGGATCGGTTAACTCGCGAGATTATAGAAGCAGCTCGCATCGCTGCCTTGCAAGACAAATGTGTCAGCAAGCCGTCTATCTCCCTGTCGAAAAGAGAGCTGGCCTTCTTAAAGATTAACTGAGTCGTGCATGTCCGTTGTTCCTCGTTCACCTGGTTTTCTTTATCTTTCCGAGCGTATGTGCCTGGTTCCCCTCACGGTCCACGTTCGTTTTGGTCGCCTAGGTTTCTGTCAGTCGGAAGTTAGCGCCTGTGTTGTCCGTTTTTCTTTGTTCCCTTGTGCCGTTTTTGCGCTCCCCATATACCATGCAACATTCCAGAGTTCTTCTGAAGCTCGTGTCTTTTGTCAATATGACTTTCGGTCACTCTTATGAGCAGCATGCAGGGTCCCGGCTGTTAAGGAGCAAGCTTTGGCGACCAGGCTCTTGTCATGCCTTACTTAGCAAAACTTGGGGAGTACCCTACTTTACACACATGTTATGATATGCCACTGATGCACTTCTCCTGTATGAAGCCAAGAAACCATCATACCTTCTTTACAGAACGCACTAGGAATTTTCATTTGCTGAAACGTGCTGAATACTTTTGCCGCACCTGTACAAGTGCCAGGGTACGAGCGCCGCGGTGCAGCCGAACCCGGATATATCATAGGGGATTGCAAAGTAGTTCAATGTATCAATAATTTTATGTATAAAAAATGGCAATAGAAAAGCTTTTGTGTAACGTAAAATTATGAAAGAGTACATTGCACCCATGCTTGATGCCCTTTTGCAGCGATGTACTGCTGTCAGCATGCTGGCAGCACACTGCTAGCTAGGCATTTCTACGCATAACTTGCTTCAGATCAAATCTGTAGTGGAAGATAGTTTGGAACTAGCCACTGCCTGTCATAAGATTTTTGGTCCTGATACTGGTAAACTGTAAATACAGCAACCTCATTAAAACTGTGGTACAGTTGGTTTCAGCAATGATTTCGGCAGGACAGTACACCAGGCGAGGGCCGCCGCAAGGGCATTGTTAGGTTGGCTTCATCACACGACAGCAATGTGGCGTGAAAAATGAGTATAAGAGACCACAGGTCACCCTCAAATACTCTTATGTTCACCTCGTTGAACGATCTCACAACGCCAGCACTGCCAGCAGCTGTCCAAGATTGTGCAGTAGATCCATCTCCACATCTGAAAAGGGTTCGAAAGATCCATTAGAAGAAGTGGCACTTAAGCGGTGCTGCACACAGTCCGATATATTGAATGTTCCACTAAACGAGAGTTTGATATAAGCAAACAGTAGTGCAGTACTTTTGCAAGGGATTTTTAAGGTAATGTTCTGAGTGTTCAATATTTGTATATAGCCAGGTTTGATGTATTTAGGCTCGGCTGTATAAGACAGCACAGTGGCTCTATCACTTTGAGTTCACTCCTTGCATTTATTTGCTGGTTTTATTCAGCTGAGTAGTTTTATTGTTTTCTTAGTGTCATGTGTGTATTAAATGATGTTCAGGTGCTCTGAAGTACCATATTTGCACAATTGTAAGTCGACCCCCCCACCCCCCTAAATCACATTTCCGAAAAATAATAAAAAAAACTTCTGAGGTTGTTTAAGCTTGGCCTTGAATAGTGGAACGCGATAGCATCATCCAGCGACCGCCGTTTATCGCCAGCCGCGCACGGGTGTGCCCGTGGGCACATTCCAAAATGAAAATGTATTAGTCACTGGATTACTTGCCCACACTTGCGCCATTGTCCTCACTAGTGCTGCCGTCATGATTGCTGCTGCGGTTCCACAGCACGTCGTTCTAACGTCGTCGTCCAGCGAAATCCTGCACTTCGTAAGCAGCCACATCACGACATCGCGTGGAACACCTGATAATTTTCCACGCTGCAATTTTCCACGCTGCAGCTTCCACACCTGTATCACCTGTTGCGAACGTCGTACTTGCAGCCCGGTGCGCAGTTGTTCGTTTCTTTGGCGTAAAAAATGGCAGCCATCTTGTATGTAGCCATGAACGAGCGCCGGTCGCTTCCCGGACCTGGAGCACAAATGACGACTGACGAAGCACTACATTAAAAACTTGTGAAACACGGCCGGCAGTAGTGAAATGCGTCAGAGCCAAAGAGAAACTATGCGTGAGCGGTGCCGGCTCTTCCGTCGGCTACTGACATTCTCTGGCGCCACTGCTGTTCCGAGTGGTGGTGCCGCCGCGATTGGAACAGCAGCCCTTACACCAACTATCAACACTCCCTTGAGCGCCGAGCGCTTATTTGAAAGTAAAAAGAAAACTTGTTGGACGCTTGAGCTTCCCTTAGAACGCGATTGCGATATCGGGCCGCCGCCGCTTATCAGCAACCGCAGTCAGCAGCCACGTGTGGGACGCCAGTTTGCTGCTTATCAATAGCTGCCATCGGCCGCTGCGCACGCACGTGCACGGGGAGGGGATGCCAGTTCTGCGCGTTGACATAGCAGCTGCTCAAGGCCAGCACCAAGAGCGATTGGATGGAGCCACGCAACAAAAATGCAACCGCGCTGTAGCATGCATGATATCTCATTTGTCTCGCCTTTACTTATAGTGCGATGTTTTCTTTTCGATTGTAAGTCGACCCCCCCCAATTCGGATTTTCATATAAAAAAAATAGGTCGACTTACAATCGTGTAAATACGGTACATCACAGTCTTCATATTTCTGTCAGCAGAATTTGTTAACTGTCATAAAGCTACAACAAGAGGTGAAGTGATAGGAATAGATATCATCCCATGCAGTTTCGTAGGCTTGTGAATATTTTCTGTACCTAATATCCCTGTCAAGCGCACAAAATAAAGTGCACGGGGGAAGGGGGGGGGGTGCGCTTCAACCCCTCAAGTGCACTTTACTCTATGCGGTGCCAAATGGCAAAGCAGAGTGAGCTTGTAGATATAAAAATGGTGGCTGGTTAAAAACAAAATTTGTCGAAATGATGATTTGTAAGCATAACTTCCGCATTTGTGCTCATTTAGAACAGTAGAGCACTTAAATATGAACATAACAATTTAATGCCACGGCTGCTTTAAGTTTGTTTCTTGGTAATACTGTAGCAAGTCAAGAAAACTTCTTAGCACATCCAGAATCCGGACAACAGACAACATGGTTGACTACAGTGCATTTTAGTGGTATGTTGTCTTGCTGGTCGCTATCATGAAATCACTGCACAAATAAAGAATATATCAACTTGGTACATCAACAGGTAAAGTCAACTTGTGTGCGCATTTTGTTGTATATTACATTTTATGCCCAAAACATCACTGCTGCCAGGGCTGCATACTCAGCCCTCAAAGTGTGTTCTGTGAACACACTCCGGCCTCGGTGCGCACTTTGGCAAGTGCACTTACGTTGCACCATTTAGCTGTGCCAGGAAGCATGTTTAGCAAGTGGCACTCTTCATTTAAGCAAGTGACACTTTATTTTGTGCACTTGAGAGGGGTATATTATTTAGTACAGGGTACAAACTGGGTAGAGGACACTAATAACAGTCAGATGCAGCTGGCAATTTGAGCACTTCGAAGGGAAGCATTTTAGTGAAGTCCTTTTGATGCAGTTCTATTTCCAAGGTTGATGCAATGTTTGACACAACAGATCCCGAGGCAAAGCAATGACAAGTGGCAGTTCGCAGGTCCCAGTTCCACACGCCAGTTGGTCTGAGTGAGAAGCATGGAGGGCAAAATGTGCACAATGAAAGGCAATGCTTTATGGCACTCAGCAGTAAAAATTTGTGCCTTTTTTAAAATTTCAGTCAGTACCCCAACATTCGTGAGTTATCGGGAAGACAGTTTACTCCAAACTGCTATTTGCCGAAGCCTGCCAATATAGATCCTGCCCGGTGTCACGGGTAATGTGCAGGTGCATGCATGCCAAGGACTACCTTCTCCAGGCTCCGCCCACTTGGCAGTGGTCGGTGAACTGGCTCAAGCAGACCATGTCCGAGTTCAACACCCAGTGGAGCAGCAACACCTCCAATGAGGACTCCAACACCAAGACCTTCCAGCGCACCATCAGTGCACAGGTAAGTCGAGGCAAGGTTCCACTACAAGTGTTGCACATTCCTTCTCTTTGTCTTGTACTTTTTGTTGACATCATCAGTATTTATTCAGTTTATGTTCTGTTGGCCAAAACTAACATGCACACATGATGAATGTGTACAGCGCAACCCACTTATAACGATATTGAGAAAACCAGGAAATCTCATAGTTATAACCAGGGGTGTGCGAATATTGAAATTTTCGAATCGAATACGAATATGAAGAAACAACGGCTTCGAATATCAAATCGAATATCTGGTCAGCACAAAAATAAATTCAGAAAAGATAAACAAACAAAAATTGTTGCTCATATATTTTCAAAATAGTGTATGGCCTTTGCAACTGAAATAAACAAAACTAGACTGCATGAGCACCGTATTAAAGAAAACAAAACATGATGTGCGCAAAAATGTAGAGTACTACTTAATTGAACTGCATAACAGTATCTAACCTTTAATGTGCTCAGGCAAAATGCAATCCATAACATGACAAGACTGGAAACAAAAATAACATGAAGCCCCGTAAAACCTCATTAATTCGGAGTTCAAAGGACCGACAGAAATGCCCAGGCTATCTGAAGGTCGATTTATAAAATGCCCCGCGGCCACGAAAAAAAAAACAACGAAAGTTCAGTAGTCTTATGAGGTGGCCCTATCGTGCAAACACCTGTAATCCTGTGACGAGCACCGAGTTTCGGCGTGCTGGAAGACATCGCGAACATAAGCGAGATGGGAATGCGCATTGACGTCGGAATGGCGAGACTGCTTCTAAAAAAGGAAAAAAAATATGACAAGTGACGTGTCAGTTAGCGTCTGAAGGCGGCACGGTGCTGAGATTGAACTACTGGCGAATGCGCGGGTTAACAGTTGCCATTGCCACGGGCGAGTGGTGAAGCTCAGAAACCAAAACTACGCGGCCAGGTTATTTTTTTTTACCCAGTGACAGGGGCCTTACGAACGTTGTCACGCCTGCCGTTACGCCCACTCAAGAGGTGCATGGGTTACAGTGCACCATGCAATAGGCGGGATTTTTACAGGATCGCTTGCCCTGTTGTGACACCTCGACTCGCCCCTTCAGGAGACTCACGCGAAATTCCGCAAGTAGGCTTTTCCTCATAGCGTAGTTGATCAAAATAAGATGGCGGTGGCCACGCTCAGGGAGTTAAGGTGACAAAACAAATGGCATGAGTGTGGGCATTAATTAGATAACATATTATGGAAGGATAAAAAAATAAACGCGCTTTCGCGTTGCAATTGTTAGAAGCGGGTCGTCCCCCATGTTGTTCACAGCTCGTGTGGTATGTGGGAAAGCCCAGTTGCGGAATTGCGCACAAGGTCAAGTCTAGCGGCATCGGAATGCGATCGGTCCACGCGATAAATGATAGACAAGAAAGAGAACAGGGCCTTTATATTGTTTTCCTGGAACTTTAAACTCTGTATTCAGATAATTTGTCGAGATATTGCGCTTTTGCCACAATAAAATTTACGAAAGTCGGCGCGGTATACGATTGATGCCGAGTATTCGGGAATTTTCGAATATTCAGAAATTCACGAATATCATTTCTCGAATACGAATATGAACCGAATATGAAACATATTCGATTCGTATTCGAAATTTCGAATATTCGCACACCCCTAGTTATAACTGATTATCGTTACATCTGGACCGGCATAAAAAAAGAAACACACACCCATGTATTCCCCCATGCGTGTAGGTATTACCCTATACATCTAGGCTCCGCCTCTGGCGCTCCTAGCAAGGGCACACAGCGTCTTGGCGCTCTGCCAAGTTTGCTGAGTGAGCCACCCCTTCTGGCGCTGCCATCAAAAGATAAACACGTCCCTATGGATGCAACATCTTGGCGCGCTGCCAAGGTCTCCGCTGCGGAAGGCACGAAATGGGGGAACCCTCCAAGAAAAGCTCGCCTTTAAAATGAAATTAATTCTCTACCATCTCAACGACATAAGTGGGGGGAGGGGTTTCAGGGTTATCGCCTTGCGCTTAGTCGGCGTAACTTTGTACCCAGTTCACAAACGCACACAAACGGGCAGAAACTACGTTTGTGTGAGACAGCATTGCACAGCAGCCACCAAGCAAACTCTTCCTCCAGCAATTGTGACGATGATAGCGCATGGTTCCCAAGGCTGTAAATAATGCTCCCCCATGGATTTAACGACACCGGTTCATTTACTTAGTTTTTACGTCATTCGCTTCAATGTATTTTATTTTTTATCACACTTTCAGACAAATTTTGGTCGTAAACTTCTTCCTGGCTGCCAGAATCCTATTGCTGTATCTGTTACTTCGCTGATAATTGTATCGTTTTGTACGATTTACTTTTACATAGGGGCGATGGGAGGATTGATAAATCTAAAGAATTTGATCGTTATAAGCGATGTATCGTTATATCCGGTATCGTTGTAAGTGGATTACACTTTACAACTTGTTTGCTTCCCTTCCCACAGTACACAGAGCACTGTAGTGTGCGTTAGATAGTGCAGAAAACATTTCCTTTACTCACTTGTAACTGTCCTGTGAGTTTATTTTACCAAAACAAAGCTTTGATAAGCCAGAAAACTGTGTAAAAGTGAACTACATCTGGGGACACTCCTCACGGATTCCTGCTACTGCGCCTGGTGACATGAATTCGTCGACAGCTACATGTGGCTCATCGCTTTCTAGTCCAACACTTTACGACCATTAGTGGGCAAGTACCGTCGAAATGTGTGGAAAGCAATGTGGTGAGCGTTGCCAGGGATGTGAAGAGTCACATGCTTAAAGCACTGCAGAGTACACAATGGCCAGTAAGACATGAGCGCCGAGTCTTTTGCCTCACATTCTGTGGACACGGCCTGTGCGTGGCCACTGCACACAGCAAGTTGAGGATCACAAGCTCTCAGTTGCACCTCTGATTGGCTGGAGAGCTCCGCTGGTGAACTGACGTCATGACAATTGCTTAACCTACTTCGCTTCGAGGGCCTGTGAATGTGGGAAGGTGCCGGGAATTTCATTTGAAATTTTCTCATCAGTGAAGCTACCTTTCTGTGCAGAAAAACATTGGTAGTGCAAAACAAGTACATTCCACAATACTGGGCAAGCCTTAGATTTGCTGCAATCAACAGTGTTTGCCACATAAAGGCATACCTATTGAGATTCAATACTGATCTTTCTAAGATACTCCATAAACGTGATTCCCTTGATGCAGTTAGATTTTGGCTCTAATTTTATTTTTAGGAGCATAATTATCTTTTGGAGTATAAGCTGCTCCAAACTGCTCCAAAATGTCGATATGGCTGCTCGGAAGTGCTCCAAATTATGGCTTGGCTTTTGTACCACTGCTCTAAAATGCAAAATACAGGTGCGCAGCTCCCGAGGAATATCCTGTCCGCCCAGCTAGTGCTTTGCTTTGTTATTTTCCTTTACTGTCCCTTTAAGCTATGCTTGGCAAATTATTCATATTTGCTCATTTTTGCTCTCAGCGCGACACGAACGGGACACAAGACGAAGGACTAGCACAAACGTGCGCTGACTATCATCTGGTTTTTTATTGAAGAACGAAAAGTGTATAAATACAAATAGTGAACTACTTATCAATCAACAAAAGTTATCTGGAAGGCACGCGGGAGGTTAGATAGTTCAATTCCCTCTCGGATAACGTTATGGAAGGGCTACTGATACATTTTGCGCCGTTGTGGTAAATATAAAAAGCTTCCATTACCTCGCGTCTTAATTTATTGTTATGTCGGAACAGGATGCGCGTGTTCCTGTAATCGGGAACACATTGGCACTTTTTGCACTGGAAAGACGCCTGGGCAAGGGGGTCCCCTTTAGCTCTCCTTTTTGCATGATCCTTTTCATGCCTGCATTGGCATTGCCTGCTGTGGGAGCCTGTGTGAGACAGGGGGTCATTTTTCCTGGTGTTTTCATGTTCCATCAAGCGTTTTTTAACGCACCTGCCATAACGTTATCCGAGAGGGAATTGAGCTATCTAACCTCCCACGTGCCTTCCAGATAACTTTTGTTGATTGATAAGTAGTTCACTGTTTGTATTTATATGCTTTTCGTTCTTCAATAAAAAACCAGTTGATAGTCAGCGCATGTTTGTGCTAGTCCTTCGTCTTGTGTCCCGTTCGTGTTGCGCTGAGAGCGAAAATGAACACTTACTAACTCGCCCAAATTTCTGCTTTGCTGAACGTTATTCATATTTGCACCTACTCTGCTGACCAGGCTGTGTCAGAGTAAGTGTTTCCGGGAATTTTTTGGAGCATAACAAAAATGCATTGACACCACTACACTGTACCATCGCACATTACAAGTTTTTAGGTTTTTTTATTTAGAGTAGGCTCCCAACTCAAAAGGACCATGAAAATTTGTTGTCTGTTCAGAAGCTCATCTCATTGGAAGCACCCTTAGAAAGGATATGTGAGAATGCTAGCTCTGTCAGAATGTCTGTTACGTGAGAACGGCAAATAAAACTACCTTGCAGTGAGGAGGTACTTGAAAGTAGAGCACTTATTGCACTATTCATGAATGGAGCTGAAAAGCAAAGGTATGATGCAAACTCCTATGGTCCTACTTAAAAATAGCATTGGTCTAGTTCCCTTTTTTTCTACTGTCTCTTTTTCTCTCCCTTCTGTACTGACCGCTATTTGTGTTCCTTTCCCTGGTTTTCACTTTTCCAAAGGCTCCAAGGGCATCAATGATGCATGTGGTGCAAGCTTTGAAAGCAAAAGCAAATGACCATATTTCTCACTGTGTTATCTCACTCCTTCTGTACTGCGGCTGTTATCAAACCTCATGTCTTTCTGTCTGCCGCAAGCCACGCTTTCGCAGCACTGATATGTGGACATTTCAGATATCTGCGCTGTGAAAACCCACATTTTGACAGCACATCAGTTTAAAATCCCACTTCCATCTGATTTTCTAAGCGTCAAGTCAACTAGAAACTTTGAAAGCGTACCCTGCGCGCATGCTTCATCTCGCTCGCCTGAGGCAACGCGCGCGTGACGCCCAGGTCTGGTCATGTCAAATCGCAACTCCGCAGCCTAGCTGGTAGGAAGGAGCGTGCCTTCCCTACCCACTCCTGCAAGATCGCTTCCCTGCCCCTTTGCGCAATGCCATGGGGAAGCTGCTTTACAGCTGTTAATGCTGGATGCGGGGAAGGTCTCTCGCTTTTCGGGCACTGCTGCACTGTTGTGCACAGTCACCGTGGGTCGCGGTCACGCAAATGTTCGCCTTAACCAAAAGATACACAAAACAGTTCATGTTAAGCATTTTTTTTCTTCAACTAATTCTATGGGGAACCAACCAGATATTTTCCCATAACTACAGCGCATTTGACGGCACAGAAGAAGAAGAAAACACACAACACACGCATTGTTCATCTTGTTCATCTCATCCGATTTCGTTTTAAAAGGAGTTTACCATACACTTGCCACTGTAGCTTCCTTGCAGATTGAAGGCAACAAGGCACGAATTTTCAGTTGTGCCTAGCAGTACATTTATGTGGCCAATAAATATTATGCAGGCAGGTGTTTCTGTATTGCTTTTTTTGCTGCATGTTATAATTTACGCTTTGTACATTTACGAACAAGCGGCGGCACTGGTGTGTTTACTCTTTTTGTATTCTACACTCCCCGTTTTCTTCTTTTGATGAATGAACTGATAACTGATGTTGTTCCAGGACACCCTCGCAGAAGCCACAGCGCTGCTCACAGAGCTCTCGTCACCCGAGGCAGCCGAGCTTAGCATGGAGATGGACCAGGATGAGGCGGAAGACGAGGACTCGCGGCTGAAGAGGACGCGGGTTCTGGACGATATGTTCAGCTATGTCGAGGTCAAGCCCGAGTGACGGTAGCGAGCACAGTGCAAAGCCGGCCTGACAGAGGAGTGAGATTTGCGTGCATCAACTTGGACCGCTAGACCAAAGCTGAAGATAGCGTCACCACACTTTTTGCGAGGACTCATCAGCATCACTAGCCAGTTATGAGTGCGTGCCTGTCTGTGCAGTCTCTGCAAGTTTCACACGGGTCTTGTGAGTGATTCTAGTGAATTTGTGCTGCGCAAGCTTACCCTTGTGAGTGTGGCATGAGTGATGGGTCTCTGTGCAGACTCTAGTGTTTCACACTTGGCAACGCAAGCCGCATGTGCAACCATAATGAATGAGAGTTGCCTGAGTGCTGCTTAACTTGGTCACGTGTGGAATGGTTCCATGGATCTTCCACCGATCTTTCAGGCTGCAGCGGAGCTCTTGTTTGGTACTTCCTTCTCCCATTTAATTCTGCTGTTAACAAGTAAGCCTGTTGGTTTTGGCTTTTTGGAGGAGCAGTGCAAATGTTCATTAGCGCCTACCATTTGGATGATAACACCGTCAAGCGGTCCATGCAGAAGGCACCTTTAGTTGTGCCGAAAAATACAAGTTGTATTCTTTCTTTGAGTGTAGTGCTTTCTTTTTATTAATGTTTCAGTATGATTGCCGTGTGTAAATAAGCCTGTTGAATGTGGCTTGCATAAGTGACATCATGGCATGGGCGGTGTGTTTTTGCAAATATAGGTCAGTGTTATTGCAGTATTGCAGAGAAGCTTTTTACTATAAAATGGTGGGGTACCTCAGTACTCCATATTCTGATTCTTTTTTCATGTTTCTTTCTTTTCTGTCACTAAGTGAATATATGCTATAGGATTTTTTAAGCTATAGTTCCAACGACACAATAGACACTGAAACAGGCTCACGGTGACACTAGTGCAATGTGCAAGCATGCCCAATTGGTTTGATGTTCTTAATGTATTAACGTACTACTTGAGAGTGAGCAGCTTGACATGCATTTACCGCATGGCGCAGAGCACACCATGTAACAGCTAAAAAAAATAGATGCATAACAGTGCCTGCAAGCGAGTTCAGTGCGAGTCTATGGAGATGCAGCAGGCTACCCTGTCTCGGAGATTGTTCACCTTTTATGAAGGGGGCAGTACATTCCCACGAAAGTTCCTGCCTGCACCCACAGGCCTTCATTGTTAGCAGTTGCTGTGACCACGTTTCCAGCAAAAACTGCCATCGCTTGCACCACTTTCTTGACCGCCAAACTCTGAAAAAAGCACGGGTTGGATTAAGCTGGGAGCTGACATTCGGACAGTCTAGGAGGTAAAGGTGTACTGAAAATACACAGACAAACAAGCAGACAAAAAAATGGAACACCCTTTTCACAGTTTCATGCTCTCTTGTCGCATGGTTAATTGGCACACTGCTTTTCGATGCGTACCAAAGTTTAAAGTAGGCTGTCGAACGTTGACTCACAGAATTTTTTTACCAGACTGTGATCTCTCGGAAAATGCGGCATGATCTATTTGCCTTCCTATCTTTGTTTTGTCCGCTTTGCTCCTTCCTTATAAGGACCCTAGATTGACATCTTTTTGGCACTGATCTGGGCTTTTGCTGCGGGTAGTGATAGCACCAAACAGTGTTATCTGCATGCTTATAACGTCATGATGTCTTTCCGTGAACATATGTGCAGACTCTGAAGCAAGCCATGAAATAGAACAGACTGCAGCATAATCATTACTTGTAAGGTTTCAGCACACAATTGTAAAGATAGTACAAACCTGCGTAGATTAACCTGGGAAATTCCGAAAAACGATTTATGCAGCCATTGTAATTGGCCAAAATGTATAGAGTGTGATATGGAACTCTTGTACTTGTCATTCAAATAGAGTTGCAGGTTTGCTGAGCTGATGGCTTTTGCTAACAGTCATATCTTTTGCCAAATCCTAATTCGATCATACAGTATTTCAGTGTATTTTCAACTTGTTTTTCTCCTTGATTCAACTTAGTTTGGTTAAATGGAGCTTGTCTGTAGTGACGGTAGACATTTCTGTCAGTCACAAAAGGGTTAGTTTCTTGATGAAGTAAGTGAAAATGAGTTGCAAATAATTGGCAAAGTGCAGTTGTTTCGATTGTAGCAGCAGGTCTGAATGCTGTTTGTGTTGTTTTTGTGCCTACTTTTGGGCTGTTCATATGTTAGGACAGAATGTATTAACTTTGTGCTCGTGAAACGTGGTTTGGAAACCCCTGCCATAGAAATATGCGGCCCCAGACGTTGCCTGTTATTGGTTAGCGTGAACACTCCTTGTGTAAATGTGGTAAATGTGAAGCCAGAGCAGGGTTTTGTGGCTGGAATGATGAACGTTCCTACAGCATTCCCCTCTGTCAACCATTCAGCCAGTATGTGCATTCAGCAGGCCGTTTCGGTGCAGTGAGGTGGGCACCGAAAGTAATGAGTTGCCACCTATTTGGATGGCGTTACTCTTTAGTGGTGGCGCTCTTTCTGCATGTAGCTGAAAAATTACCTGACAGCATAGTTGTAGTGGAGGTCAGGGTGAAGTTCCACTGCCTGCATTTGGTACGCCAGGTTTAGTATGCTATAGATTGAGGAAATGTGTCAAAAAACATGCACCAACTACTACTTGGAACTGTACTCTGAGCAAGAACCTATGATTATCAAATTATGCACCAAGTCTGTGTGAGCACGTGTGAAACTATTACGTGTGCATTTCTGTGCCGCCTACAGGAACACAGACTTATATATGCATTTTTATGGTATACTAATGCAAACATTACCTCATTGATGTTGGGCTACCTGTTCCTAAATTGTAAAGGGCTATGCAGATTGTCAATTGTTTTTTTTTTCGAAGACCTAGGAAACAATCTTGTTGCCTGCTTCGAAGCTTATTTTAGTATATCCGAACTTGATTCCACAACCCCAAATGATAAAAATTTTTCTCCTTTTTTTTTCCTTCCTTCTTAACAGCCCTGCTGCTGCTTAGATTTTGCATAAAGGCTATTTGGCAGCTTCGGTGTTTTCTTTGTCCTCGTGAGTCCATTGTTGTGATGGTGTGTTCTGAACGCAATAAGAACGCAGCATGGTTCATGTCACTTCTACAATCACAATACACTACCCTTCCAGGAAACAGTCTATGCTTGTTGAGTCCATCCTGAGCACTGTTTTCCTGCGATCAGTACTTTTTATTGGAGGTCTCCACATCTGTGCTGATGCAGAGTAGTAGATTGTTTGTTCATGTGTTGACTTTTTTTTTTTGCCAGTGGAACGCAGAATTCATTCTGAGATTAGGATGCATTTGTTTCAAGGTTGAGTAGTGCAAGACAAGAACTAAACGAGTGGACACTTCACTTTTTGGGATAGTTTGGTATAGTGTCACAAGCCCCTTATAAACATCTCAGAACCTGCAGCATAAAGGTGACATCTGACGGCTGGTAAAACAACTGTCCTAGCACACTTTGGAAGGAGCTATGCTTGAAAGTTTGTACTTTGTGTCACCAAGTGTTAAAGAGCGTAGGCTTTCTGGGACAGCATGGACGTTGTATTGTACACTTCATGAATAGCTCGGAGCCTGCAGCATGTTGGTGACATCTAGTGGCTAGAAAAACAACTTTCTTTGCATACTTTGGAAGGTGGCATGCTTGGAAGCTTGCACTCTGCATCAGCAGGTGATGCAATTGCTGGCACCCTCTGCCTGCTTGTTTTCTTTATGTTGTCTGTTTGTAGCTGCTCCAGCGGAGAGATTTCTTTTCTTGGGGCTCACTAGAAAGCTTTGCCATCTGCCAATCTGGAGATCTGTATGCTTTTGTGCGCCCGTAGTTCAAACTTCAATTCAAATAGATGGAGAAAAACCACGGGGTTCCTTCTGCAGTATAGCACCTTCACGGAACACTTACGCTCTGGATTGTGAGTGCATCTGTCACTCAAGCTTTGACTAGGATTTCAGTGTCATCACATGCAGCCATCTATCAGCCTTACGCACATGTTGTTCCTACAAGTGCACCAGGCCCACACTCTATCATTTTTGGGGATGCAGTTTGCTGCCATTTTTGCATTCTGTGTTTTTGGAAGCGTTCCATATTATGTTTCTATTCTGAGCCTTTTAAAATGGCTTTCAATAACTGTTTGTGCTGTGTTGGCGTGACATGATGAATCAATCGTTGTACAATTCCTTCATAACGAAGTACCTGTGCTGAACAGCATGGCATCACTGGAGTTTTTATGGAGTACCCAAATTTTTTATGAGATGGCAGAAGTGGGGCCATGTGTAACTGAAGGCTGCCTGTCCTTGCAAACAGTCAAGTCTTATCATCAGTACATATTCATGCAACCACATTTTTGAGTGCACTTGTTGTAAGCATTGACCTCATTTTGTCTCGTGCATACGTAGTCTCAAGGTGTCATCGGTGCTGATTGCTGCCCACGGGGCTTAAGTGATCAAGCTATTTTGGAGTCGTCATGCCTGGAACAACTTGGAGGGATCACTGTTGCGACCTTGGATAGGTGCAAACATGGTGTCTCTCAACAAGTGTGGTTGACCTTTGTGTGTTTACATAATCGTGCATACTTGTGAGCTGTGAACCACTGTACCATCTGCTTGCATTGTATCTGACTTGAGATTGTTTTCCTGTTCTCTTGACGATGTGGCCTGATCAGCTTGAATGTGCTTTGAAGAAGAATGTCTGGTGCAAAGTCAGCTACTACATGTTCAAAGATGGATATGTTGCTGATGTCACCTTATTAGTCTTTCTTTCAGTGGTACACAGGTTTCACTTGCCAACTGTCTAATTTGGGGTGAAAGTAACAGTGCTGTCTTTGTGTCTTTTGTAAGTCATGGGGCAACACATCACTCGTAGTCTTGCAAATAGTCACAAGTAAATACCTTAATTCAAGACATCTCAATCCTGTTGGCTTGGCCTGAGACTCTATATGAAGCCAAGATGTCAATGTAGTACTATAATGTTAGTGAAGAAGCACTTGAGTCTGCTGTGAGCATGTAAGCATTCAACAAAGTGAGAAGCAGTATGCCCATTTCGATCAAGTACTTTGGAATCACCAGTTGCATGTGGCACTGTGCAACCATCGAGTGTACCATTTGTTGAACCACCTCTCAATCATGCAACTTTCCAGCAACCTTGCCTGTCCAACATCGATTAGTGTAGCTTCAAGTGCCAAATGTGCCTTGTTGTTCTGGCTTTACTTCTGTACAGGTCTTTATAATTGCATTTTTTTCTTTTTCATGTAAAGAAGTCCAAAGTGCTTGCTTATGGCTTTTCACTAGTTGGGAAGCAGAGAGGTGTTCGCGTACATAAAGCCTGGCACAAGTGTGTCAGAAGCCAACAGGCAAATGCCACCTGAGTGATATATGACGGTGTAGTGTGTTAGGATGCCGGCTTTTTTTGATACTTTATATAGGTTAGTCATTTTGATGTTGACATGGCTAGCAGCTTGTGGTGAAAAACTTGCCTTTAGAGTGTTGATGCACTTCACTGTTTTGTTCCTGCAAGAAACTGAATGAGAAAGTGATGACGACGCTAAAGTGAATAAATGATGTACATACGTTGATGCCATCTGCAGCGAGTTTCTGTGTGCAGCAATGCCCTACAATTCACACAACACAAACTACATGCATAGCTTGCGGCAGTTCCTAAAATACGAGGCATCTTTAATACTGGGAACTTGTTGTTTTATAGGGCACTGCAACTTCAGAGCCATGAAGTAATTGAGTATCACTGCTGTCTGAATGAAATCCTGCAATCTGCACTTTTCTGGGCAGCCAGCGCAGCATAACCTTCAATTCAAGGCCCAGAAACCGCTCCTATACTTCATCTCACAACCTAGCTGTTTATGGCACTGTGAAAAGTAAAGCTCTCTCGTTCAATGAGAGCCAAGGAAGACAACGAATAGTCCTTTAATTATTTGACCAGTGTTGCGACTGTTTTTCAAACAATTATGGCAGTAATTGAGAAGATAGTTCATGATGGTTCTCAGATCGCCGCAGCCTTCAGGGCGCTGCAAACAACTTGAGATGCAGTACAGCGGTACCTCATAGCGGTGCAGGGGCCGCTATTGTGGTCAGTTCACAAAACAAAATTTGTGGTAAAGTCAAATACATTGAATGTGACAGGTGTGCACGCATGGCTCTTTTAACAGTATCAATTTGAGATAATACTTTATTGTGGTGCTTATAATGCTGAATGTTCAAGCTAGTACTTCGTTTTTGGTACTAAAATGGTCATTTCTTTGCCTTTGAGGGTTTCTCTCTCCTTTGTGCATTCTTAACAATGCAGCAGGTCTGAGGTTATGCTTGTGTCACTCAATTATGTGTCATGTTCTGTCATCTTCACTTGGACTTGTGAGTGAGGGCACGTGCCATATCTTCCTATTCTGTGATATTGGTGACAAAATTTTTTTTTGCTATAATACGAATGGCATGCTTATGGCAAGAAAGGTGTGAGGGTTAAAATAAACTTAAAATAGCACGCATGCACAAATTATTTTTGGTTGTGTGCTGTCACTACCCTTCATGCTCGTCCAAGAAACAGCCATTGTTTCTGAGCTTCAAGGTGACTTTGACTCTGCTAATATTTCATGCTCATAAGATGTGCCTGTCTTGAACCATGAAATGGTATTTAAAATGGTTAGGATAGCTGCACGGCAGAAATTTTTAAACTAGCTTCATTAGCACCAAAGATATCAGCGATTAAAAATGATGCTCCTCTTCCTCCCCCTCAACTCAAGGACGCCAAAGTGTCAGGAAAAAAAAACAGGTCAGGGCTGTGTCCTACATCCTATCCCACCCCGCCCACCCAATCGGAGAGCTTGCCCAGATTCCCCGCTCTGTGTAAAAATTAAGGTGGCCTCAATTGGTTGCAAGCAGCAATTTTGAAAACATATTTGTAAATTATAGGGTCTACCAAGAGCTTTTAAATTTGACTCAATTACAAACACCATATCTATACAGTCATGTTGCATTAGAATACAGCCATCAACATCATTTCAGGTTTCCTTTTAGCCGTTTCTCAACCTAGAGCAGAGTTTCTAGATATCTGTTTCACCTTTCACTTCCCTCAATTCGTTGCTGAACCAAGTAGGTCACTCAATGCTAGGACAGATTATATCTTGGATTTAATTCTAACCACATGCCCAGACCTACTGTCCTTGTTGGTATACTTGCCTGCCGTAAATGGCCACTTACTTTTAGCATTTGAAATTAGCTTTGCCAAACCATAAGCAATTGACTAATATTATTTAAAAGCCTTCGTGACCACAATCGATCTATCATTCCGATAATCAAGATTCAGCTACATTTCTAGATTTCTTTACGGCTCATTCGATAGTTGCTGTATTGAAAAATAATTTTTTGAAGCTTCCTGCCAGTGCATGTGTTGACCACGACAAGTTCTTAAACAGCACCAAGACTTGCTCTTCGATTGCTGACATTAATTTTTCAGCAGCTGATTGATACAGGAACTACAAATTCCTACTGACTGCAGAGAGTTTGAAGGTGGTTCCAGTGCACAAATCCGGCAATGGCGATTCCCCATCAAACTACCACCTAGAGCATTCTAGAGCATATATTGTGCTCCAAAATGTTCCATTTTCTTGAATCAAATTTGTTTTTCTCACACGCACAACATATGGATTGCACAACAAGCTCGTTACGCTGAATTAAGTCAATCCCGGGTGGCGAAATATTTCTGTATATCGATAATTCGACGTATAAAAGAAGGCAGCACATAACCTTTACCCCAGAAGCGTGAAAGCAGTGCACCCGCTCTAGCGGCATGCTTCCTGCTTGCTGCAACGTGCGTGCCGCTAAGCCTAGCGCACTTCGCAACGAAGCGGAGAAGACGGTGCTTGGGAGAAGCCACTGCTAATCATAACAGGTACACTTACTTTAGCGGTGTACTTTAAACGCAATAATGTATTAGTTAAAATTAGGGTACAGATGATTTCTGCATCGCCTTCAGCAGCGAAGCAATCCACGCGAGAACCGTCACATGGTTGGCTAGGCTGGCTTCACCGCATGGCACCCGGTGCATCAAACTCCGGCTTCCCTGCATGACAGCAGTGTCTCGTTGAAATTAAGCACGTCGGACAGAAAGCTACCGTCAAGTACTCTTCACGTTCGCCTCCTCAAGCGCTGTTTTGCAGCGCTGGCACTGCCAGCAGGTGCCCGAAGGTGTGCAGCCGACCCAGCTCCATGCGCGATCACGGGGAGGTCATTACGAGAAACGCCACTTGCGGGGACGCGGCGCACAATTTGATATATCGAATGTTTGTTTGAACTGGAGTTCGATAAGCGTGTACAACACTGCTATACTTTTGCATTAGATTTTAAAGGGTTTTTCTGCCAGTTCAATATAAGCAATAATTAGATATATCCGGGATCGGCAGTATTACATTTACTCATGAGCTGCATAATCCTTGGCCGCCCCATGCTGATCGCATCTTAAGCGTTATAACGCATTCAGCACCACCAGGTGCAAAGGCCTTTCTATATCTTTCTAATTAACCTTGTTGTTTGCCAGCTGCGGCCACCGTACATCCGCACACTTCTAAATCTCATCTGTTAGAAAGACTGGGAGAACTGAGATAGGTTTGTAATTTGAAAATCTGTTATCAGTAGGTTTACATATCACCATGACCTTTGTGTGCTTCGTACCTTCTAAAAATATGTCAGAGGTTATGGATAAGTTAAAAGGGCAAGCAAGAATAAGGAAAATGTTTCCTAAAATGAATTTCATTAGTTGCATTTTGAGGCTGTCACTGTCTCTAGTTAAAAAGCAGCAGCAGACAGGAACGATCACCAAAAAGCAACACCCGCACAATGAGGACACACACACATGAAGAGGAATAGAAGCATCGTCCTCGTCGTGTGTTACTTTTTGGTCTTATTTCCTCTCTGCTGCTGTTTTTAATTTGATTGTGTACCAACTAACCCAGCACTCCACCTTATTAACAGTGTGTCTAGTTTTACTGAGGTTTTAAAAGTATGTTTAACATGCTCCACAACTCACCAGCATGAGCACAGGTAACAGGAGCAACACTTCTGCAACACAGTGAACTAATCTCCGATTTATCTAATCGTTCCGTGAATGCTGACCACTCCAACGAAGTCAATCATTCCTGTCACATTGAACACTATTGTGAAAGATTTGTTTCACATAGATCATATGACTGGAGCTCCGTCATGAACTCATTTTAAAAGAACTTCAATTTGGGCTAGATGGTGCATACTATTATATATATATACTATTAGATGATGCATACCTTTATGCGCTATTATTTTTTCCGACTAATAGCTAGCGTTAAACACCAATGCTTTAAAAATTGATCAGCCAGTTGTATAATTAGGAGCCTAACGAGTTGTAGTTTCCTTATCTGCTGCATTATTTGATTAATATAACTTATAATATAAGCCACTACCATAACAAATACTAAATAAACAAAAATAATAAAAATGAAGGGTAGCTCGGGAACCTTTCAAGCTGCACTTCTACCACAAGTTTAATCTGTCATTCAAACGTATTGGAACAACACAGCTAACACCAGCGCACAAACCTAGCAAATGACCTTGATGCAACAGTAAAAGTGAATGCTTACAATGCAAGAAAGATAGTTGGCGCATGAAACACAAGTGACCAGTGCCAACGAAACCTGAATGAACATGAAGCTGATGAAGCTCGGGTTCACTCTTAAAAGTTCTCACCTAAAGAGCAGCAACGCTTTAATAAAGTTTGTGGCCATGTACATTCACTGTATGATTCACCTCTCTACAAAAACTACATGCAAGTCGTCAGGATAGGAAGCACAATTACAAGATTCTTTCGCCACAAACTTGCTGCTACCACCAGAGGAAAGAAAGATTACAGGATATACAATTGCGCCAATGTCGGCTCCGCTAAGGATGCCCAGAACATTTATTGACAGGCTCACAAATGAAGACAAGCAGCAGTAGTACAGTAAGCAACACAAACAGGCAAAGCACGAAACTCCTCCCTGCTCAACCACAGGAACCTTTCACAGCACCTTGTATCGTCCCCTGTTGATGGGCTGGTACGAGTGCTGCATCTTGACCATCTCCTCCTTGATGAGTCTGATGATCTCTGCCCGCGCCTTGCTGACAGCCAGTTCACTGGTGCTCTCAATGGCAAGGTAGAGCTTCCGATCTCCGCCCTTTGGCTCCTTGCCCGGCGGGTAATAGGTGCCACGCACTGTGATTCCCGCCTCAGAATACTCACTAATCTGGGCCATGGCTTCCTTGGACGTGACTTTCCATCTCGCTTGCTGAGGGAAGTCATTGATCTCAAGCTCCTCCTCATACTTCTGGAACCGCTCCTTGACAGGTGGTGGTTCCGGCGGTTCTTCCTCAATGACCTTGGGCTGGTAGTTGAGCTTGGCGTGCAGCTTCTCGGCCCGCTGCTCTGCGAGCGTCTTCGCTGATATCACTGGCGTCGGCAGTTCTGGCACATACTGTCCACGGAGCATGGCCTCGGTCGCGGACTGTGGCGTCATCGTGATCTCTGGCGCAGGTGTAGACGGGGCACTGAACGTCCGCGTCATGTTGATGCGGCAGGCCAACATGCGCGCCATTTCCAGCTTTTCAGAGACTGTGCCACTGGGTGCAGCAGTGGCAGGAACTGCCCCCAGAGGAACTGCGGTGCCTGGCATGGCAATGCCTGCAGCCCCTGCAACGCTTGGTGCAGGCACCGCTTGGCCTGTCACGGAAGGTCCAGGCATGAGTTCCTTGATGCGCTTCTTGGGTGCGAGCATCGACTCAATTTCACGATCAATGTCACCTTCGGCGTCTTCATCATCAGAGTCCTGGATGCCAAGTGCTGCTCTCTGGAACTTCTTCTTTTCCGTCTTGAGGTGGGACTCTGCCTCGTCAAACTTGAACCCTTTGCCGGAAAACCCACTGCCTCCCCTGACTTTCTTGCCCTCTGCCTCTTGCTTTGCTTTGTACTCATCAAACAGTTTCTGCAAGTCCTCAGGAATAGGGTTCCCAGTGAGTTCCAGTGCCTTTATGACATCAGCAGTGTAGCGACCCTGATCTTCAGTAAAGAAGGTGTAAGCATACCCCTTATTTCCAGCACGACCTGTCCGACCACAGCGATGGACATAGTCTTCGTAATGGTTTGGGCAGTCAAAGTTGACTACAAGAATGAGATGTTTCACATCTAGTCCTCTCGCTGCTACCGATGTGGCTATTAGGACACCAACTTTGCCCGCTTTAAAATCGACAATTGTAGAATCACGATCGAACTGGTCAATTCCACCATGGAGAGCCATGGCATTGTGGGATGCCTTCATGAGATCCTTCAAGAGGATGTCGGCATGTTCTTGTTTGTCCACAAACACAATTGCACTGCCTTTGTCCTGGTACAGCCCCAATAGTTCCAGAAGCTTGAAGAATTTTTCCTCCTGCTTGAGGATGACAACATGTTGTTCCACATCTTTACAGACGACGCTCCTTCCACCCACCAGGATCTCAATGGGTTTGATCAAGATCCGTCGAGCAAGAGCTTCCATCTGCCGGGGAAAGGTAGCAGAAAACATTACAGTCTGTCGGTCTGGCCGTACTGAGTCAATGATGCGCATCACCTGAGGCTCAAAACCCATGTCAAACATGCGGTCAGCTTCATCTAAAACTACATATGTGGTCCTCCGGAAGTTGGTCACTCTGCCGTTATTGGCAGCTAGCATGTCGATCATGCGCCCTGGTGTGCAGACAATGATCTCTGCGCCACGCTTAAGGTCCGCAATCTGTTCGGAAATGCCCGTGCCACCATACACACAAACAACACGCAGGCCTAGCGATTTTGTAAATTTCTTGCAGTCCTTTGTTATCTGCATGGCCAATTCTCTGGTAGGAGTCATGATGACAGCAATGGGGCCATCGTCGTCTTCGAGCGGCGGCTGATCCAGGATGTGTCGGAACATGGGCAGAAGGAATGCGAGCGTCTTACCCGAGCCCGTTTTCGCGATGCCAATTAAGTCCCTGCCAGACATAACAGCAGGTATGGCCTGCGCTTGAATGGGGGTGGGCTTTTCAAACCCGTGCTTCTTCAGCAGTTCCAGCACCTTCTTGCTGACCCCACACTGGGCCCAGTTTCTTATTGGTTTGGGGCACCCCTTCCCGCGAACCTTGATGCCTTCCAGCTCAGCCCGAAGATTCTCCACCTCCCCAGGTGTCATCTTTGCCAGCTCAGGTACCTCTATGTAAAAGTTTTTGCGGAACGGTGCATATGAGAGGTCATCTATTGAGACGGTGGCCGGCTTCTTGGCCTTGTTGGCCTGCAGGTTGTTCATGGTCGTCTGCAGGTCTTCCGCCTCCTCCTCGGACGAGTACTCCAGGGCATCAATGTTCTGCTCCATGAGCTCACCTTTCTTCTTGTCCTCCTTCTTTTTGGCAATGCCCACAATGACCGTCACTTTGTTGTTGCCGCTCTTCTCCGAGGCTGGGGCGCCGTCAGCCTTGAGGGCCTTGTCCTTAAGCTGCTTCACCTCGTTCTGGATGCCCATCATGTACGCGTCCAGGGGATCGATGCCGTCGTCTTCCTCTTCCTTCTTCACCTCGGAGTCTTCCTTCTTGACCTCGACGTCTTCGGCCTTGCCTCTTTCTTCATCGCTCTCGGCCTCCTCTTTCTTCACAGGCGGGCCGGGACCATCGTCCAGGTCGTCCTTGATAGGTGGTGGCGGCGGTCCCGCATCGTCCTCCTCGTCGTCTTCGAGGCTCCACTTCTTGCCGGGCACGGGCAGGACCAGCGTCACGGCGGCCGCCGCCGCCGCCTCGCTCTGCTTGCGTGCCTGACGCCACTTCTCGATTCTCTCCCGGCGCTTCTGCATCTCCAGCTCCAGCTGGCGCTGCTGCGTGTTCTTGTCGACGCCGACGTTTTCGGCGGCAGCGATAGCTCCGGTGACCGCGGCGGCCGCCGCTGCCGCAGCGGCCAGAGGCGTCAGGGCGGACGTCGTCTGCTCGGTTTTCTTCTCATCTAACTTGCGCTCGTGACTTCGCGAGCGCTTGCCGTCGTGACTCTTGGAGCGCCGGTCGTGCGACCGCGATCGGGACCGCGAGTACGTGCGGTGGCCGCGCGACCGGGATCGGCGGTGCCTGTCCCTGGAGCGGCGGCGCTCCCTCGAGCGGGAACGTCTGTGGCGCTCGATGCTTCGGCGGCGCCGGCCTTCGCGGCTTCGCGAACGGTTCCGGCGCCGTCTGATGCTCCTCTCCGGCGAGCTGGACGAGCTTCGCGAGTGCGATCGGCGTCGCTTCTTGTCCCGCGCCATTATCGACAGCACTGAACGGAGTCAACACGAACACGCTGTTGTTTGCACGGCGGTACCGTACGATGCGGCTTTGCTGCGGCACACACGAGTCAGGACATGGTCATCAAAATAACTATCAGCAATGAGGTTGCCTGAGGCGAAAAGCTCACGAAGTTGCGTCCAAGGTGCACGACAACACCTAATCACAATATGCGAAACACATCACAAACGTAGCGATTACGCAGGCGCCATTTTGAACATGTTGTATCGGACGGAAACTGAACACGCGACAGTGTAGTAAACAAAATTACAAAATGCAGTTCAAGTAATTAAAAATTTAAATATTCCTAAACAATTAAAGCAAAATTTGTAAAAAATAAACTAAATTGGTGAGTTTAGTGACTTAATTTGCCTTGCTTAAAGATGAACAGCGAAATCACCAAAATAGCCAGAGCCAGACAAAGCCGGAGAAATACAAATGGTGCGTGATTTGAAAGCAAGAAAAAAAGAAGCGCGAGGCCCGCGTGTAGCTCAGTTCCGTGGAACGCAGTCGCGCTCAAAATTCTGAAATTACTGGCGTAGTGAACTAAATTAAGCCCGCAGCAAAATTCGCGGCGACTACAGCCACCGGTACTTCAGGCAGCGCTTGTCAAGTCCACGTATTATTTCCGGCGGTACGTGCTCTGCCATCGCATGCTCATATCCATTCCTAAGGCTTGAGTGCCTTCGAACGCCTGTGCCCTTACGACGCAAGATGCACTCTAGTGCACTTACCGCTACTGCAGGTCTTTTTTGTGCTTTCGTTGTGGAAAGTCGGCACACGAAGATATTTTGAAATTCGTTATTGTTTCTGTTTGTGACATACACAGGCAATCATCTCAGTATTCTGTGCTATTTTACTGCTCATTCTTCTAAGTAAGCCATCATTACGCTACACTTATAAAGGAGCCTATTATCGAGACTAAATGTTAAATTCTGCAATGTCGAAGATTCGGACCCCACTGGCGGCATGGGGTTGTTTTTTCTTCTACTTTTTTATGAATAATCTTTCAGCCAGAAACTGATTAAACTGCTAATTTCGCGCTAACCAGTACCACGAATTAAAAAATAAGCACTCTGCTATGCTTTGACTACTGTTGGCTCCCTTAATTTGTGTATGTCATAACGAACCCCCACATGTCGCTACCCCTGCCTGCTCAGTAGCTTAACGAGGGTCTCGGTTCTGGCAGTCTTGATGCAATAGGTAGCATAAGAGGATTCTCGCACAGCTGCCGCCCTCAACATTCGATCACGTCCCACGTGACACTAGCGGTTATGCAGGACATTATATGCCCGCCGCTATGGACGAGGGTGGTGCCGGCGAACTCTCTCAAGGTTAAGTTACATCCCCGAAAGTGAAAGATTTGACACACGGCGCCATTTTTCACTTGCACCGTACGCGACACACGTAGGTCGTTGGTTCGGATCCCACAGGTGACATGTAGTTGCTTTTAGTGCGCTAACACTCGCCGTTGTCAGTTTGTCCGGTCCGTCGAAGCTGAGCAACTTGCCCACTGTGGCAGGTAGCAGTTTATTTAATGACTGGTCTCGAGTGGTTGCTCGGGAAGAGCAACCCGGGTCTCGCAAGCCCCACCGACCGGCCATTGCAGGGCAGCGGCGCATTGCTTAACCACTGCACCACTGAGCCAGGATTGGTACGAGGACTCGAGGATTACCAATTCCGCATATATGTGCATTAACATGGTAATGTTATCGCGTCATAACCTCAAGGCGGAGCTAAAGTGTCCCATTCAGTATTAGTGCGCTAGCACCAAGTCCCCCCCCAACCCCCCCCCCCCCCCCCTCACCGATTTCGACGATCCTTATCTGAAGCCTGTATAACATTGAAAAACCGAGCCTCTATCCGAAACAGGATTTGCATTTGGCCGAACCACGCTAAATCGCCCGTCATTTTTCTCCTACTTCCTTATAAATTATGCTTCAGCCAAACAGTGATTACACTAATAATTTCACATTAATCAACACCATAAGAAAAAAAATTATCCTATGCTTTTCTTGGTTTCGATGGCTTCCATAATATGCATGTCATAATGAGCCCCCTCATTTCCTTACCTTTGCCTGCTCAAGTGCTGCACATGTGTTCTATGATAGGAAACAATTGCTGAGATGGCAGCGAAAGGAGCGAACTGACCAAAGGCGAGTTTAATGGGAAGGGGAGGTGATTTCCACCCCGCATCCAAGCGAGATATTTTACGTAGGAAAGTAATGCTGAACCACATTTATTCGACGAAAGAAGTCAGAGAAATACATGGTTCAGATTAGATTTTTCTTTCTTTCAAGTATATTATACTTACGCTTTTTCCCTTTTCATTCAATGTTGCGCAGCGTAGCTCCTCTTTTAATTTCATTAATTTTCGTTTACCATCTATTTTTCATCCCGTGTGTGACTAGTGACACAATACAACGGGCATATCATATGTGCTTTCAATATCGCTAAGCTGCGACCGTATTTTATAGCGATGCGTTTCACGATCAGTTCTTTCGCTTACTAGCCATCGGTCAGGCCAACCTTCGATATCGTAGCCGGCTCTCATTAATGATGTCTGAGAAGTCGACTACCTACCTAGCTCGTAGAAGGGCAAAGAGATATTACAAAAAAAAATTAATATGTATTAGCTCAGCTAATTTAGGATATACAAAGCGAACGCGAGATTGAGGTCTCCACTGACTCACGGAGCCGGTTGTGCGCCTTTCCTTTCGTGAAAATGAACGGCCTTTGCAAAGTTGTCAACGTCAATGAACTCTATGAACGCCGTCGTCTCACTTGTTTGGTTTTTGAGGGAAGTAAATGGCACAGTAACCGTCTCACTTATCTCGGTGGACACCCGAACCACGCCGTAAAGGCAGGATAAAGGGGGGAGGGAAAGAAGAAAGAGAAAGCTGAAAGTTGGATTTTGAGGAAAGGCGCGGCGCTGCGCAGCGGCGGAACACCTGTGGCTCGGTGCTAATAGTGGCGCGTGCGCAGTTGTGACTAGGGAGCGAGAGAGAGAAAGAGTCGGCGGCGGCCACCTTCCATTCCATTCCTTTCCAAAAACGTTTATTTCCATCAGAAATGGAGACCCTCTACTCCCTACCCCTGGTGCGCAGGCCTAGGGGCAGGGGCCGGTGCCTCCGCGACTAGATGCAGGCAGAGTTGCTGGCTCTTCGCGGCCTCTACCGCCAGATGGATGCCTTTCCTCTGCATGGCGGGGTCCGCGCTTTCCAGAAGGGTCTCCCAGGCTTCTCTACTATTTATTCCTTCATTGACCCCTGGGGAGTGTGTGCATTGCCAGATTATGTGGTCGAGGGTCCCCCTCTCCCCGCATTCCTTACATTTATCGTCTATGTCTTCGTCTTTCAGGACGTGTGATGCCCATACCGGATTTATGTAGTTTCCTGCTTGTAATCTGCGCCAAGTTGCCTCTCTGTTTCCGAGCTCTTTGTCCGGTGGAGGGACAGTTCTTCGCTGTAATCTGTAGTTTTCTATTATCTCCGTGTATGTCTGTAGTCTCACGTCAAGCTCCTTGCAATCGGGCGGCTCTGCTCTTGCCCGGAGGTAGAGATCTCGGGCTAAGAGGTGCGCCGCCTCGTTGCCTGGAACTGACGTGTGAGCTGGTGCCCACATGAGGCTAATTTTCCTATCAATTTTCCTTCCAACTAGTATTCGCACCGCTTATGGTGCTACTCTGCCCCTTCCGTAATTGTAGATGGCTGTTTTGCTGTCGCTTATTATGTAACTTGCCTTGGTACCTACGCAAGCAAGCGCTATTGCTACTTCTTCCGCTACCTCTGATTGCGGCTGCGTATTGTTGCTGCCGAGATTGCTTTACCTTCGCCATCTACTACCGAGGCTACTGCTGCTCCCAGTTTGCCGCTCGCCGCATCTGTGTATGCCACTGTCTCGCTGTTTACTTCGCTGAAGCGTTTGACTAGTGCTTCAGCTCTTTTTTCCCTCCTTTCCTTATTGAAGGTGGGATGCATGTTCTTGGGAAGCGGGTCAATCCTCAGCTGTTCCCTGATTTTCTTGGAATATCCTGTTTCTTTTGCATGCCTCTGTCCGTCTGCAGTCCCACCATGCTTAGAATGGCCCTGCCTGTGTATGTTTGACTGAGTCTTTCCTGCTGGGCGGTCCTTACTGCTTCGGCTATTTCTTTCCATGTATTATGGATTCCCGTTGCTAGGAGTCTTTCGGTGGAGGTGCTTATGGGTATTCCGAGTGCTCGTTTGTAACATTTCCTGATTATTTTGTTCAATTTATCTCTTTCTGAGGCCCGGATGTTTAGATATGGTGTGGCGAAGCTGAGTCGGCTGATTACGTGCGCTTGTACCAGCTTAACTAGGCTCCTTTCCTTGAGGGCTATTCTTCTGAATATCCCAGTCATCTGTGCTGCGTAGCCTCCCAATTTCTTTATGGTTTCGTCGCTCTATCCGTTACTTTGAATGAAAAGACCTAATATTCTTATTTTGTCTACTTTGGGTACTGGTTTGTTTCCGACCATGATGTTGAGATCGCTGTCTTTTTTCAGCCTTAATGATTTGGGGTTGTACATTAAGAGTTCCGATTTTTCTGGTGGGCAGGCGAGCCCCCTAGCTGCTACGTACTCTACCACTGTATCTGCAGCCGTTTGCAGCTTGTTCTCTATTTCTGCGTCGCTACCCTTGTTTATCCAGACGTTTATGTCGTCAGCATACATGCTGAAATTTACGTTTTTTATTCTCCCAAGTTTAGCTGGGAGACCCCTCATTGCCAGATTGAAGAGGAGTGGGGAGAGTACCGATCCTTGTGGGGTACCCCTGTTTCCCAGCTCTATTTCTTCCGATTCCAAATCTTGGTATCTTATCTTTGCCGTCCTGTCTGTCAGGAAGTTCTTTATATAATTGTAGGTTCTGCCTCCTACGCCTATTTCCTGAAGTTCTGTCAGGATTGCCTCGTGTTTGACATTGTCAAAAGCTTTCTTGAGGTCTAGACCTAGGATTGCTTTTATACCTCTCGATCGCGAGTCTATGATGTCGTGCTGGAGTCTCAACATCACATCCTGGGTGCTTAGGCCCGGCCGGAATCCGATCATCTCATTCGGCCATAGTTCATTATCTTCCATATGAATGGGGTTAGCCTCGTTTTGATTACATGTTCCATTAGTTTCCCTACACATGATGTGAGGGAAATCGGCCTGAGGTTCTCAAGCTTAGGGGGCTTGCCCGGTTTGGGGATTAGTATGATGCTAGCTTCTTTCCATTGTTACGGAAGTTCACCCTTCTCCCATACCTGCTGTACATATTTTGTTATAGCTGTGATCCAGTCATCGTCTAGATTTCGCAGCATTTTGTTTGTTATTCCATCTGGTCCTGGAGCTGATTTCGTTTTAAGCCTGATTATTTCTGCTCTCACTTCAGCCTCCGTTATGGGTGCGTCTAGCTCCTCATTTGGGGGTCCCCCATATTCTGGTAGGCTGGTGCGAGTCACGTTTCCTATGTATGTTTGCTTGATTTCTTCCATGAAGCTCTCGTCTGTTCCGTCGTATTTATGTCGCGTCTTGGCTAGTCTTATTTTTGTCTGCGACCTAGATTGGGCTGGGTCTAGTAAGTGTCTTAGAATGTTCCATGTTTTTGCTAGACTCATGCCTTTTTCCATGTCGTCGCATTTGCTGCACCAATTTTGTTCGCATAGTTGTAGTGCGTATTATTCGATTTCTCGATTTAATCTGGCTATTATTTTTAGATTCGGGTTCCATTTCTGTCTTTTGAGCCGTTTTCTAGACTACCTTTTGCCTCCCACATGTGCAGTAGTTTATTGTCTGCTATGAGGGGGGCGTCTTGGCCTTCTAGAGTTACCGTTACTTCGGCGGCATGTCTTGTGAGTGTGTCTGTCCACACTCTTAGGTCCGTGATGGTTGCGGCTGAGGATTCCTCCCTCCGCTTTCTAAATTTGTCCCATTCTGTGACTTTTGGCTGTTTTAACCGTTTTTCTTTGACTCCCTGCATTAGCGTAGTGGCAATTATATAGTGGTCGCTGCCTAGGTCTTGTCCTGTATTTTCCCACGTTACTGTTCTGGTGTTTTTGGAGAGAGTTAGATCGGGTGTGGTGTCCGCGGTAACACTGTTTCCTTTCCTAGTTGGGTTTCCTGGGTCGGTGTGTAGTGAGAGGCTCAGTTCTTGTATATCCTCCCACAGCTGCCTTCCCTTGCCGTCTTTCCTGTTGTATCCCCACTCCTCATGCAGCGCATTTAAGTCTCCTACGATGAAGAGGGGGTTCTTTCCCGCTGCTTTTAGAGCTCTTCGGAAAATGGCCCTGAACCTGATCTTTTCCTGTTTAGGGCTTGAGTAGATGTTTAGTAGAAAGAGACTGGGCTCTTCTTTCCTACCCATAAGCATCTCCACTAAGACTCCTTCTATGTCCCTGGATTGAATATCGTGTTCAATTGTTGCTATGTTTCTTTTCACTAGGGTTGTTACCCACGATTTTTCCCCTTTATCACTGTGAAACGCCTGATATCCTGGGAGGGATGCTGATTTCCCGGTCTCTTGCAGCGCAATTGCTAGCGGCTTCTCTACTAATGTGTCTATGTAGTTTTGCAGTAACGCTCGCTTGCGTTGGAATCCTCGGCAGTTCAACTGCCAAATGATAGACTTATTTTGGGCGTTTCTGGCCATATTGAATTTGAGTAACAGTGTCCTCTAAGTTTTTCTGCCGCTCTCCAAGGGCAATCAGCTCGGTTCTTTGTGTTTGTAGTTCGGTTCTCTGCGCCTGCAGTTCTGCTTTGAAATCTTTGATTTATATTCTCTTGTATCTGGCTGAGTGCAGCCATGACCTGCGCCATGAATTCTCTTTGTTCTGTCTGCATCGCTTTTATCGCCTTCCTGTTTGCTTCACATTCATTCTTTAGCTCTACCCATATGTCTGTTTCATTATCTCCTTTTCGTTTAAGTGGGGGTCTTCTGACTGTTTCCGCCTCCTCCATTTTCTCTCCTACCATTTCCTGCCGCTTGAGTGTTGGGGGGGGGGTAGCTTGTTGAGCTACCTGTATGGGTTGTGCGGGTTGTGTGCGGGGAGGGGGGGGGATGTTGCCTTTTCTCTTTGTGCTTTCATGAGGGTATTTATGAGCCCTTGAAGCTCATCTACTTTTTTCTTTAACTGTTTTATTTCTCTGTCCTTATCATCCTTAGCCTGGGAAGGCCCATCTACAAAGCTTACTTGTTTGGGTTCTCTGCTTGGATCCCTGCTTCTGCTCCTTCTCTTGCCCCAGGGGTCCTTTGGGTCCCTTGATCTCGATCTCCTACGTCCCCTGGTCTCCTGGCTCCCGGGGGTCGGCGGGTTTCCTTTGCTGTTTCCTCCCAGCTTGGGGAAGTCCTCTTGCGGAGTTTCTTGTCTCCGTCCGCCGGGGTTTCTGTTGCTGGGTCGCCAGCTCTTCTTGTTTGTACTTTTTCATCTCCCAGATTCTTTTCATGATTTCGTACGGTGTTCGGTATAGCTCTTTGCACTTTTTGTCGCCGAGTGGGTGCTCTTTTCCGCAGAGCTGGCACTTGGCTTCGCATTGGTGATCTTCCTGCGGGTTTTCTTCTCCACATCCTCGGCACTTTTTGTTGTCTGGGTTCGGGCACACGTCCGATCTGTGCCCCATTCGGCCACACGCATAGCATACCTCGTACTTTTTCTTGTACAGGACGCATCTCGTCGGCGTGGGTGAAAGGTACACTTGCCTTGGAACCGTGCTCTCTTCAAAGAGGATAAACACGGCCTTCGTTGCCTTTCCCAGTCTTCTCACTCCTAGGATTGGGGGGGTTCTTCGCGCTGAAGTACTCCAGTCTCTCTTTGATTTCGTCTTCAGTCCAGAATAGAGGGGCGTCGTATATGACGCCTTTTCCGCTGTTCTCCGGCTCCGCCACGTATGCGTTGACGCTCACCTTTTCCTTGCCTATCGTCAGCTCTCTGGTCGCTGCGTAATTGTTCCTCTTTATTTTGTCCTTCGTAGCGATGAGGATGGATTGCTGCTTTGTGTTGAACGTGATGATGTCGTTCACGCCTTTGTCGCTTGCCCCAGCCGCTGCGCTGATTGCGTCAGCCAGGAAGGCTCCTCCGAATTTGAGTAATTTTTCCAGTCCCCCTTGAGGTCTCATAATTATCTTCTCGTAGTCGGGCGGAATTCTCGTATATTGCCTTTCCACCGACTTCTCTGCCTTTCTCCTTCCTTCGCGTCGCTCCACTGCACGATCTCGTTCGTCTCGGTTCCCGGCCACGTGGCCGCTATCTTCTATCTCCGTCGGGGCTATTTTCCCGCTTTTCTTCGCTTTGAACCATTGACCCGGTATCAGCAGCTCTTCCGGATCTATATCCGTGCCTTATATGACTTCCATTTCTCTTAGAGTCGCCTGCTGGAGGCCCTTAGGCCTAGGTTCCTTCCTTCGCCTACCTAAGCCTCGTTAGGCTTAACTCCGCTTGCTACACGTGGGGTTCCGCAAGCCTCGAAAATCAAGATAACTCGGCCCCACCTTGTGAATATCGGTGCGTCCGATGATGGAGCTTCCTCGGTCGGTGATTCCAGACAGTTTCTACGCATCCAGAGTCCTGGGTGCTGCGTCATCCCCGTTGTCGTCGGAGCTCGTCGGACGCACGTCCGACCACCTCGACAGCCGGCGGCGGCCACCTGCGCCGTGCGTGACGTCACTCGTGCTCCGACATACGCGCAGTGTTGACTAGCGTAGTGAAGCTGTTCGCTTCAATATGGCCTCTGTCGCGCATTGCCTGGCGGTGCCCGAACCCCTGTCGACTGCGCGTGCAGGTTAAGCGCGTGGGACAGGCCATGTCTCCGCTGGGCGACCGCAGCGAGAGCGACTGCTTGGACATGCTGTGCAGCGATGCCATGGACATGCCCCCGGAGGGCGCCGGGGGCGTCACACTCGCCGTGGACTCCTACCCCAGGGAGGCCCTCGAGGTGCGTGCAGCCAAGCTCCTCAGCCTCTCCAGGTGGCCGGTATGGTCTGTCGCGACCTCTTGCCGAGGCCCGGGACCGGACGTCTGGGCTGGAGAGAACAGCTTCTCATTGTTCAGGAGAGGGAGATGTGACTATAGATCTGGCGCAGGCAGATCCTCCGCGCAGTCCCAGATTACGTGGTCTAAGGTGGCTGACTCGCCGCACAGTTGACATTATACGGATTTACTATATAGATCAGGAAAGATATCGGAAATGGTTTGGCTGCGACCGCGTCTGCAGCCGCCGCCACGTGGTGGCCTATTCTCGGCTGAGATAAACGTGCGGATGAGGCAGGCAAAATCCAAGTTGGCCTGTAACGACCGGTCACCGCGTTGTAATGACAGGGAGGCCGCCTTCGCTGAAAATGGAGTGTTGAAAAGCTTGAAATACTTGGAGGTTCCTTAAGCTTAACCTTAGAGAGTAGAATGCGACGATAGCGTTTAAGCGTGAGCTCTCGCTGGGTTTCGCGAGTTAGGCGGCATAGAGCGACTGTAGTAAATTAAAAAAAATTATACGAGGTAACGTCCCCAAGCGTGCCATAGGCTATGAGACATGCCGCAGGAGAGGAATGCGGATAAGTCTTGACCACCTGGGGTTCTTTGAGCACAGTGACATCGCACAGAACACGGGCACCAGCGTAGGGATGATTTTTTATTCGTGATAACTGCAACTGTTTTCCCGGGTTGTGTTCGCTATTTATCAAAACTGCGTGTTATTTATTTCAAGGTAAGAGTGCGCACTGTATGGGGCTGCCGGGTGAAATCAAGCGGACGTAACAGCAAGGCTTTTCGCTCCGTGGTAGCGATTAGTGGCAGGGGTTGTTCGCGAAAGCAGAACAGCCTGGCAGACGACGCTTGTCCCTGAAGCGGTTCATTCGGCGCATGCTCTTTCCGGTCTGCTCCCCGAATATTACGAAAAGATTGGAGGGAGTCGATGGTGTCCATCTAGCGCGTAACGCGTTACATTTCACGCATTACACATCTGCCGTTATTGCTTCTGCTAAATGGAGTGAACAAAGTTGTAACAGCTCTCCTTGCAAAAATGCCTGAGTGTTGTGCGATCACGCGCGGCCTAAATTAATCCGTAGCCTTTCATGACAGCGTCTTTCATTGCCCCAGACCAGCTTTGAGACTACCTACCAAGTTCTGAGGAAAAGTAACGAAAGTAAAAGCAAGCAGCCCCTGGATTGATTAGGCCGTCTGGGGAAATCTCAACGCACGGGTGCTGATCTGTGCCACAGGAATACGGGGCCGACGTGCGGGATTCCTCTACTCCAATAAGCAGCCGAATGCCGGGTAATAATTGGATAAAAAAGAAATGATGTTTGAGAAAAAAAACGCAGCCTTTGATTTCTCTGTGGACGCCTCAACCCCACAGTGAGAGAAAGAGATAAAAGAGCAAGTGAAAGAAAGAAGAGAGAAAGAGACGCTGTAGTGGAGGTATCCGGAATATTTTTGACCACCTGTGGTTCCTTAACGTGCATCGACATCGCACAGCACACGTATGACGTCACAGTAATCGTTCGGCTGTTGAAATCGAAACAGCACGAGAAAGAAATCCGATTATAAATTATAAAGTGGTCCTAGGAGAATACTAGGTGTCAATTCGTGTATAATGCCTTACGCATCATTACAAAATAGAAAACACTCACCCAAAAGTTATGTGTCGAGACTCCTTTAAGGAAGCGGACCATGGCAAGCTTGCAGTATTTTTTTATGGTGATACGCAGGTATACGTTGGTAAATCAGGGGAATGTTTCTTGAGGCATGTGGGTGGGGTCCTCATTTCAGAGCTCCACTGAAGCCGCACAAAGTAGATTTCCAGTTCAGTTTGTGGGGTTGAATTGGGGAGATAAGTACGTTCTCCCCACTCAATCGCGGCTGACACGGTTCAAAGCCGCCCGAACCCCACCCCGTGATCGCGTACGCTACCGAGCGCTCGCCGACCACGGCGGGCCTTGCTCTGAGGGAACAAAGGAACGACACACTGGCTGACACAAACAGGTATTTATTGCTACAGAAACAATAACGCCAGCTAGCAACAAGGTACGCTAATGAATCAAGGTCGTCCGACTCACCAGCAAAGTTCCGAGCGAATGTTCGCCCGCGCTAGGGCAAGGAATCTATACTCCGAAGGCCGGACGGGACGAGTACGGGAGCCTGTCTCCCCGTCGCTTCCTCGCCCCGCTGGCGAAGAGCGGAGCCCCGAGCGACACGTCCGCTCGGGCCGAAGATCCCAGCTGAAGCCCCTCTCCCGCGCGCGGGCTTTGGCAGTCTCCGCGCAGCGATGCTAGCGCCCTCTCTTGCCAGTTAATGTAACTCACAAGGGAATGCGCTCAGCCTCGAGGTGAGACCGCCGCTGCACGGTGCCTCGTGGGAAAGCAAACTCAAGGGGCTGCAGGGCAGGTCCCCACATCCCCCCAACCTTAAATAGACCCACGCGCCTGAAAGTACATGCTATGGAGGAGTGTCCTGGTCTTCATGTCCTTGAGACACGTCTTGCAGCGGAGGTCACGCCGACAGCGTCCACGCAGACTTCCGCGGTATTCCGAAGGCGGCGTGAAGGTCTCCGCTGGGACGACTAGTATATCCCGCGGACTACCGTGTCCGCAGGCCCGCGAATCGAAGGCCGGTGGGAAAACTGCAGGCCAGGATCCTGCAGTAGTCGCCAGGGCAGCAGCAGCCGGAGGTGACTGCTGACTGGTCTCGCCACAGCTGCCCCGGATGGATTCGGCGAACAGGATACAGGCCGCTCCGTCACAGCAGGTAGCAGCGAGACGATGTGCACCGGACAGCAAGCCTGGGTGGCTCCACCGGATCTGCAAAATTGCCGAAACGCTCTCGGCGTGCCTTTAACGTACGTCACGGGAGGGGAAACGGCATCCACAAGGGCCTCGTGGCACAATGCCTAACTCGCTAGCAAAACGTGTCGGCGGCTGTGCAAACGCAAAGTTCGAGTGAACAAAGCCCTTTCTTGAGTTGAACGAGACTGCTCAGTTCGTGCGAGGTTACAAAAAAAACGGGCGGGCAGCAAAGTGCGCCCCCTCTCAACGACACGGTCCGGTGGTCGTGTCTCTTTTAACGTGGTGCAGGCAGCTCCGAAAAGCCTCAGGCCTAACTACCACTCCGACAACGACCGTGACCACAACAAAGACCCGAAACGGGTTATGTGCGCGCAGCCGCGAGGAGACGTCAGCTTTGTGGGATGGTCCTACCCCGCTCACTGCAAAAAGCAGCTTCTGAGCGGTCGGCGCCCACCGTATCGGACGGTGTCGTGGCGCCCGGTGCCGAGCTGCAATACCATCGAGCTCGTAGCGGCACCCGTGGCCCCAGGCCACCCGGCTCCCGGAGCCGCGACTCCCAGAGTCGAAAAAGAGACAGTAGAGAAAATATGTACAGAAACTCGGACTACCCACGCGGCTTCCGTACTCACTCGTTTCGGGCTCGGCGACTCCGCGGGCGCTAGGCCTCGCGCTCCCTTGATGCGGACCGATTCTCACGAAGAAACTCCAGGGAAAAATGCGCTGAGCATGTCGAAAAGTTCAAACATGCTGCAGCGCAATACACCTCGCACTCAAGAAAGCATGCCGCAGGTTCTAGCGATCAAAATTCACATCTAGGCCTAGCACTTCTCAAGTCCGGACAAAGAGCGTTCCTCGAACCGAACCGATAGTCGTCCAATGTTCCAAGAGCAGGCCCGACGTTGGGCTGCCAGATGTGGGGTTTGAATTGGGGAGATAAGTTCGTTCTCCCCACTCAATCGCGGCTGACACGGTTCAAAGCCGTCCGGACCCCACCCCGTGATCGCGTACGCTACCGAGCGCTCGCCGACCACGGTGGGCCTTGCTCTGGGGGAACAAAGGAACGGCACATTGGCTGACACAAACAGGCATTTATTGCTACAGAAACAATGACGCCAGCTAGCAACAAGGTACGCTAATGAATCAAGGTCGTCCGACTCACCAGCAAGGTTCCGAGCGAATGTTCGCCCGCGCTAGGGCAAGGGATATATACTCCGCAGGCCGGACGGGACGAGTACGGGAGCCTGCCTCCCCGTCGCTTCCTCGCCCCGCCGGCGAAGAGCGGAGTCGCGAGCGACACGTCCGCTCGGGCCGACGATCCCAGCCGAAGTCCCTCTCCCGCGCGCGGGCTTTGGCAGTCTCCGCGCAGCGATGCTGGCGCCCTCTCTTGCCAGTTAATGTAACTCACAAGGGAATGCGCTCAGCCTCGAGGTGAGACCGCCGCTGCACGGTGACTCGCGGGAAAGCAAACTCAAGGGGCTGCAGGGCAGGTCCCCACAAGTTCCATAGTTTCATAGAAGTCAGTCGTGATTATACGGCCGGTATACCACGGAAAACTGCAGTCACACTCCTGTCTGCTGCCCCTTTACAAGAACATCACCAAATTACCAGGCCGCCAGGTCTTCCCGGGTTAGAGGGCAACGAGTTAGGCGGCCCATAATCTGGCTCGTCTGATAATTCAACGAGCGGGTATTTCGCATCCTCATTCCACACCCCTTTTGTCCACCTACAGCGAGCGACCAGCAGCAACACATCTAAACCACAGGAGACACCCTGCGTGGCACAAAAAGCTAAGCACAGCAGAGGCTGTAGCCTGGTGCCAAATTCAGACAAACTCATTTCGAAACTTGCATAAATACAGCAAAATGTACCCCACTCAACATCCTGACACATGCCCCTGCTAAGACGCATGTCTCATTTTTTCACGTTTCGTGAGGGTGTGCTGGCAAGTCTGAACCTTTGAAGGCGACACATACGTCTTACGATCAGTGGGGGGCTCAACTGAGTATAGCGTATATTCTTGGAAGATGAGTTAAAACTCATCGACCAGGTTTACCAAGCAGCTTGGGCCACTGGAATTCTGGAATGAGAACCTCTGTCATCTGATCGTCAAACTACCCTCAACAATAGTTCTCAATAAGGTTTATTCCCTCTCTCTCTCTCTCTGATCTGGGGACGCGGCAGCGCGCTGTGCCTACTTATCTGCATATGTCGCTTCCTTCCTTGGCCTTAAAAGATCCATTGTTGTCTTCAAAGACTCAGATGTTGTTCAGGACTACCTGCGGTCAATGAATCCTGGAAACTGCCACCTGTTTCGCATAGACAGTGTTTGACTTATATTACTCGATTCCTCATGAATGTTTGCTTCTCTTTGTCAGACACTGCATAACTGAAGAGAATGTGGGGATGCGTTTCCGCATTGTATGTTGTGTGTTGGTTGATGCCTTTCTTTGAGTGTTGTGCATGTACCTGCGATCAACCGTTGTTGCCTGGGAGGATGGTGTGTGCGTGCAATGGTCTGGAACATGCACCGCGTCCCGAGTAGCACTGCTGCTGAGCGACTTGTTCCTTGGCAGTGTTGATCAGGCGATAGCGGAAGAGTTACCGGATGATTTGCTAAATTAAATGAAAATGAAAATTGGTTTTTGGGGAAAGGAAATGGCGCAGTATCTGTCTCACATATCGGCGGACACCTGAACCGCGCCGTAAGGGAAGAGTTAATCGAGGGAGTGAAAGAAGAAAAGAAGCGTAGGCTAAATGTACACGGGTAAATTGGTGATTACCTTAATTTTGCAAGGAACGAAGGTGGTGATGAACTGCTTTTAAGAAAAATAATTAAAAGGAAAGAAAAAGTTTTTTTGCTAGTCCCGGCATCTGCCAGCGATACTGAAGCACCTGAGCTGGGGCAGCGGAAGTAAAGGATAGCAGGCAGATTGGAGAAATTAAATGAAAGAGGTGAGTGAAAAGAAAGAGTATACGGGGAGATGTTACATACAAAAACTACTTACACAATAAGAAATGCATACAGGTTGCGTGCGTGATTAGTTCATGATGAAGCAATAAAAACACGCGCACAGCCCTATGTTCACTACAGCTGGAGTGGGGCGTCCAAAGGCTTTAGGCAAAGGATTTTGGACACATTTTCCAGGAATGGTCAAGGCCTCGCTCGTATATCATGGGATCCACAAACCCAGGCACGATGCAGTACCTGTATTTAGAAGTAACCCTCCAGCCACATGTATGCTGGAGTTCGGACAAGCACTTACTCAGCTATCATTCTGGCCGTTATAAGTTAAAAGGGCATCGCTATGTCTTGCATTCGCAGAGCCTTAAGATATTATTGTCTGCGCCAAGTTGCGGGAAAGTGTGGATGACAAGCTTGCCAGGAATTGGCTTTTGGTATCATAAAGAGTCCTCTGCTACGACTTTTCACAAACGTTTTTACTCACTGGTCTGACAGCTGCTGCATGTGGTTTACAACCTAGCGTACAGAATTTTCTTTTGCGGCCATTCACTCTCTCTGTCTCACACGCACGCACGCACGCACGCACGCGCGCGCGCACACGCACGCACACACTCACACACACGCACGCACGCGCACGCACGCACGCACGCACGCGCACACACGCGCGCGCACACACACACACACACACACACACACACACACACACACACACACACACACACACACACACACACACACAAACACACACACACACACACACAGATTTTTTGTGGTGTTTTCCACATAAAAGGGGCGTAACATTTGGCAACAACAGTCGGGATTTTATTGTCATCGCTGTTCATATTAACGGGACAATACACATGGGTCCCAATGCGCTCCGGATATTTTCACTCTGCGCGTTGTTCGGACCGCGAGTTTCGATCTTAACGAAGCGTAAATGGATTAGAAAAGTGTGGTCCCGAGAAAAGTGGTCCATAATTCGCGCCGTTCATATTAACGGGCTTTTCTTTCGCTCATAACCCATTATTGTTATTGTCCTGCACTGCTTTTCTGTAGACGCATGATTTTTATTGCACTTTCAAATTATATCCGCAAGTGATATCTTGCTTCCTGCCTGTATATATGGCGCGATAAATTACTTCCGCTCAGTTACAGAATCGTACCCAGTCTGGAATCAAGACGAGGATCGGGGTGAAGGAAAAACATATAGCCGGCGGACACGTGATAAGATTGCAGAATTTGCAGTGGAAGCAGCTGGCACAGGACAGAACTGTCAGTTCGTTCGCATCGTTCATTGCGTTGCGTTTAGTTCCCTGGCTGCGTGCAGGTGATGGACCTGATGCGTCGCCAGGGGGTGCTGTGCGACGTGGAGATCCGCGTCGGCCCGGAGTCGTTCCCGGCGCACCGGCTCGTGCTGCTGGCCGTGTCCCCTTACTTCCGCGCCATGTTCGCCGGCGGCCTGCGCGAGGCTGCCATGCCCGTGGTGCAGATCCAGGGCGTGGGGCCCTCCACTATGGCGAGCGTGATGCGCTTCGCCTACACGGGCGCCATTTCCATCGACCAGCGCAACGTGTGCCAGCTCCTGCCGGCGGCCACCATGTTCCAGGTGGGGCGCGCGTTTCAAGCTGGCCGTAACGAACCTCTTTATATGACGCGCTAACTGGCACAATAAAAAATAAAGTAAAAAGGTACAGGCAGACATGCAAAATGGATGGATGGATGAGTCCTTGTTGAAAGCGCCTCTGAATCGAGGCGGCGGCAAATGAATGAACTTTATTTCCATCATCCCGGGGCCTCAGGTTCGGGGCGCAGCAATTAGGAGGGGGTGCCTCCCAACCGGCTCTCAGCACCGGAGACCGCGAAGAGTCTTATAGTAAGCTGTCTGTGCCTGACGGATGATGAGTCTTTGCTGATCTGGGTCGCGGCTCCGGATCAGCTCTTCCCAAGTGGCAAGGTCTGGGAAGCTTTGTGATTTAGCCTCAGGAGAATCCTGACATTCCCAAATTAAGTGGTTTTGCGAAGTCGTTCTGTGGCAGCTATTGCAGAGCTCTGGCTCCCCAGTGTCTTCATCTTGTAGTATAGAGTACGGAAAGAATGTGTTGACCTGAAGCCTCCTCCAGGCCCTGCACTCCATTGGAGTGAGCGACCTATCCGGAAGTGGGAGTGTCCTCTTATCCAGTCTAGATGTTTCGGTTATTTCTTTATACGTTATGAGAGGGTCTTTATTGCCACTCAGGGCACTTACAGAGCAGCTCGGATGTATAATTCTTGAACGAGACTGTGAGCAGCCTCATTCCTCGGAATACCCTCATGAGCAGGAACCCATATGAGGGTGACCTCTTAGCTTGAGGGGCATCGTTTTAGTAATTTGGTGGCTCGACTGGAGACCCCTCCCTTACAAAAGTTGTGAACAGCTGCCTTACTGTCAGACAAGATGATCTTGGCGTTGGTACTGACGCACGCTAGGGCAATAGCAGCCTCCACACCACTAACGCATTCCTAGTGTTAATAGATGCTACAGTCACTTTCTCCCCATTCCCATCAACCGCGGCAATGACGGAGGCGCCATCGGACCCATAGGCTGTGTCGCAGAAGGCTATGCTACCCGGCGGGTCCCGGGCAAGATTGTTCATTATTGTTCGAGTTCTATGTCTTTTCCTTTCTTTATCATGCTCTGGGTGCATGTTCTTAGGTATTTCGGCAATTTTGAGATGCTTCCGTATGTCTAAGGGGATTAGCTCTGCAGTATACGGGGGTTTCCTCTCGCTCTCTCCTAGGTCATCAGGGGTCTGCCTGCCTGCTATTGAGAAGCTAAGCCGCCAAATTTACGCTTCTCTTGCTGCCCTGGTGATCTCGACACACGTATTGTGGACTCCCATACTAAGCAGTTTCTCCGTTGAAGAGTTCTATGGGATGCCGAGAGCTCTTTTGTATTCATTTTGTGTTAACTTGTCTATTTTCCCCTCTTCTTGCTGACTATCATTCAGAAATGGAGTCGCGTATGCAATCCTACTCACTATGAATACTTGTACTAACCTCAGGAGACAGTGCTCTCGCAGGCCTTTGATTCTGAGGAAGATCCGCCTAAAGATACCTATAACCTTGGCGACATAGGTACTAAGCTTCTTGATAGTAGTTGTGTTACGTCCTTTCGTCTGGAGAAAGTATCCTAGGACCCTTATAGTGTCAACCCTAGGTACCAACCTACCACCAACGACAACCTCTATCGGCTCGTGTAGGTAAGGGAAGCGAGTCTCTTTCTTCATCTGTTCTTTGGTATTAATCGAGAAGATCTCAGATTTTTGAGGGGAGCAGGAAAGCTATCTCTCCAGAGCATAGTTTTCAACTACCTCTGCCGCTGCCTGCAGTCGCTATCAGATGTGAGCGTTCGTTCGCCCTGCTGTCCAAATGGTTATATCATCGGCATAAATGATGTGCTTTAGCCACTCAATTTTATTTAGTGTGTGGGATAGTCCTCTCATGGCAAAATTGAAGAGCATTGGAGAGAGGACTGAACCTTGAGGGGTCCCCATATTGCTCAGCCCAATCGGCTTTGAGTAGAGCCCTACAAAGCTTATAATGGTCTTTCGATTGCTTAAGAATCTGTTGACATATTTAAAGCACTTGATGCCTACTCCGGCCACACTGAGGCCTTCAAGGACCACTCTATGCTCCACATTATCGAAGGCTTTTGTAAGATCCAGCCCCTAGATTGCCCTGCCCCCTTCAGTTCCGTCGGGATCATCGGGTATATCATGCTTAAGCCTTTACATAACGTCCTGTGTGCTAAGACGCTGTCTATAACCTACCATTTCAACAGTCCAGAGTCCCTCGCTCTCCATGTAGCGCGAGACTCTTGTCTGCACCACCTTTTCCATGAGCTTGCCCAAGCAAGACGTCAGAGAGACGGGTCGCATGTTGCCTGGCTTAGGGATAAGTACTAATTTAAAGACTTTCCATTCCTCCGGTAAGTCCTCCCCGTCCCAAATCTTGTTCATTAGCTCAGTTAGAAAAGACATAGAATTATCATCCAAGTTCTCCAGAGTGGTGTTGGTGATCCCGTGAGGACCTGGAGCCGAATTCTTTTTCAGGTCCTGTAACGCTGCCCACACCTCTGCAAACCTCGAACTGAGAATCAATGCTTCTATTTTCCCCGCCTTCATATTCCGCTAGTGGAGAGCCTGGGTCTTGACAAACATAGGTTTTGCGAATCTTATATAGCAGGTCCTTATTACTCCCTTTAAAATTATGCTTGATTTTTTTTTGTTTAGCCTGGTCTCCCTCTTGGATTTGGTTGGATTAATTATATACCTGAGAATGGCCCAGGTCTTGGATAGACTCATATTAGATCCAAGTTCATCACACATCTCCATCCGGTTGCTTTCGCACAGATAAGCGGCATGCTTTTGGTCAGTCTCGCAATTTCTCTCCTAATATTGCGATTCCATCGTTGGCTTTCCAGTTCCCTTTCCAGATCCGCTTTCTTTCTCAGGAGATTGGCTATTTGACTGTCCAGTCGGGGCACCTCTAGGGTGTCTTGAATTGTATCGGTTGCTTCCCTTAGGTCTTTATTAAGTGCCCTCTGCCATGCCTTGAGAGTAGGCCAAGCTTTAACTTCCAGTGGTTGCCTAATTCCTCGGAATTTATCCAAGTCAGTGATTTTTCTGCTGATTTTGGGAGCACTTCGGTTTAGGACAATGGTGATCTCCAGCACATAATGATCACTCCCGAAGTTCTCCCCAGTGCTCCTCCATTCCACATTGTCACATCTATGTGCTAGAGTAATATCTGGTGACGTGTCATTATTGATGCTGTTCCCAGATCTAGTGGGAGCAGTCGGGTCCGTTAAGATAGACATCCCATTGATTAGGATGGCCTCCAGGAGTCTTTTTCCTTTGGTGCAGTGAGTGTTATAGCCCCCTTCCGGATGCCTTACATTAAAATCCCCGCATATGAGGAGCTTGCTATTTCCCGCACTTTTAAGTGCCGTTTTGAAGAGGGGGTTGAAGGATGACTCCCTCTGCCTAGAGGAGCTATAGATGTGAAGTACAAAAAGGTGCTCCCTTTCCTTGTTGCCGGAGATGGATTTCGGTTAGAACCGCCTCTATCTCCCCGTCCATAGGATGTTGCATGACAGCAGTATTGTGCTCGACCAGAGGGGAAACTCTGGCTTTCGCCCGAGGCGGTGGCGTGTGCCATCCTACACAGCAAAATAAAGTTCCTCCGCAGCTGCAGCTAGAGTTATTGTATAAGTAGATTAACCGCTGTAACTCTAACCGCCGCTAAAGCCCCTCAATGAACTAAACATAACGACATCTCCTCCCTTCCCCTTCTTTGCCGGCCGCTCCTTCTTTCGGCTCCTCCCGGGCGCCGACGGTGGCGGCACTTAGGCAGGGAGAACTTAGCAGACGCTTCCAACGCTCGCCCACATTTGGCACGTAGTAGACCGTGCGTGCGTTTTCTGCCTAGGCTGCCGTCGAAATGAGATCATGACATGGGAGATAAAAAAATTTGGTACTCAAATAACTGCCCGAGCAACGTTGCACTGCTTTATCGAATATTTTTCGTACTGCGATCGCATTGATTGCGGTGCACACGGTGGAAGTGGCATGCGCGAACGAGCTCGCGGCACAGCGGTCAACATACTCAGTGTGTTGTTTTTCGACAGGCGTCTTTTGCCCAATCTTATTCAAAATTTAACTCCTCCATGAGGAAGCGGACTGACATAGGACTAGAGATGCGGTCTAGACTATTTCAACGGATGGCGGAGTAATGCTGCCGTAATGTATTCTCTCAAAGGCGCGTTTGCTCGTGCAATCGGCTGTGCATAGGTGCCTACTAATCTTAATTTTCGTTTTAGTGTTTCGGATCTTAACTGCAAATTTCGGCTTTATGCTGACGACTGTGTAATTTACCACGTTGTGGAAAGTCTCTCTGATGCGTAGCGTTAAAACTTCAGCGAAACTTGGATTCGATCCAGTGCTTGTGCTAAAAATGAAAAATGTTTTTGATCGCTGGAAAATGTCAACTTATCTCTTTCACTCGAAAGCGTTCCTCATTACAAGCAAATTACTCATTACACAATGTTCCCCTGCAAAAAGTACTTGAAGATATGCATCTCGGCGTTTATTTCACATCTAACCTAACGTGGACGAGGCAAATAAGTTGATTATATTACATCCAAAGCCTGCAGAATGCTTAATTTCTTAAAACGAAATTTCAGTAAAGCGCAGTCTAATGTCAAACAACTCAGTATTTCACTTACATATACGGCCGGTTCTTAAATATGCCTGCCCTGTATGGGACCCCCAGTTTGCTTACTTATTTGACATGCTCCAGCGCGTCCAGAATAATGCTGCAAGATTTGTGTACAATAATTACAGCTTCTCAACTAGGGTTTGGTCTCTTAAAAACCACCTTGGTTGATGACCTTTAGCTAACCGTAGCAAACATTTGGGGTTGCAAATCATGCAGCGCATTTATTTTGGAAAGCTGAGCATTGACAAAGACCGGTACCTGCTTCAACCCCACTTTTTTTCTAGACCACTTGATCATCGGTGGAAGATCCGAGAGATTAAATGTAGGACAGATATTTACAAAATCTTGTACTTTCCACGGACGATAAATGAGTCGAACAGGCTGCCAGCGGCGTCACTAAGTGCTGCACGGAAGGTCATTTCCGGGCATTTGTATCTGATATGCGGTGTGGCGCGCAGTTCTCTTGCGCGTGTCTTTCATTTCATTAGTGTCGTATTTAAGGAGCGTGGTTGTCCTCCTTCACTGCATGCTTTTCCTAATCCATTGTTAGCTGTGTCATTGTATTTTTGTTATCCTTTGGTACTTTCGGCTAAATGACAAGAATTTATTTTTTCCCCCCTGCAATAAAGCCTTTGGGCGCTGCAGGTCCCTAATAAAAATAAAATAAAGCTCAACGGTTACTTCGGAGTTGCTATACCTCGGACACCTCGCAGGCTAACGTTAAAAGGATCCGTCTGACGGTAGTCCCTTATTGTTTGTTTGTAAATAGGTGAGTACGGTGCCCTACCCAGGTAGCAGAGAACATTAGAATAGTGTTATAAAAATGTTAAGTTGGAGTAGTGTTACATGTTCCATTATAACATTACATTAACGTTAAAAATTAACATATAGTGTTGTGTGTTATATAGAAAACGCTATTTTAACGCACTAAACAAACATTGTCTTAGTATAGTCTTCTAAACGTATAATGTTAGAGTCATAACTATAGAACAACATCACAAATGTATTTCGAGCACTGATTCCCAGAACTTTCCGCACTGTTTTTACAGTAAATATGTTTTTCAACCAGCAGTATTTCGCAGCCACATCTCTTAGCATAGCCCCATTATTCTGTCAGAAAAATTTGGTTATTAGCCATTCTCCACAATCACTCATGCGACATCCCTCAGTAATGGGAATATGAGCTTGACTCCGTGATACCCGTTCAGAGGTGAGTGTATACGAGTTGCATGTTGTGCTGTATATAGTGGAACGGAAGTGTCGCCCTCACTGCTGGTTCTTGCAAAGCGTTTTAGGTTGTGTGCCAGCACAACGGGTGGATCTGCATGCTTGTGCAGGGCTGCTTCACAATTTTCGAGAATGTTACATTTATGTCTTTTAATTATTTCATTAATGTTCAGGGAAGATTATTCTAACGTTTATATGTACTATTACAGAAACGGTAGAAGAAAATAGCATTAAGCACATTGAAATAACATTTGACCATAACGAACGTAATGATAAACGTTAAAAGAAAATAGTATTAAGAACATTGAAATAACATTTGACCATAACGAACGTAATGTTTCGGTGCTACCTAGGTAGTTGCGCACTGTAACACGGTTGTGACCAGAATAACTTTATATAGGGTTAATTGTTTGGGATGGAATAACGGTAGTCAAAAAAAGGCTTAAAGCGCTGCTTCGCGCGCAGCTAGAGATTTGCATAACTCACTAGAACGTTTTTTGTTTAGGTGACGTCATCTTGGGTCAGCTTAAGAAATAATGGCTTTTAAGAGAACATCGTCTTCGCTCGTGTAACTGCCATGCATAACGAGCAACAACCTAGACTGCCGCAGTTAATTAATCGCTATCGGTCGAAGCAGCGTGAAAAAAAAATTAGTGCGCCGAAAAGCCAAAACTCGAATTTACTCAGTCCTGTTTGAAGCAAAACGATATCGTTTAGGAAGTTCTTTGACGCGAAAATTCAAAACACAAGGAGAAAATGCACGCTACTAACTGTAACAGCAGCATGCATTTTCAAGTAATATCTAAGCAGATATGGAGTATTCAAGCGATAGCTGCCGTTACTGCGCAGAGTAACGACCAATTTTGGTGTGGATCGTACCAGAACATATATGCTCAGCGATGCGCGCACCAACGCTAAACTTGTACCACAAGAAGCATGAGCAGCGTCGCTCAAACAGCGAGAACCGCCTCTTTAGTATCGAGTTCGTGAGCGGCGGTGTCCAACTGCAACAAAACGCCTACATTCAGTGGTGCGCGCAACATGAAAGCTAAACCTGTACCACGAGAAGCATGAGCAGCGTCGCTCATCAGCGAGACCCGCCTCTTTAGTATCGAGTTCGTGAGCGGAGGTGTCTAGCTGCAACAAAACACCTACGTTCAGCGGTGCGCGCAACATGAAAGCTAAACCTGTACCACGAGAAGCATGAGCAGCGTCGCTTAAACAGCGAGAACCGTCTCTTTAGTATCGAGCTCGTGAGCGGAGGAGTACAACTGCAAGAAAACACCTACGTTCAGCGATGCGAGCAACATGAAAGCTAAACCTGTACCACGAGAAGCATGAGCAGCGTCGCTCAAACAGCGAGAACCGCCTCTTTAGTATCGAGTTCGTGAGCGGAGAAGTCCAACTGCAACAAAATACCTACGTTCAGCGATGCGAGCAACATGAAAGCTAAACCTGTACCACGAGAAGCATGAGCAACGTCGCTCAAACAGCGAGAACCGCCTCTTTAGTATCGAGTTCATGAGCGGAGGAGTCCAACTGCAACAAAACACCTACATTCAGCGGTGCGCGCAACATGAAAGCTAAACCTGTACCACGAGAAGCATGAGCAGCGTCGCTCATCAGCGAGACCCGCCTCTTTAGAATCGAGTTCGTGAGCGGAGGTGTCTAGCTGCAACAAAACACCCACGTTCAGCGATGCGAGCAACATGAAAGCTAAACCTGTACCAAGAGAAGCATGAGCAGCGTCGCTCAAACAGCGAGAACCGCCTCTTTAGTATCGAGTTCATGAGCGGAGGAGTCCAACTGCAACAAAACACCTACATTCAGCGGTGCGCGCAACATGAAAGCTAAACCTGTACCACGAGAAGCATGAGCAGCGTCGCCCAAACAGCGAGAACAGCCTCTTTAGTATCGAGTTCATGAGCGGAGGAGTCCAACTGCAACAAAACACCTAAGTTCAGCGATGCGAGCAACATGGAAAAATCTCTACCACGAGAAGCATGAGCAGCGTCGCTCAAACAGCGAGAACCGCCTCTTTAGTATCGAGTTCGTGAGCGGAGGTGTCCAACTGCAACAAAACACCTACGTTCAGCGATGCGAGCGACATGAAAGCTAAACCTGTACCACGAGAAGCATGAGCAGCGTCGCTCCAACAGCGAGAACCGCCTCTTTAGTATCGAGTTCGTGAGCGGAGGAGTCTAACTGCAACAAAACACCTATACTTTCAGCGATGCGAGCAACACGAAAGCTAAACCTGTACCACGAGAAGCAAGAGCAGCGTCGCTCAAACAGCGAGAACCGCCTCTTTAGTATCGAGTTCGAGAGCGCAGGTGTCCATCTGCAAAAAAAAATAAAAACACCTACGTTCAGTGACGCGAGCAACATGAAAGCTAAACCTGTACCACGAGAAGCATGAGCAGCGTCTCTCAAACAGCGAGAACCGCCTCTTTAGTATCTAGTTCGTGAGCGTAGGTGTCCAACTGCAACAAAACACGTACGTTCAGCGATGCGAGCAACATGAAAGCTAAACCTGTACCACGAGAGGCATGAGCAGCGTCGCTCCAACAGCGAGAACCGCCTCTTTAGTATCGAGTTCGTGAGCGGAGGAGTCTAACTGCGACAAAACACCTATACGTTCAGAGATGCGCGCAACATGAAAGCTAAACCTGTATAACGAGAAGCATGAGCAGCGTCACTCATCAGCGAGAACCGCCTCTTTAGTATCTAGTTCGTGAGCGTAGGTGCCCAACTGCAACAAAACACCTACGTTCAGCGATGCGCGCAACATGAAAGATAAAACTTGTACCACGAGAAGCATGAGCAGGGTCGCTAAAACAACGAGAACCGCCTCTTTAGTATCGAGTTCATGAGCGGAGGTGTCCAACTGCAACAAAACACCTACGTTCAGCGATGCGAGCAACACGAAAGCTAAACCTGTACCACGAGAAGCATGAGCAGCGTCGCTCAAACAGCGAGAACCGCCTCTTTAGTATCGAGTTCATGAGCGGAGGAGTCCAACTGGAAAAAAACACCTACATTCAGCGGTGCGCGCAACATGAAAGCTAAACCTGTACCACGAGAAGCATGAGCAGCGTCGTCCAAACAGCGAGAACAGCCTCTTTAGTATCGAATTCATGAGCGGAGGAGTCCAACTGCAACAAAACACCTACGTTCAGCGATGCGAGCAACATGAAAGCTAAACCTGTACAACGAGAAGCATGAGCAGCGTCGCTCCAACAGCGAGAACCGCCTCTTTAGTATAGAGTTCGTGAGCGGAGGAGTCCAACTGCAACAAAACACCTATACGTTCAGCGATGCGAGCAACACGAAAGCTAAACCTGTACCACGAGAAGCATGAGCAGCGTCGCTCAAACAGCGATAACCGCCTCTTTAGTATCCAGTTCGAGAGCGCAGGTGTTCATCTGCAAAAAAAAATAAAAACACCTACGTTCAGTGACGCGAGCAACATGAAAGCTAAACCTGTACCACGAGAAGCATGAGCAGCGTCTCTCAAACAGCGAGAACCGCCTCTTTAGTATCTAGTTCGTGAGCGTAGGTGTCCAACTGCAACAAAACACCTACGTTCAGCGATGCGAGCAACATGAAAGCTAAACCTGTACCACGAGAAGCATGAGCAGCGTCGCTCCAACAGCGAGAACCGCCTCTTTAGTATCGAGTTCGAGAGCGGAGGAGTCTAACTGCAACAAAACACCTATATGTTCAGCGATGCGCGCAACATGAAAGCTAAACCTGTATAACGAGAAGCATGAGCAGCGTCGCTCATCAGCGAGACCCGCCTCTTTAGTATCGAGTTCGTGAGCGTAGGTGTCTAGCTGCAACAAAACACCTACGTTCAGCGATGCGAGCAACATGAAAGCTAAACCTGTACCACGAGAAGCATGAGCAGCGTCTCTCAAACAGCGAGAACCGCCTCTTTAGTATCTAGTTCGTGAGCGTAGGTGTCCAACTGCAACAAAACACCTACGTTCAGCGATGCGCGCGACATGAAAGATAAAACTTGTACCACGAGAATCATGAGCAGGGTCGCTAAAACAACGAGAACCGCCTCTTTAGTATCGAGTTCATGAGTGGAGGTGTCCAACTGCAACAAAACACCTACGTTCAGCGATGCGAGCAACACGAAAGCTAAACCTGTACCACGAGAAGCATGAGCAGCGTCGCTCAAACAGCGAGAACCGCCTCTTTAGTATCGAGTTCATGAGCGGAGGAGTCCAACTGGAACAAAACACCTACATTCAGCGGTGCGCGCAACATGAAAGCTAAACCTGTACCACGAGAAGCATGAGCAGCGTCGTCCAAACAGCGAGAACAGCCTCTTTAGTATCGAATTCATGAGCGGAGGAGTCCAACTGCAACAAAACACCTACGTTCAGCGATGCGAGCAACATGAAAGCTAAACCTGTACAACGAGAAGCATGAGCAGCGTCGCTCCAACAGCGAGAACCGCCTCTTTAGTATAGAGTTCGTGAGCGGAGGAGTCCAACTGCAACAAAACACCTATACGTTCAGCGATGCGAGCAACACGAAAGCTAAACCTGTACCACGAGAAGCATGAGCAGCGTCGCTCAAACAGCGATAACCGCCTCTTTAGTATCGAGTTCGAGAGCGCAGGTGTCCATCTGCAAAAAAAAATAAAAACACCTACGTTCAGTGACGCGAGCAACATGAAAGCTAAACCTGTACCACGAGAAGCATGAGCAGCGTCTCTCAAACAGCGAGAACCGCCTCTTTAGTATCTAGTTCGTGAGCGTAGGTGTCCAACTGCAACAAAACACCTACGTTCAGCGATGCGAGCAACATGAAAGCTAAACCTGTACCACGAGAAGCATGAGCAGCGTCGCTCCAACAGCGAGAACCGCCTCTTTAGTATCGAGTTCGAGAGCGGAGGAGTCTAACTGCAACAAAACACCTATATGTTCAGCGATGCGCGCAACATGAAAGCTAAACCTGTATAACGAGAAGCATGAGCAGCGTCGCTCATCAGCGAGACCCGCCTCTTTAGTATCGAGTTCGTGAGCGGAGGTGTCTAGCTGCAACAAAACACCTACGTTCAGCGATGCGAGCAACATGAAAGCTAAACCTGTACCACGAGAAGCATGAGCAGCGTCTCTCAAACAGCGAGAACCGCCTCTTTAGTATCTAGTTCGTGAGCGTAGGTGTCCAACTGCAACAAAACACCTACGTTCAGCGATGCGCGCGACATGAAAGATAAAACTTGTACCACGAGAATCATGAGCAGGGTCGCTAAAACAACGAGAACCGCCTCTTTAGTATCGAGTTCATGAGTGGAGGTGTCCAACTGCAACAAAACACCTACGTTCAGCGATGCGAGCAACACGAAAGCTAAACCTGTACCACGAGAAGCATGAGCAGCGTCGCTCAAACAGCGAGAACCGCCTCTTTAGTATCGAGTTCATGAGCGGAGGAGTCCAACTGGAACAAAACACCTACATTCAGCGGTGCGCGCAACATGAAAGCTAAACCTGTACCACGAGAAGCATGAGCAGCGTCGTCCAAACAGCGAGAACAGCCTCTTTAGTATCGAATTCATGAGCGGAGGAGTCCAACTGCAACAAAACACCTACGTTCAGCGATGCGAGCAACATGAAAGCTAAATCTCTACCACGAGAAGCATGAGCAGCGTCGCTCAAACAGCGAGAACCGCCTCTTTAGTATCGAGTTCGTGAGCGGAGGTGTCCAACTGCAGCAAAACACCTACGTTTAGCGATGCGAGCAACATGAAAGCTATACCTGTACCACGAGAAGCATGAGCAGCGTCGCTCCAACAGCGAGAACCGCCTCTTTAGTATAGAGTTCGTGAGCGGAGGAGTCCAACTGCAACAAAACACCTATACGTTCAGCGATGCGAGCAACACGAAAGCTAACCCTGTACCACGAGAAGCATGAGCAACGTCGCTCAAACAGCGAGAACCGCCTCTTTAGTATCGAGTTCGGGAGCGCAGGTGTCCGTCTGCAAAAAAAAAGCACCTACGTTCAGTGACGCGAGCAACATGAAAGCTAAACCTGTACCACGGGAAGCATGAGCAGCGTCTCTCAAACAGCGAGAACCGCCTCTTTAGTATCTAGTTCATGAGCGGAGGTGTCCAACTGCAACAAAACACCTACGTTCAGCGATGCGAGCAACACGAAAGCTAAACCTGTACCACGAGAAGCATGAGCAGCGTCGTCCAAACAGCGAGAACAGCCTCTTTAGTATCGAGTTCATGAGCGGAGGTGTCCAACTGCAACAAAACACCTACGTTCAGCAATGCGCGCAACATGAATGCTAAACCTGTACCACGAGAAGAATGAGCAGCGTCGCTCAAACATCGAGAACCGCCTCTTTAGTATCGAGTTCGTGAGTGGAAGTGTCCAACTGCAACAAAACACCTACGTTCAGCGATGCGCGCAACATGAAAGCTAAACCTGTACCACGAGAAGCATCAGCAGCGTCCCTCAAACAGCGAGAACCGCCTTTTTAGTATCGAGTTCGTGAGCGGAGGTGTCCAACTGCAACAAAACACCTACGTTCAGCGATACAAGTAACATGAAAGTTAAACCTGTGCCACGAGAAGCATGAGCAGCGTCGCTCAAACAGCGAGACCCGCCTCTTTAGTATCGAGTTCGTGAGCGGGGGTGTCCAAATGCAACAAAACACCTACGTTTAGCGATGCGAGCAACATGAAAGCTAAACCTGTACCACGAGAAGCATGAGCAGCGTCGCTCATCAGCGAGACCCGCCTCTTTAGTATCGAGTTCGTGAGCGGAGGTGTCTAGCTGCAACAAAACACCTACGTTCAGCGGTGCGCGCAACATGAAAGCTAAACCTGTACCACGAGAAGCATGAGCAGCGTCGCTTAAACAGCGAGAACCGTCTCTTTAGTATCGAGCTCGTGAGCGGAGGAGTACAACTGCAAGAAAACACCTACGTTCAGCGATGCGAGCAACATGAAAGCTAAACCTGTACCACGAGAAGCATGAGCAGCGTCGCTCAAACAGCGAGAACCGCCTCTTTAGTATCGAGTTCGTGAGCGGAGAAGTCCAACTGCAACAAAATACCTACGTTCAGCGATGCGAGCAACATGAAAGCTAAACCTGTACCACGAGAAGCATGAGCAACGTCGCTCAAACAGCGAGAACCGCCTCTTTAGTATCGAGTTCATGAGCGGAGGAGTCCAACTGCAACAAAACACCTACATTCAGCGGTGCGCGCAACATGAAAGCTAAACCTGTACCACGAGAAGCATGAGCAGCGTCGCTCATCAGCGAGACCCGCCTCTTTAGAATCGAGTTCGTGAGCGGAGGTGTCTAGCTGCAACAAAACACCCACGTTCAGCGATGCGAGCAACATGAAAGCTAAACCTGTACCAAGAGAAGCATGAGCAGCGTCGCTCAAACAGCGAGAACCGCCTCTTTAGTATCGAGTTCATGAGCGGAGGAGTCCAACTGCAACAAAACACCTACATTCAGCGGTGCGCGCAACATGAAAGCTAAACCTGTACCACGAGAAGCATGAGCAGCGTCGCCCAAACAGCGAGAACAGCCTCTTTAGTATCGAGTTCATGAGCGGAGGAGTCCAACTGCAACAAAACACCTAAGTTCAGCGATGCGAGCAACATGGAAAAATCTCTACCACGAGAAGCATGAGCAGCGTCGCTCAAACAGCGAGAACCGCCTCTTTAGTATCGAGTTCGTGAGCGGAGGTGTCCAACTGCAACAAAACACCTACGTTCAGCGATGCGAGCGACATGAAAGCTAAACCTGTACCACGAGAAGCATGAGCAGCGTCGCTCCAACAGCGAGAACCGCCTCTTTAGTATCGAGTTCGTGAGCGGAGGAGTCTAACTGCAACAAAACACCTATACTTTCAGCGATGCGAGCAACACGAAAGCTAAACCTGTACCACGAGAAGCAAGAGCAGCGTCGCTCAAACAGCGAGAACCGCCTCTTTAGTATCGAGTTCGAGAGCGCAGGTGTCCATCTGCAAAAAAAAATAAAAACACCTACGTTCAGTGACGCGAGCAACATGAAAGCTAAACCTGTACCACGAGAAGCATGAGCAGCGTCTCTCAAACAGCGAGAACCGCCTCTTTAGTATCTAGTTCGTGAGCGTAGGTGTCCAACTGCAACAAAACACGTACGTTCAGCGATGCGAGCAACATGAAAGCTAAACCTGTACCACGAGAGGCATGAGCAGCGTCGCTCCAACAGCGAGAACCGCCTCTTTAGTATCGAGTTCATGAGCGGAGGAGTCTAACTGCGACAAAACACCTATACGTTCAGAGATGCGCGCAACATGAAAGCTAAACCTGTATAACGAGAAGCATGAGCAGCGTCACTCATCAGCGAGAACCGCCTCTTTAGTATCTAGTTCGTGAGCGTAGGTGCCCAACTGCAACAAAACACCTACGTTCAGCGATGCGCGCAACATGAAAGATAAAACTTGTACCACGAGAAGCATGAGCAGGGTCGCTAAAACAACGAGAACCGCCTCTTTAGTATCGAGTTCATGAGCGGAGGTGTCCAACTGCAACAAAACACCTACGTTCAGCGATGCGAGCAACACGAAAGCTAAACCTGTACCACGAGAAGCATGAGCAGCGTCGCTCAAACAGCGAGAACCGCCTCTTTAGTATCGAGTTCATGAGCGGAGGAGTCCAACTGGAAAAAAACACCTACATTCAGCGGTGCGCGCAACATGAAAGCTAAACCTGTACCACGAGAAGCATGAGCAGCGTCGTCCAAACAGCGAGAACAGCCTCTTTAGTATCGAATTCATGAGCGGAGGAGTCCAACTGCAACAAAACACCTACGTTCAGCGATGCGAGCAACATGAAAGCTAAACCTGTACAACGAGAAGCATGAGCAGCGTCGCTCCAACAGCGAGAACCGCCTCTTTAGTATAGAGTTCGTGAGCGGAGGAGTCCAACTGCAACAAAACACCTATACGTTCAGCGATGCGAGCAACACGAAAGCTAAACCTGTACCACGAGAAGCATGAGCAGCGTCGCTCAAACAGAGATAACCGCCTCTTTAGTATCCAGTTCGAGAGCGCAGGTGTTCATCTGCAAAAAAAAATAAAAACACCTACGTTCAGTGACGCGAGCAACATGAAAGCTAAACCTGTACCACGAGAAGCATGAGCAGCGTCTCTCAAACAGCGAGAACCGCCTCTTTAGTATCTAGTTCGTGAGCGTAGGTGTCCAACTGCAACAAAACACCTACGTTCAGCGATGCGAGCAACATGAAAGCTAAACCTGTACCACGAGAAGCATGAGCAGCGTCGCTCCAACAGCGAGAACCGCCTCTTTAGTATCGAGTTCGAGAGCGGAGGAGTCTAACTGCAACAAAACACCTATATGTTCAGCGATGGGCGCAACATGAAAGCTAAACCTGTATAACGAGAAGCATGAGCAGCGTCGCTCATCAGCGAGACCCGCCTCTTTAGTATCGAGTTCGTGAGCGTAGGTGTCTAGCTGCAACAAAACACCTACGTTCAGCGATGCGAGCAACATGAAAGCTAAACCTGTACCACGAGAAGCATGAGCAGCGTCTCTCAAACAGCGAGAACCGCCTCTTTAGTATCTAGTTCGTGAGCGTAGGTGTCCAACTGCAACAAAACACCTACGTTCAGCGATGCGCGCGACATGAAAGATAAAACTTGTACCACGAGAATCATGAGCAGGGTCGCTAAAACAACGAGAACCGCCTCTTTAGTATCGAGTTCATGAGTGGAGGTGTCCAACTGCAACAAAACACCTACGTTCAGCGATGCGAGCAACACGAAAGCTAAACCTGTACCACGAGAAGCATGAGCAGCGTCGCTCAAACAGCGAGAACCGCCTCTTTAGTATCGAGTTCATGAGCGGAGGAGTCCAACTGGAACAAAACACCTACATTCAGCGGTGCGCGCAACATGGAAGCTAAACCTGTAGCACGAGAAGCATGAGCAGCGTCGTCCAAACAGCGAGAACAGCCTCTTTAGTATCGAATTCATGAGCGGAGGAGTCCAACTGCAACAAAACACCTACGTTCAGCGATGCGAGCAACATGAAAGCTAAACCTGTACAACGAGAAGCATGAGCAGCGTCGCTCCAACAGCGAGAACCGCCTCTTTAGTATAGAGTTCGTGAGCGGAGGAGTCCAACTGCAACAAAACACCTATACGTTCAGCGATGCGAGCAACACGAAAGCTAAACCTGTACCACGAGAAGCATGAGCAGCGTCGCTCAAACAGCGATAACCGCCTCTTTAGTATCGAGTTCGAGAGCGCAGGTGTCCATCTGCAAAAAAAAATAAAAACACCTACGTTCAGTGACGCGAGCAACATGAAAGCTAAACCTGTACCACGAGAAGCATGAGCAGCGTCTCTCAAACAGCGAGAACCGCCTCTTTAGTATCTAGTTCGTGAGCGTAGGTGTCCAACTGCAACAAAACACCTACGTTCAGCGATGCGAGCAACATGAAAGCTAAACCTGTACCACGAGAAGCATGAGCAGCGTCGCTCCAACAGCGAGAACCGCCTCTTTAGTATCGAGTTCGAGAGCGGAGGAGTCTAACTGCAACAAAACACCTATATGTTCAGCGATGCGCGCAACATGAAAGCTAAACCGGTATAACGAGAAGCATGAGCAGCGTCGCTCATCAGCGAGACCCGCCTCTTTAGTATCGAGTTCGTGAGCGGAGGTGTCTAGCTGCAACAAAACACCTACGTTCAGCGATGCGAGCAACATGAAAGCTAAACCTGTACCACGAGAAGCATGAGCAGCGTCTCTCAAACAGCGAGAACCGCCTCTTTAGTATCTAGTTCGTGAGCGTAGGTGTCCAACTGCAACAAAACACCTACGTTCAGCGATGCGCGCGACATGAAAGATAAAACTTGTACCACGAGAATCATGAGCAGGGTCGCTAAAACAACGAGAACCGCCTCTTTAGTATCGAGTTCATGAGTGGAGGTGTCCAACTGCAACAAAACACCTACGTTCAGCGATGCGAGCAACACGAAAGCTAAACCTGTACCACGAGAAGCATGAGCAGCGTCGCTCAAACAGCGAGAACCGCCTCTTTAGTATCGAGTTCATGAGCGGAGGAGTCCAACTGGAACAAAACACCTACATTCAGCGGTGCGCGCAACATGAAAGCTAAACCTGTACCACGAGAAGCATGAGCAGCGTCGTCCAAACAGCGAGAACAGCCTCTTTAGTATCGAATTCATGAGCGGAGGAGTCCAACTGCAACAAAACACCTACGTTCAGCGATGCGAGCAACATGAAAGCTAAATCTCTACCACGAGAAGCATGAGCAGCGTCGCTCAAACAGCGAGAACCGCCTCTTTAGTATCGAGTTCGTGAGCGGAGGTGTCCAACTGCAGCAAAACACCTACGTTTAGCGATGCGAGCAACATGAAAGCTATACCTGTACCACGAGAAGCATGAGCAGCGTCGCTCCAACAGCGAGAACCGCCTCTTTAGTATAGAGTTCGTGAGCGGAGGAGTCCAACTGCAACAAAACACCTATACGTTCAGCGATGCGAGCAACACGAAAGCTAACCCTGTACCACGAGAAGCATGAGCAACGTCGCTCAAACAGCGAGAACCGCCTCTTTAGTATCGAGTTCGGGAGCGCAGGTGTCCGTCTGCAAAAAAAAAGCACCTACGTTCAGTGACGCGAGCAACATGAAAGCTAAACCTGTACCACGGGAAGCATGAGCAGCGTCTCTCAAACAGCGAGAACCGCCTCTTTAGTATCTAGTTCATGAGCGGAGGTGTCCAACTGCAACAAAACACCTACGTTCAGCGATGCGAGCAACACGAAAGCTAAACCTGTACCACGAGAAGCATGAGCAGCGTCGTCCAAACAGCGAGAACAGCCTCTTTAGTATCGAGTTCATGAGCGGAGGTGTCCAACTGCAACAAAACACCTACGTTCAGCAATGCGCGCAACATGAATGCTAAACCTGTACCACGAGAAGAATGAGCAGCGTCGCTCAAACATCGAGAACCGCCTCTTTAGTATCGAGTTCGTGAGTGGAAGTGTCCAACTGCAACAAAACACCTACGTTCAGCGATGCGCGCAACATGAAAGCTAAACCTGTACCACGAGAAGCATCAGCAGCGTCCCTCAAACAGCGAGAACCGCCTTTTTAGTATCGAGTTCGTGAGCGGAGGTGTCCAACTGCAACAAAACACCTACGTTCAGCGATACAAGTAACATGAAAGTTAAACCTGTGCCACGAGAAGCATGAGCAGCGTCGCTCAAACAGCGAGACCCGCCTCTTTAGTATCGAGTTAGCGGGGGTGTCCAAATGCAACAAAACACCTACGTTTAGCGATGCGAGCAACATGAAAGCTAAACCTGTACCACGGGAAGCATGAGCAGCGTCCCTCAAACAGCGAGAACCGCCTGTTTAGTATCGAGTTCGTGAGCGGAGGAGTCCAACTGCAACAAAACACCTACGTTCAGCGATGCGAGCAACACGAAAGCTAAACCTGTACCACGAGAAGCATGAGCAGCGTCGCTCAAACAGCGAGAACCGCTTCTTTAGTATAGAGTTCTTGAGCGGAGGAGTCCAACTGCAACAAAACACCTACGTTCAGCGATGCGAGCAACACGAAAGCTAAATCTGTATAACGAGAAGCATGAGCAGCGTCGCTCAAACAGCGAGAACCGTCTCTTTAGTATCGAGTTGGTGAGCGGAGGTGTCCAACTGCAACAAAACACCTAAGTTCAGCGATGCGAGCAACATGAAAGCTAAACCTGTACCACGATAAGCATGAGCAGCGTCGCTCAAACAGCGAGAACCGCCTCTTTAGTATCGAGTTCGAGAGCGGAGGAGTCCAACTGCAACAAAACACCTATACGTTCAGCGATGCGAGCAACACGAAAGCTAACCCTGTACCACGAGAAGCATGAGCAGCGTCGCTCAAACAGCGAGAACCGCCTCTTTATATCGAGTACGAGAGCGCAGGTGTCCATCTGCAAAAAAAAAGCACCTACGTTCAGTGACGCGAGCAACATGAAAGCTAAACCTGTACCACGGGAAGAATGAGCAGCGTCTCTCAAACAGCGAGAACCGCCTCTTTAGTATCTAGTTCGTGAGTGGAAGTGTCCAACTGCAACAAAACACCTACGTTCAGCGAAGCGCGCAACATGAAAGCTAAACCTGTACCACGAGTAGCATCAGCAGCGTCCCTCAAACAGCGAGAACCGCCTCTTTAGTATCGAGTTCGTGAGCGGAGGTGTCCAACTGCAACAAAAACCTACGTTCAGCGATGCAAGTAACATGAAAGTTAAACCTGTGCCACGAGAAGCATGAGCAGCGTCGCTCAAACAGCGAGACCCGCCTCTTTAGTATCGAGTTCCTGAGCGGGGGTGTCCAAATGCAACAAAACACCTACGTTTAGCGATGCGAGCAACATGAAAGCTAAACCTGTACCATGAGAAGCATTAGCAGCGTCCCTCAAACAGCGAGAACCACCTCTTTAGTATCGAGTTCGTGAGCGGAAGAATCCAACTGCAACAAAACACCTGCGTTTAGCGATGCGAGCAACATGAAAGCTAAACTTGTACCACGAGAAGCGTGAGCAGCGTCGCTCAAACAGCGAGAACCGCCTGTTTAGTATCGAGTTCGTGAGCGGAGGAGTCCAACTGCAACAAAACACCTACGTTCAGCGATGCGAGCAACACGAAAGCTAAACCTGTACCACGAGAAGCATGAGCAGCGTCGCTCAAACAGCGAGAACCGCCTCTTTAGTATAGAGTTCGTGAGCGGAGGAGTCCAACTGCAACAAAACACCTACGTTCAGCGATGCGAGCAAGACGAAAGCTAAACCTGTATAACGAGAAGCATGAGCAGCGTCGCTCAAACAGCGAGAACCGTCTCTTTAGTATCGAGATGGTGAGCGGAGGTGTCCAACTGCAACAAAACACCTACGTTCAGCGATGCGAGCAACATGAAAGCTAAACCTCTACCACGGGAAGCACGAGCAGCGTCTCTCAAACAGCGAGAACCGCCTCTTTAGTATCTAGTTTGTGAGCGTAGGTGTCCAACTGCAACAAAACACCTACGTTCAGCGATGTGAGCAACATGAAAGCTAAACCTGAACCACGAGATGCATGAGCAGCGTCGCTGAAACAGCGAGAACCGCTTCTTTAGTATCGAGTTCGTGAGCGGAGGAGTCCAACTGCAACAATATACCTACGTTCAGCGGTACGCGCAACATGAAAGTTAAATCTGTACCACGAGAAGCATGAGCAGAGTCGCTCAAACAGCGAGAACCGCCTCTTTAGTATCGAGTTCATGAGCGGAGGTGTCCCACTGCAACAAAACACCTACGTTCAGCAATGCGCGCAACATGAATGCTAAACCTGTACCACGAGAAGAATGAGCAGCGTCGCTCAAACATCGAGAACCGCCTCTTTAGTATCGAGTTCGTGAGTGGAAGTGTCCAACTGCAACAAAACACCTACGTTCGGCGATGCGCGCAACATGAAAGCTAAACCTGTACCACGAGAAGCATCAGCAGCGTCCCTCAAACAGCGAGAACCGCCTCTTTAGTATCGAGTTCGTGAGCGGAGGTGTCCAACTGCAACAAAACACCTACGTTCAGCGATGCGCGCAACATGAAAGCTAAACCTGTACCACGAGAAGCATGAGCAGCTTCGCTCTAACAGCGAGAACCGCCTCTTTAGTATCGAGTTCGTGAGCGGAGGAGTCCAACTGCAACAAAATACCTACGTACAGCGATGCGAGCAACATGAAAGCTAAACTTGTACCACGAGAAGCGTGAGCAGCGTCGCTCAAACAGCGAGACCCGCCTCTTTAGTATCGAGTTCGTGAGCGGAGGAGTCCAACTGCAACAAAACACCTACGTTCAGCGATGCGAGCAACATGAAAGTTAAATCTGTACCACGAGAAGCATGAGCAGCGTCGCTCAAACAGCGAGAACCGTATCTTTAGTATCGAGTTGGTGAGCGGAGGAGACCAACTGCAACAAAACACCTATGTTCAGTGAGGTGCGCAACATGAAAGCTAAACCTGTACGACGAGAAGTATGAGCAGCGTCGCTCAAACAGCGAGAACCGCCTCTTTAGTATCGAGTTCGTGAGCGGAAGTGTCCAACTGCAACAAAACACCTACGTTCAGCGATGCGAGCAACATGAAAGCTAAACCTGTACCACGAGAAGCATGAGCAGCGTCTCTCAAACAGCGAGAACCGCCTCTTTAGTATCTAGTTCGTGAGCGTAGGTGCCCAACTGCAACAAAACACCTACGTTCAGCGATGCGCGCAACATGAAAGATAAAACTTGTACCACGAGAAGCATGAGCAGGGTCGCTAAAACAACGAGAACCGCCTCTTTAGTATCGAGTTCATGAGCGGAGGTGTCCAACTGCAACAAAACACCTACGTTCAGCGATGCGAGCAACACGAAAGCCAAACCTGTACCACGAGAAGCATGAGCAGCGTCGTCCAAACAGCGAGAACAGCCTCTTTAGTATCGAGTTCATGAGCGGAGGTGTCCAACTGCAACAAAACTCCTACGTTCAGCAATGCGCGCAACATGAATGCTAAACCTGTACCACGAGAAGCATGAGCAGAGTCGCTCAAACAGCGAGAACCGCCTCTTTAGTATCGAGTTCATGAGCGGAGGTGTCCCACTGCAACAAAACACCTACGTTCAGCAATGCGCGCAACATGAATGCTAAACCTGTACCACGAGAAGAATGAGCAGCGTCGCTCAAACATCGAGAACCGCCTCTTTAGTATCGAGTTCGTGAGTGGAAGTGTCCAACTGCAACAAAACACCTACGTTCAGCGATGCGCGCAACATGAAAGCTAAACCTGTACCACGAGAAGCATCAGCAGCGTCCCTCAAACAGCGAGAACCGCCTCTTTAGTATCGAGTTCGTGAGCGGAGGTGTCCAACTGCAACAAAACACCTACGTTCAGCGATGCGCGCAACATGAAAGCTAAACCTGTACCACGAGAAGCATGAGCAGCGTCGCTCTAACAGCGAGAACCGCCTCTTTAGTATCGAGTTCGTGAGCGGAGGTGTCCATCTGCAAAAAAAAAGCACCTACGTTCAGTGACGCGAGCAACATGAAAGCTAAACCTCTACCACGGGAAGCACGAGCAGCGTCTCTCAAACAGCGAGAACCGCCTCTTTAGTATCTAGTTCGTGAGCGTAGGTGTCCAACTGCAACAAAACACCTACGTTCAGCGATGTGAGCAACATGAAAGCTAAACCTGAACCACGAGATGCATGAGCAGCGTCGCTGAAACAGCGAGAACCGCTTCTTTAGTATCGAGTTCGTGAGCGGAGGAGTCCAACTGCAACAATATACCTACGTTCAGCGGTACGCGCAACATGAAAGTTAAATCTGTACCACGAGAAGCATGAGCAGAGTCGCTCAAACAGCGAGAACCGCCTCTTTAGTATCGAGTTCATGAGCGGAGGTGTCCCACTGCAACAAAACACCTACGTTCAGCAATGCGCGCAACATGAATGCTAAACCTGTACCACGAGAAGAATGAGCAGCGTCGCTCAAACATCGAGAACCGCCTCTTTAGTATCGGATTCGTGAGTGGAAGTGTCCAACTGCAACAAAACACCTACGTTCAGCGATGCGCGCAACATGAAAGCTAAACCTGTACCACGAGAAGCATCAGCAGCGTCCCTCAAACAGCGAGAACCGCCTCTTTAGTATCGAGTTCGTGAGCGGAGGTGTCCAACTGCAACAAAACACCTACGTTCAGCGATGCGCGCAACATGAAAGCTAAACCTGTACCACGAGAAGCATGAGCAGCATCGCTCTAACAGCGAGAACCGCCTCTTTAGTATCGAGTTCGTGAGCGGAGGAGTCCAACTGCAACAAAATACCTACGTACAGCGATGCGAGCAACATGAAAGCTAAACTTGTACCACGAGAAGCGTGAGCAGCGTCGCTCAAACAGCGAGAACCGCCTCTTTAGTATCGAGTTCGTGAGCGGAGGAGTCCAACTGCAACAAAACACCTACGTTCAGCGATGCGAGCAACATGAAAGTTAAATCTGTACCACGAGAAGCATGAGCAGCGTCGCTCAAACAGCGAGAACCGCCTCTTTAGTATAGAGTTCGTGAGCGGAGGAGTCCAACTGCAACAAAACACCTACGTTCAGCGATGCGAGCAACACGAAAGCTAAACCTGTATAACGAGAAGCATGAGCAGCGTCGCTCAAACAGCGAGAACCGTATCTTTAGTATCGAGTTGGTTAGCGGAGGAGACCAACTGCAACAAAACACCTATGTTCAGTGAGGTGCGCAACATGAAAGCTAAACCTGTACGACGAGAAGTATGAGCAGCGTCGCTCAAACAGCGAGAACCGCCTCTTTAGTATCGAGTTCGTGAGCGGAAGTGTCCAACTGCAACAAAACACCTACGTTCAGCGATGCGAGCAACATGAAAGCTAAACCTGTACCACGAGAAGCATGAGCAGCGTCTCTCAAACAGCGAGAACCGCCTCTTTAGTATCTAGTTCGTGAGCGTAGGTGCCCAACTGCAACAAAACACCTACGTTCAGCGATGCGCGCAACATGAAAGATAAAACTTGTACCACGAGAAGCATGAGCAGGGTCGCTAAAACAACGAGAACCGCCTCTTTAGTATCGAGTTCATGAGCGGAGGTGTCCAACTGCAACAAAACACCTACGTTCAGCGATGCGAGCAACACGAAAGCCAAACCTGTACCACGAGAAGCATGAGCAGCGTCGTCCAAACAGCGAGAACAGCCTCTTTAGTATCGAGTTCATGAGCGGAGGTGTCCAACTGCAACAAAACACCTACGTTCAGCAATGCGCGCAACATGAATGCTAAACCTGTACCACGAGAAGAATGAGCAGCGTCCCTCAAACATCGAGAACCGCCTCTTTAGTATCGAGTTCGTGAGTGGAAGTGTCCAACTGCAACAAAACACCTACGTTCAGCGATGCGCGCAACATGAAAGCTAAACCTGTACCACGAGAAGCATCAGCAGCGTCCCTCAAACAGCGAGAACCGCCTCTTTAGTATCGAGTTCGTGAGCGGAGGTGTCCAACTGCAACAAAACACCTACGTTCAGCGATACAAGTAACATGAAAGTTAAACCTGTGCCACGAGAAGCATGAGCAGCGTCGCTTAAACAGCGAGAACCGCCTGTTTAGTATCGAGTTCGTGAGCGGAGGAGTCCAACTGCAACAAAACACCTACGTTCAGCGATGCGAGCAACACGAAAGCTAAATCTGTATAACGAGAAGCATGAGCAGCGTCGCTCAAACAGCGAGAACCGTCTCTTTAGTATCGAGTTGGTGAGCGGAGGTGTCCAACTGCAACAAAACACCTACGTTCAGCGATGCGAGCAACATGAAAGCTAAACCTGTACCACGATAAGCATGAGCAGCGTCGCTCAAACAGCGAGAACCGCCTCTTTAGTGTCGAGTTCGAGAGCGGAGGAGTCCAACTGCAACAAAACACCTATACGTTCAGCGATGCGAGCAACATGAAAGCTAACCCTGTACCACGAGAAGCATGAGCAGCGTCGCTCAAACAGCGAGAACCGCCTCTTTAGTATCGAGTTCGAGAGCGCAGGTGTCCATCTGCAAAAAAAAGCACCTACGTTCAGTGACGCGAGCAACATGAAAGCTAAACCTGTACCACGGGAAGAATGAGCAGCGTCTCTCAAACAGCGAGAACCGCCTCTTTAGTATCTAGTTCGTGAGTGGAAGTGTCCAACTGCAACAAAACACCTACGTTCAGCGATGCGCGCAACATGAAAGCTAAACCTGTACCACGAGTAGCATCAGCAGCGTCCCTCAAACAGCGAGAACCGCCTCTTTAGTATCGAGTTCGTGAGCGGAGGTGTCCAACTGCAACAAAACACCTACGTTCAGCGATGCAAGTAACATGAAAGTTAAACCTGTGCCACGAGAAGCATGAGCAGCGTCGCTCAAACAGCGAGACCCGCCTGTTTAGTATCGAGTTCGTGAGCGGAAGAATCCAACTGCAACAAAACACCTGCGTTTAGCGATGCGAGCAAAATGAAAGCTAAACTTGTACCACGAGAAGCGTGAGCAGCGTCGCTCAAACAGCGAGAACCGCCTGTTTAGTATCGAGTTCGTGAGCGGAGGAGTCCAACTGCAACAAAACACCTACGTTCAGCGATGCGAGCAACACGAAAGCGAAACCTGTATAACGAGAAGCATGAGCAGCGTCGCTCAAACAGCGAGAAGCGTCTCTTTAGTATCGAGATGGTGAGCGGAGGTGTCCAACTGCAACAAAACACCTACGTTCAGCGATGCGAGCAACATGAAAGCTAAACCTGTACCACGAGAAGCAAGAGCAGCGTCGCTCCAACAGCGAGAACCGCCTCTTTAGTATAGAGTTCGTGAGCGGAGGAGTCCAACTGCAACAAAACACCTATACGTTCAGCGATCCGAGCAACACGAAAGCTAACCCTGTACCACGAGAAGCATGAGCAGCGTCGCTCAAACAGCGAGAACCGCCTCTTTAGTGTCGAGTTCGAGAGCGCAGGTGTCCATCTGCAAAAAAAAAGCACCTACGTTCAGTGACGCGAGCAACATGAAAGCTAAACCTCTACCACGGGAAGCACGAGCAGCGTCTCTCAAACAGCGAGAACCGCCTCTTTAGTATCTAGTTCGTGAGCGTAGGTGTCCAACTGCAACAAAACACCTACGTTCAGCGATGTGAGCAACATGAAAGCTAAACCTGAACCACGAGATGCATGAGCAGCGTCGCTGAAACAGCGAGAACCGCTTCTTTAGTATCGAGTTCGTGAGCGGAGGAGTCCAACTGCAACAATATACCTACGTTCAGCGGTACGCGCAACATGAAAGTTAAATCTGTACCACGAGAAGCATGAGCAGAGTCGCTCAAAAGCGAGAACCGCCTCTTTAGTATCGAGTTCATGAGCGGAGGTGTCCCACTGCAACAAAACACCTACGTTCCGCGATGCGCGCAATATGAAAGCTAAACCTGTACCACGAGAAGAATGAGCAGCGTCGCTTAAGCATCGAGAACCGTCTCTTTAGTATCGAGTTCCTGAGCGGAGGTGTCGAATTGCAAGAAAACACCTACTTTTAGCGACGCGAGCAACATGAAAGCTAAACCTGTACCATGAGAAGCATGAGCAGCGTCCCTCAAACAGCGAGAACCACCTCTTTAGTATCGAGTTCGTGAGCGGAAGTGTCCAACTGCAACAAAACACCTGCGTTCAGCGATGCCAGCAACATGAAAGCTAAACCTGTACCACGAGAAGCATGAGCAGCGTCGCTCTAACAGCGAGAACCGCCTCTTTAGTATCGAGTTCGTGAGCGGAGGAGTCCAACTGCAACAACATACCTACGTACAGCGATGCGAGCAACATGAAAGCTAAACTTGTACCACGAGAAGCGTGAGCAGCGTCGCTCAAACAGCGAGAACCGCCTCTTTAGTATCGAGTTCGTGAGCGGAGGAGTCCAACTGCAACAAAACACCTACGTTCAGCGATGCGAGCAACATGAAAGTTAAATCTGTACCACGAGAAGCATGAGCAGCGTCGCTCAAAGAGCGAGAACCGCCTCTTTAGTATAGAGTTCGTGAGCGGAGGAGTCCAACTGCAACAAAACACCTACGTTCAGCGATGCGAGCAACACGAAAGCTAAACCTGTATAACGAGAAGCATGAGCAGCGTCGCTCAAACAGCGAGAACCGTATCTTTAGTATCGAGTTGGTGAGCGGAGGAGACCAACTGCAACAAAACACCTATGTTCAGTGAGGTGCGCAATATGAAAGCTAAACCTGTACGACGAGAAGTATGAGCAGCGTCGCTCAAACAGCGAGAACCGCCTCTTTAGTATCGAGTTCGTGAGCGGAAGTGTCCAACTGCAACAAAACACCTACGTTCAGCGATGCAAGCAACATGAAAGCTAAACCTGTACCACGAGAAGCATGAGCAGCGTCGCTCAAACAGCGAGACCCGGCTCTTTAGTATCGAGTTCGTCAGCGGAAGAGTCCAACTGCAACAAAACACCTACGTTCAGTGTTGCGCGCAACACGGAAGCTGAACCTGTACCAAGAGAAGCAAGAGCAGCGTTGCTCAAACAGCGAGAACCGCCACTTTAGTATCGAGTTCGTGAGCGGAGGTGTCGAACTGCAACAAAACACCTACGTTCAGCGATGCGAGCAACATGAAAGCTAAACCTGTACCACGAAAATCATGAGCAGCGTCGCTCAAACAGCGAGAACCGACTCTTTAGTATCGAGTTCGTGAGCGGAAGAGTCCAACTGCAACAAAACACCTGCGTTCAGCGATGCGAGCAACACGAAAGCTAAACCTGTATAACGAGAAGCATGAGCAGCGTCGCTCAAACAGCGAGAACCGTCTCTTTAGTATCGAGTTGGTGATCGGAGGAGTCCAACTGCAACAAAACACCTACGTTCAGTGAGGTGCGCAACATGAAAGCTAAACCTGTACCACGAGAAGCATGAGCAGCGTCGCCCAAACAGCGAGAACAGCCTCTTTAGTATCGAGTTCATGAGCGGAGGAGTCCAACTACAACAGAACACCTACGTTCAGCGATGCGAGCAACATAAAAGCTAAATCTCTACCACGAGAAGCATGAGCAGCGCCGCTCAAACAGCGAGAACCGCTTCTTTATTATCGAGTTCGTGAGCGGAGGTGTCCAACTGCAACAAAACACCTATGTTCAGCGATGCGAGCAACATGAAAGCTGAACCTGTACCAAGAGAAGCATGAGCAGCGTCGCTCCAACAGCGAGAACCGCCTCTTTAGTATCGAGTTAGAGAGCGCAGGTGTCCATCTGCAAAAAAAAACACCTACGTTCAGTGACACGAGCAACATGAAAGCTAAACCTCTACCACGAGAAGGATGAGCAGCGTCTCTCAAACAGCGAGAACCGCCTCTTTAGTATCTAGTTCGTGAGCGTAGGTGTCCAACTGCAACAAAACACCTACGTTCAGCGATGCGCGCAATATGAAAGCTAAACCTGTACCACGAGAAGAATGAGCAGCGTCGCTTAAGCATCGAGAACCGTCTCTTTAGTATCGAGTTCCTGAGCGGAGGTGTCGAATTGCAAGAAAACACCTACTTTTAGCGACGCGAGCAACATGAAAGCTAAACCTGTACCATGAGAAGCATGAGCAGCGTCCCTCAAACAGCGAGAACCACCTCTTTAGTATCGAGTTCGTGAGCGGAAGTGTCCAACTGCAACAAAACACCTGCGTTCAGCGATGTCAGCAACATGAAAGCTAAACCTGTACCACGAGAAGCATGAGCAGCGTCGCTCTAACAGCGAGAACCGCCTCTTTAGTATCGAGTTCGTGAGCGGAGGAGTCCAACTGCAACAAAATACCTACGTACAGCGATGCGAGCAACATGAAAGCTAAACTTGTACCACGAGAAGCGTGAGCAGCGTCGCTCAAACAGCGAGAACCGCCTCTTTAGTATCGAGTTCGTGAGCGGAGGAGTCCAACTGCAACAAAACACCTACGTTCAGCGATGCGAGCAACATGAAAGTTAAATCTGTACCACGAGAAGCATGAGCAGCGTCGCTCAAACAGCGAGAACCGCCTCTTTAGTATAGAGTTCGTGAGCGGAGGAGTCCAACTGCAACAAAACACCTACGTTCAGCGATGCGAGCAACACGAAAGCTAAACCTGTATAACGAGAAGCATGAGCAGCGTCGCTCAAACAGCGAGAACCGTATCTTTAGTATCGAGTTGGTGAGCGGAGGAGACCAACTGCAACAAAACACCTATGTTCAGTGAGGTGCGCAATATGAAAGCTAAACCTGTACGACGAGAAGTATGAGCAGCGTCGCTCAAACAGCGAGAACCGCCTCTTTAGTATCGAGTTCGTGAGCGGAAGTGTCCAACTGCAACAAAACACCTACGTTCAGCGATGCAAGCAACATGAAAGCTAAACCTGTACCACGAGAAGCATGAGCAGCGTCGCTCAAACAGCGAGACCCGGCTCTTTAGTATCGAGTTCGTCAGCGGAAGAGTCCAACTGCAACAAAACACCTACGTTCAGTGTTGCGCGCAACACGAAAGCTGAACCTGTACCAAGAGAAGCAAGAGCAGCGTTGCTCAAACAGTGAGAACCGCCACTTTAGTATCGAGTTCGTGAGCGGAGGTGTCGAACTGCAACAAAACACCTACGTTCAGCGATGCGAGCAACATGAAAGCTAAACCTGTACCACGAAAATCATGAGCAGCGTCGCTCAAACAGCGAGAACCGACTCTTTAGTATCGAGTTCGTGAGCGGAAGAGTCCAACTGCAACAAAACACCTGCGTTCAGCGATGCGAGCAACACGAAAGCTAAACCTGTATAACGAGAAGCATGAGCAGCGTCGCTCAAACAGCGAGAACCGTCTCTTTAGTATCGAGTTGGTGATCGGAGGAGTCCAACTGCAACAAAACACCTACGTTCAGTGAGGTGCGCAACATGAAAGCTAAACCTGTACCACGAGAAGCATGAGCAGCGTCGCCCAAACAGCGAGAACAGCCTTTTTAGTATCGAGTTCATGAGCGGAGGAGTCCAACTACAACAGAACACCTACGTTCAGCGATGCGAGCAACATAAAAGCTAAATCTCTACCACGAGAAGCATGAGCAGCGCCGCTCAAACAGCGAGAACCGCCTCTTTATTATCGAGTTCGTGAGCGGAGGTGTCCAACTGCAACAAAACACCTATGTTCAGCGATGCGAGCAACATGAAAGCTGAACCTGTACCAAGAGAAGCATGAGCAGCGTCGCTCCAACAGCGAGAACCGCCTTTTTAGTATCGAGTTAGAGAGCGCAGGTGTCCATCTGCAAAAAAAAAACACCTACGTTCAGTGACACGAGCAACATGAAAGCTAAACCTCTACCACGAGAAGGATGAGCAGCGTCTCTCAAACAGCGAGAACCGCCTCTTTAGTATCTAGTTCGTGAGCGTAGGTGTCCAACTGCAACAAAACACCTACGTTCAGCGATGCGAGCAACATGAAAGCTAAACCTGAACCACGAGATGCATGAGCAGCGTCGCTGATACAGCATGAACCGCTTCTTTAGTATCGAGTTCGTGAGCGGAGGAGTCCAACTGCAACAAAACATCTACGTTCAGCGGTGCGCGCAACATGAAAGCTAAACCTGAACCACGAGAAGCATGGGCAGAGTCGCTCAAACAGCGAGAACCGCCTCTTTAGTATCGAGTTCATGAGCGGAGGTGTCCACCTGCAACAAAACACCTACGTTCAGCAAGAAATCATCGACAACAAGACACAAGACAGCAAAGTAATTCTGGGGCTCGATCTACAAAGCGCATTCGACAAAGTCAAACACTCAGCCATATTAGCACAAGTATCACGACTCAACATGGGGGTAACGAGCTACAATTACATCCAAGACTTCTTGACCAACCGCACGGTGGAACTGCACGCCGGAGACCTCAGACTCTCCGAACGCAAGCTCGGTAGCACGGGTACCCCGCAGGGTTCGGTCATCTCCGCCGTTGCTCTTCAACCTCGTTATGATCGGGTTAGCGAGGGCAGTAGCGGGGACCGGCGTCCGGCATACGATCTACGCCGACGACATTACCCTGTGGGCGGCCGGCGGCACCGACGCCAGCATCGAGCAACAGCTACAAGCCGCGGTTACCGCCATCGAGCAGCACCTTGACGGCACCGGCCTGTGTGCTCGCCCGCCAAATCCGAGCTGTTCGTCCTCACACCATTACGACCGGGACGGAAACGCGCTCCCCCTCGGGAGTGCGATCACATCAAGATCATGACCGCATCGGGGCAACGCATCCCCGAAGTTCCCAAGATCAGAGTCCTGGGCCTGCTGCTAAACAAGAGCGGCCGCAACGACGAGACCATCAACAAACTTACAACCAAGGCAATGGACGCCATCCGGCTCATACACCAAGTCTCGACACGACGGGCGGGCATGCGTGAAGACAGTCTCGTGCGCCTCGTCCAGTCGTTCGTGATCAGTCACATCGCCTACGTTGCGGCCTACCTCAACTGGCAGGTCTCTGACAGGAACAAGATCAACACGCTGATCAGACGGGCTTACAAGACGGCGCTGGGCTTAACGGAGACCACGAGTACGGCTCGGCTCCTGCAGCCCGGCGTCCATAACACCCTAGAAGAAATAGCCGAGGCGCAGCTCACCGCGCAAATGGAGCGCCTCTCTACCACCAAGACGGGGCGCAGTATACTGACATCCCTGGGTTACAACCCCCGAACCCCCAGCCGGCAACCATGCGAGATCAGCGAGGAGGCGCGGGCTCACATCCATGTGGACCCCATCCCGAAGAACGTGCACCCCGAATACAACCAAGAACGGCGGCAGGCTCGGGCCCAGGCCCTCATCGAGAAACACGCCCAAGACCCGCACGCCCGGTACGTGGACGCAGCGGAATACAAACGAGAAGGCTTCGCGGCAGTGGTCGTTGCGGCGGCTACCGGCACCACGACAACGGCAGCGAGCGTGCGGTGCACGGACGCCACAGACGCCGAGGAGGTTGCCATCGCTCTGGCGATCTCCGAGGCCGAGTGTCACACCGTGCTCAGTGACTCGAGGAACGCCGTGCGCAACTTTGCCAAGGGGCGAGTGAGCGCGCCGGCGGCCGCCATCATCGGCAAGCTCCAGCCCCAAGACCGCCGCAGCACCATCCGTATCAAGTGGTTCCCGGCGCACGCGGGCGAGTGTGCATCCTCGCCGAACCACAACGAGACGGCCCATTCGGCGGCGCGAGCGCTTACCCTCCGCGCCCCCGAGAGTGACCGTTCCGTGTGGTGGTTCGAAACCAAGGACCGCGTAACCAGTTATGGCGAAGTTACCATGTGTTACCGCCTAGCTCGACGGACAATGCCGCCTCCCCACCCGGCACTCAGTCGGGAGGAGGCCGTCATCCTAAGACAGATACAGACCGGGTCACTCCTCGGCCCGGCAGTGCTACACGTACTTCACCCAGAACTCTATCCGAGCGATGTGTGCAATGTTTGTGCAGCTGGTCCGGCGGACCAATGGCACATCATGTGGGACTGTGCCAGGTTCCCGACCGAGGCTACCTCCAGGATATACCCGCCCGAACTTCAAAGTGCAGTGCAGTCTGCGGACAAGGACATTCAACTATCGGCCGTCCAGCAGGCCCGGGGTGCGCTCGAAAAGCAAAAGCCTCACGACCCACCACAAACAGGCCGAACGGGGGTAGTGCAGAGGAGGGCATAACCCCGGGTCGACGCTTGGCCAACGTCACGACGCGTCAAACCGTCGGTTGCCGGCATTTTCAATCAAGCTTTTCCTACCTACCTACCTACGTTCAGCGATGCAAGCAACATGAAAGTTAAACCTGTGCCACGAAAAGCATGAGCAGCGTCGCTCAAACAGCGAGACCCGCCTCTTTATTATCGAGTTCCTGAGCAGAGGTGTCCAAATGCAACAAAACACCTACGTTTAGCGATGCGAGCAACATGAAAGCTAAACCTGTACCATGAGAAGCATGAGCAGCGTCCCTCAAACAGCGAGAACCGCCTCTTTAGTATCGAGTTCGTGAGCGGAGGAGTCCAACTGCAACAAAACACCTACGTTCAGCGATGCGAGCAACACGAAAGCTAAACCTGTACCACGAGAAGCATGAGCAGCGTCGCTCAAACAGCGAGAACCGCCTCTTTAGTATCGAGTTCGTGAGCGGAGGAGTCCAACTGCAACAAAACACCTACGCTCAGCGATGCGAGCAACACGAAAGCTAAACCTGTATAACGAGAAGCATGAGCAGCGTCGCTCAAACTGCGAGAACCGTCTCTTTAGTATCGAGTTTGTGAGCGGAGGAGTCCAACTGCAACAAAACACCTACGTTCAGTGAGGTGCGCAACATGAAAGCTAAACCAGTACCACGAGAAGTATGAGCAGCGTCGCTCAAACAGCGAGAACCGCCTGTTTAGTATCGAGTTCGTGAGCGGAAGTGTCTAACTGCAACAAAACACCTACGTTCAGCGATGCAAGCAACATGAAAGCTAAACCTGTACCACGAGAAGCATGAGCAGCGTCGCTCAAATAGCGAGACCCGGCTCTTTAGTATGGAGTTCGTGAGCGGAAGAGTCCAGCTGCAACAAAACACCTACGTTCAGCGATAAGCGCAACACGAAACGTGAACCTGTACCACGAGAAGCAAGAGCAGCGTTGCTCAAACAGCGAGAACCGCCGCTTTAGTATCGAGTTCGTGAGCGGAGGTGTCCAACTGCAACAAAACACCTACGTTCAGCGATGCGAGCAACATGAAAGCTAAACCTGTACCACGAAAAGCATGAGCAGCGTCGCTCAGACAGCGAGATCCGACTCTTTAGTATCGAGTTTGTGAGCGGAAGAGTCCAACTGCAACAAAACACCTACGTTCAGCGATGCCAGCAACATGAAAGCTAATCCTGCACCACGCAAAGCATGAGCAGCGTCGCTCAAACAGCGAGACCGGCCTCTTTAGTATCGAGTTCGTGAGCGGTAGAGTCCAACTGCAACAAAACACCTACATTCAGCGGTGCGCGCGACATGAAAGCTAAACCTGTACCACGAGAAGCATGAGCAGCGTCGCCCAAACAGCGAGAACAGCCTCTTTAGTATCGAGTTCATGAGCGGAGGAGTCCAACTGCAACAAAACACCTACGTTCAGCGATGCGAGCAACATGAAAGCTAAATCTCTACCACGAGAAGCATGAGCAGCGCCGCTCAAACAGCGAGAACCGCCTATTTATTATCGAGTTCGTGAGCGGAGGTGTCCAACTGCAACAAAACACCTACGTTCAGCGATGCGAGCAACATGAAAGCTAAACCTGTACCACGAGAAGCATGAGCAGCGTCGCTCCAACAGCGAGAACCGCCTCTTTAGTATCGAGTTCGAGAGCGCAGGTGTCCATCTGCAAAAAAAAAACACCTACGTTCAGTGACGCGAGCAAAATGAAAGCTAAACCTGTACCCCGAGAAGCCTGAGTAGCGTCTCTCAAACAGCGAGAACCGCCTCTTTAGTATCTAGTTCGGGAGCGTAGGTGTCCAACTGCAACAAAACACCTACGTTCAGCGATGCGCGCAACAAGAAAGCTAAACCTGTACCACGAGAAGCATCAGCAGCGTCCCTCAAACAGCGAGAAACGGCCTCTTTAGTATCGAGTTCGTGAGCGGAGGTGTCCAACTGCAACAAAACACCTACGTTCAGCGATGCAAGCAACATGAAAGTTAAACCTGTGCCACGAGAAGCATGAGCAGCGTCGCTCAAACATCGAGAACCGCCTCTTTAGTATCGAGTTCGTGAGTGGAAGTGTCCAACTGCAACAAAACACCTACGTTCAGCGATGCGAGCAACATGAAAGCTAAACCTGTACCACGAGAAGCATCAGCAGCGTCCCTCAAACAGCGAGAAACCGCCTCTTTAGTATCGAGTTCGTGAGCGGAGGTGTCCAACTGGAACAAAACACCTACGTTCAGCGATGCAAGCAACATGAAAGTTAAACCTGTGCCACGAGAAGCATGAGCAGCGTCGCTCAAACAGCGAGACCCGCCTCTTTAGTATCAAGTTCCTGAGCGGAGGTGTCCAAATGCAACAAAACACCTACGTTTAGCGATGCGAGCAACATGAAAGCTACACCTGTACCATGAGAAGCATGAGCAGCGTCCCTCAAACAGCGAGAACCACCTCTTTATTATCGAGTTCGTGAGCGGAAGAGTCCAACTGCAACAAAACAACTACGTTCAGCGATGAGCGCAACACGAAAGGTGAACCTGTACCACGAGAAGCAAGAGCAGCGTTGCTCAAACAGCGAGAACCGCCACTTTAGTATCGAGTTCGTGAGCGGAGGTGTCCAACTGCAACAAAACACCTACGTTCAGCGATGCGAGCAACATGAAAGCTAAACCTATACCACGAAAAGCATGAGCAGCGTCGCTCAGACAGCGAGAACGGCGTCTTTAGTATCGAGTTCGTGAGCGGAAGAGTCCAACTGCAACAAAACACCTACATTCAGCGGTGCGCGCAGCATGAAAGCTAAACCTGTACCACGAGAAGCATGAGCAGCGTCGCCCAAACAAAGAGAACAGCCTCTTTAGTATCGAGTTCGTGAGCGGAGGTGTCCAACTGCAACAAAACACCTACGTTCAGCGATGCGAGCAACATGAAAGCTAAACCTGTACCACGAGAAGCATGAGCAGCGTCGCTCCAACAGCGAGAACCGCCTCTTTAGTATCGAGTTCGAGAGCGCAGGTGTCCATCTGCAAAAAAAAACACCTACGTTCAGTGACGCGAGCAACATGAAAGCTAAACCTGTACCACGAGAAGCCTGAGCAGCGTCTCTCAAACAGCGAGAACCGCCTCTTTAGTATCTAGTTCGTGTGCGTAGGTGTCCAACTGCAACAAAACACCTACGAATCAGCGATGCGAGCAACATGAAAGCTAAACCTGTACCACGAGAAGCATGAGCAGCGTCGCTCAAACATCGAGAACCGCCTCTTTAGTATCGAGTTCGTGAGTGGAAGTGTCCAACTGCAACAAAACACCTACGTTCAGCGATGCGAGCAACATGAAAGCTAAACCTGTACCACGAGAAGCATCAGCAGCGTCCCTCAAACAGCGAGACCCGCCTCTTTAGTATCAAGTTCCTGAGCGGAGGTGTCCAAATTCAACAAAACACCTACGTACAGCGATGCGAGCAACATGAAAGCTAAACCTGAACCACGAGATGCATGAGCAGCGTCTCTGAGACAGCGAGAACCGCTTCATTAGTATCGAGTTCGTGAGCGGAGGAGTCCAACCGCAACAAAACATCTACGTTCAGCGGTGCGCGCAACATGAAAGCTAAACCTGAACCACGAGAAGCATGAGCAGCGTCTCTGAGACAGCGAGAACCGCTTCTTTAGTATCGAGTTCGTGAGCGGAGGAGTCCAACCGCAACAAAACACCTACGTTCAGCGATGCTAGCAACATGAAAGCTAAACCTGTACCACGAGAAGCATGAGCAGAGTCGCTCAAACAGCGAGAACCGCCTCTTTAGTATCGAGTTCGTGAGCGGAGGAGTCCAGCTGCAACAAAATACCTACGTACAGCGATGCGAGCAACATGAAAGCTAAACCTGAACCACGAGATGCATGAGCAGCGTCTCTGAGACAGCGAGAACCGCCTCTTTAGTATCGAGTTCGTGAGCGGAGGAGTCCAACCGCAACAAAACATCTACGTTCAGCGGTTCGCGCAACATGAAAGCTAAACCTGAACCACGAGAAGCATGAGCAGAGTAGCTCAAACAGCGAGAACCGCCTCTTTAGTATCGAGTTCATGAGCGGAGGTGTCCAACTGCAACAAAACACCTACGTTCAGCGATGCAAGCAACATGAAAGTTCAACCTGTACCACGAGAAGCATGAGCAGCGTCGCTCAAACAGCGAGACCCGCCTCGTTAGTATCGAGTTCCTGAGCGGAGGTGTCTAAATGCAACAAAACACCTACGTTTTGCGATGCGAGCAACATGAATGCTAAACCTGTACCATGAGAAGCATGAGCAGCGTCCCTCAAACAGCGAGAACCACCTCTTTTGTATCGAGTTCGTGAGCGGAAGAGTCCAAATGCAACAAAACACCTACGTTCAGCGATGCTAGCAACATGAAAGCTAAACCTGTACCACGAGAAGCATGAGCAGCGTCGCTCAAACAGCGAGAACCGCCTCTTTAGTATCGAGTTCGTGAGCGGAGGAGTCCAACTGCAACAAAATACCTACGTACAGCGATGCGAGCAACATGAAACTAAACCTGTACCACGAGAATCGTGAGCAGCGTCGCTCAAACAGCGAGAACCGCCTCTTTAGTATCGAGTTCGTGAGCGAAGGAGTCCCACTGCAACAAAACACCTACGTTCAGCGATGCGAGCAACACGAAAGCTAAAGCTGTACCACTAGAAGCATGAGCAGCGTCGCTCAAACAGCGAGAACCGCCTCTTTAGTATCGAGCTCGTGAGCGGAGGAGTCCAACAGCAACAAAACACCTACGCTCAGCGATGCGAGCAACACGAAAGCTAAACCTGTATAACGAGAAGCATGAGCAGCGTCGCTCAAACTGCGAGAACCGTCTCTTTAGTATCGAGTTTGCGAGCGGAGGAGTCCAACTGCAACAAAACACCTACGTTCAGTGAGGTGCGCAACATGAAAGCTAAACCTGTACCACGAGAAGTATGAGCAGCGTCGCTCATACAGCGAGAACCGCCTCTTTAGTATCGAGTTCGTGAGCGGAAGTTCTAACTGCAACAAAACACCTACGTTCAGCGATGCAAGCAACGTGAAAGCTAAACCTGTACCACGAGAAGCATGAGCAGCGTCGCTCAAACAGCGAGACCCGGCTCTTTAGTATCGAGTTCGTGAGCGGAAGAGTCCAACTGCAACAAAACACCTACGTTCAGCGATGAGCGCAACACGAAAGGTGAACCTGTACCACGAGAAGCAAGAGCAGCGTTGCTCAAACAGCGAGAACCGCCGCTTTAGTATCGAGTTCGTGAGCGGAGGTGTGCAACTGCAACAAAACACCTACGTTCAGCGATGCGAGCAACATGAAAGCTAAACCTGTACCACGAAAAGCATGAGCAGCGTCGCTCAGACAGCGAGAACCGACTCTTTAGTATCGAGTTCGTGAGCGGAAGAGTCCAACTGCAACAAAAAACACCTACGTTCAGCGATGCCAGCAACATGAAAGCTAAGCCTGCACAACGCAAAGCATGAGCAGCGTCGCTCAAACAGCGAGAACGGCCTCTTTAGTATCGAGTTCGTGAGCGGAAGAGTCCAACTGCAACAAAACACCTACGTTCAGCGATGCGAGCAACATGAAAGCTACATCTCTACCACGAGAAGCATGAGCAGCGCCGCTCAAACAGCGAGAACCGCCTCTTTAGTATCGAATTCGTGAGCGGAGGTGTCCAACTGCAACAAAACACCTACGTTCAGCGATGCGAGCAACATGAAAGCTAAACCTATACCACGAAAAGCATGAGCAGCGTCGCTCAGACAGCGAGAACGGCGTCTTTAGTATCGAGTTCGTGAGCGGAAGAGTCCAACTGCAACAAAACACCTACATTCAGCGGTGCGCGCAGCATGAAAGCTAAACCTGTACCACGAGAAGCATGAGCAGCGTCGCCCAAACAGCGAGAACAGCCTCTTTAGTATCGAGTTCGTGAGCGGAGGTGTCCAACTGCAACAAAACACCTACGTTCAGCGATGCGAGCAACATGAAAGCTAAACCTGTACCACGAGAAGCATGAGCAGCGTCGCTCCAACAGCGAGAACCGCCTCTTTAGTATCGAGTTCGAGAGCGCAGGTGTCCATCTGCAAAAAAAACACCTACGTTCAGTGACGCGAGCAACATGAAAGCTAAACCTGTACCACGAGAAGCCTGAGCAGCGTCTCTCAAACAGCGAGAACCGCCTCTTTAGTATCTAGTTCGTGTGCGTAGGTGTCCAACTGCAACAAAACACCTACGAATCAGCGATGCGAGCAACATGAAAGCTAAACCTGTACCACGAGAAGCATGAGCAGCGTCGCTCAAACATCGAGAACCGCCTCTTTAGTATCGAGTTCGTGAGTGGAAGTGTCCAACTGCAACAAAACACCTACGTTCAGCGATGCGAGCAACATGAAAGCTAAACCTGTACCACGAGAAGCATCAGCAGCGTCCCTCAAACAGCGAGAAACCGCCTCTTTAGTATCGAGTTCGTGAGCGGAGGTGTCCAACTGCAACAAAACACCTACGTTCAGCGATGCAAGCAACATGAAAGTTAAACCTGTGCCACGAGAAGCATGAGCAGCGTCGCTCAAACAGCGAGACCCGCCTCTTTAGTATCAAGTTCCTGAGCGGAGGTGTCCAAATTCAACAAAACACCTACGTACAGCGATGCGAGCAACATGAAAGCTAAACCTGAACCACGAGATGCATGAGCAGCGTCTCTGAGACAGCGAGAACCGCTTCATTAGTATCGAGTTCGTGAGCGGAGGAGTCCAACCGCAACAAAACATCTACGTTCAGCGGTGCGCGCAACATGAAAGCTAAACCTGAACCACGAGATGCATGAGCAGCGTCTCTGAGACAGCAAGAACCGCTTCTTTAGTATCGAGTTCGTGAGCGGAGGAGTCCAACCGCAACAAAACACCTACGTTCAGCGATGCTAGCAACATGAAAGCTAAACCTGTACCACGAGAAGCATGAGCAGAGTCGCTCAAACAGCGAGAACCGCCTCTTTAGTATTGAGTTCGTGAGCGGAGGAGTCCAGCTGTAACAAAATACCTACGTACAGCGATGCGAGCAACATGAAAGCTAAACCTGAACCACGAGATGCATGAGCAGCGTCTCTGAGACAGCGAGAACCGCCTCTTTAGTATCGAGTTCGTGAGCGGAGGAGTCCAACCGCAACAAAACATCTACGTTCAGCGGTGCGCGCAACATGAAAGCTAAACCTGAACCACGAGAAGCATGAGCAGAGTAGCTCAAACAGCGAGAACCGCCTCTTTAGTATCGAGTTCATGAGCGGAGGTGTCCAACTGCAACAAAACACCTACGTTCAGCGATGCAAGCAACATGAAAGTTCAACCTGTACCACGAGAAGCATGAGCAGCGTCGCTCAAATAGCGAGACCCGCCTCGTTAGTATCGAGTTCCTGAGCGGAGGTGTCCAAATGCAACAAAACACCTACGTTTTGCGATGCGAGCAACATGAATGCTAAACCTGTACCATGAGAAGCATGAGCAGCGTCCCTCAAACAGCGAGAACCACCTCTTTAGTATCGAGTTCGTGAGCGGAAGAGTCCAAATGCAACAAAACACCTACGTTCAGCGATGCTAGCAACATGAAAGCTAAACCTGTACCACGAGAAGCATGAGCAGCGTCGCTCAAACAGCGAGAACCGCCTCTGTAGTATCGAGTTCGTGAGCGGAGGAGTCCAACTGCAACAAAATACCTACGTACAGCGATGCGAGCAACATGAAACTAAACCTGTACCACGAGAATCGTGAGCAGCGTCGCTCAAACAGCGAGAACCGCCTCTTTAGTATCGAGTTCGTGAGCGAAGGAGTCCCACTGCAACAAAACACCTACGTTCAGCGATGCGAGCAACACGAAAGCTAAAGCTGTACCACTAGAAGCATGAGCAGCGTCGCTCAAACAGCGAGAACCGCCTCTTTAGTATCGAGCTCGTGAGCGGAGGAGTCCAACTGCAACAAAACACCTACGCTCAGCGATGCGAGCAACACGAAAGCTAAACCTGTATAACGAGAAGCATGAGCAGCGTCGCTCAAACTGCGAGAACCGTCTCTTTAGTATCGAGTTTGTGAGCGGAGGAGTCCAACTGCAACAAAACACCTACGTTCAGTGAGGTGCGCAACATGAAAGCTAAACCTGTACCACGAGAAGTATGAGCAGCGTCGCTCATACAGCGAGAACCGCCTCTTTAGTATCGAGTTCGTGAGCGGAAGTTCTAACTGCAACAAAACACCTACGTTCAGCGATGCAAGCAACGTGAAAGCTAAACCTGTACCACGAGAAGCATGAGCAGCGTCGCTCAAACAGCGAGGCCCGGCTCTTTAGTATCGAGTTCGTGAGCGGAAGAGTCCAACTGCAACAAAACACCTACGTTCAGCGATGAGCGCAACACGAAAGGTGAACCTGTACCACGAGAAGCAAGAGCAGCGTTGCTCAAACAGCGAGAACCGCCGCTTTAGTATCGAGTTCGTGAGCGGAGGTGTGCAACTGCAACAAAACACCTACGTTCAGCGATGCGAGCAACATGAAAGCTAAACCTGTACCACGAAAAGCATGAGCAGCGTCGCTCAGACAGCGAGAACCGACTCTTTAGTATCGAGTTCGTGAGCGGAAGAGTCCAACTGCAACAAAAAACACCTACGTTCAGCGATGCGAGCAACATGAAAGCTACATCTCTACCACGAGAAGCATGAGCAGCGCCGCTCAAACAGCGAGAACCGCCTCTTTAGTATCGAGTTCGTGAGCGGAGGTGTCCAACTGCAACAAGACACCTACGTTCAGTGATGCGAGCAACATGAAAGCTAAACCTGTACCACGAGAAGCATGAGCAGCGTCGCTCCAACAGCGAGAACCGCCTCTTTAGTATCGAGTTCGAGAGCGCAGGTGTCCATCTGCAAAAAAAAAACACCTACGTTCAGTGACGCGAGCAACATGAAAGCTACATCTCTGCCACGAGAAGCATGAGCAGCGCCGCTCAAACAGCGAGAACCGCCTCTTTAGTATCGAGTTCGTGAGCGGAGGTGTCCAACTGCAACAAAACACCTACGTTCAGCGATGCGAGCAACATGAAAGCTAAACCTGAACCACGAGATGCATGAGCAGCGTCGCTGAAACAGCGAGAACCGCTTCTTTAGTATCGAGTTCGTGAGCGAAGTCCAACTGCAACAAAACACCTACGTTCTGCGATGTGCGCAACATGAAAGATAAACCTGTACCACAAGACGCATAAACAGCGTCGCTCAAACAGCGAGAAGCGCCTCTTTAGTATCGAGTTCGTTAGCGGAGGAGTCCAACTGGAACAAAACACCAACGTCCAGCGATGCGAGCAACATGAAAGCTAAACCTGTACCACGAGACGCTTGAACAGCGTCGCTCAAACAGCGAGAACCCCCTCTTTATTATCGAGTTCGTGAGCGGAGGTGTCCAACTGCAACAAAACAACTACGTTCAGCAATGTGCGCCACATGAAAGCTAAACCTTTACCACGAGAAGCATGAGCAGCGTCGCTCAAACAGCGAAAACCGCCTCTTTAGTACCGAGTTCGTGAGCGGAGAAGTCCAACTGTAGCAAAACACCTACGTTCAGCGGTGCGCACAACATGAAAGCTAAACCTCTACCACGAGAAGCACGAGCAGCGTCGCTCAAACAGCGAGAACCGCCTCTTCAGTATCGAAATCTTGAGCGGAGGTGTCCAACTCTAACAAAACACCTACGTTCAGCGATGCGAGCAACATGAAAGCTAAACCTGTACCACGAGAAACATGAGCAGCGTCGCTCAAACAGCGAGAACCGCCTCTTTAGTATCGAGTTCGTGAGCGGAGGTGTCCAACTGCAGCAAAACACCTGCGTTCAGCGGTGCGAAGAACATGAAAGTTAAACCTGTTCCACGAAAGCATGAGTAGCGTCACTCAAACAGCGAGAACCGCCTCTTTTGTATCGAGTTCGTGAGCGGAGGCGTCCAACTGCAGCAAAACACCTACGTTCAGGGATGTGCGCAACATGATAGCTTAACCTGTACCACTAGATGTATGAGCAACGTCGCTCAAACAGCGAGAACCGCCTCTTTAGTATCGATTTCTTGAGCTGAGGTGTCCAACTGCAGGAAAACACCCACGTTCAGCGGTGCGTGCAACATGGAAGCTAAACCTATGCTACGAGAAGCATGAGCAGCGTCGCTCAAACTGCGAGAACCGCCTCTTTAGTATCGAGTTCGTGAGCGGAGGTGGCCAACTGCAACAAAACACCTACTTTCAGCGATGTGCGCAACTAGAAAGCTGGACCTGTACCACGAGACGCATGAACAACGTCGCACAAACAGCGAGGACCGGCTGTTTAGTACCGGGTTCGTGAGCGGAGGTGTCCAACTGCAGCAAAACACCTACGTTCAGCGATGTGCGCAACATGAAAGCTAAACCTGTACCACGAGACGCATGAACAACGTCGCTCAGACAGCGAGATCCGACTCTTTAGTATCGAGTTCGTGAGCGGTAGAGTCCAACTGCAACAAAACACCTACATTCAGCGGTGCGCGCGACATGAAAGCTAAACCTGTACCACGAGAAGCATGAGCAGCGTCGCCCAAACAGCGAGAACAGCCTCTTTAGTATCGAGTTCATGAGCGGAGGAGTCCAACTGCAACAAAACACCTACGTTCAGCGATGCGAGCAACATGAAAGCAAAATCTCTACCACGAGAAGCATGAGCAGCGCCGCTCAAACAGCGAGAACCGCCTATTTATTATCGAGTTCGTGAGCGGAGGTGTCCAACTGCAACAAAACACCTACGTTCAGCGATGCGAGCAACATGAAAGCTAAACCTGTACCACGAGAAGCATCAGCAGCGTCCCTCAAACAGCGAGAAACGGCCTCTTTAGTATCGAGTTCGTGAGCGGAGGTGTCCAACTGCAACAAAACACCTACGTTCAGCGATGCAAGCAACATGAAAGTTAAACCTGTGCCACGAGAAGCATGAGCAGCGTCGCTCAAACATCGAGAACCGCCTCTTTAGTATCGAGTTCGTGAGTGGAAGTGTCCAACTGCAACAAAACACCTACGTTCAGCGATGCGAGCAACATGAAAGCTAAACCTGTACCACGAGAAGCATCAGCAGCGTCCCTCAAACAGCGAGAAACCGCCTCTTTAGTTTCGAGTTCGTGAGCGGAGGTGTCCAACTGGAACAAAACACCTACGTTCAGCGATGCAAGCAACATGAAAGTTAAACCTGTGCCACGAGAAACATGAGCAGCGTCGCTCAAACAGCGAGACCCGCCTCTTTAGTATCAAGTTCCTGAGCGGAGGTGTCCAAATGCAACAAAACACCTACGTTTAGCGATGCGAGCAACATGAAAGCTACACCTGTACCATGAGAAGCATGAGCAGCGTCCCTCAAACAGCGAGAACCACCTCTTTAGTATCGAGTTCGTGAGCGGAAGAGTCCAACTGCAACAAAACAACTCCGTTCAGCGATGAGCGCAACACGAAAGGTGAACCTGTACCACGAGAAGCAAGAGCAGCGTTGCTCAAACAGCGAGAACCGCCACTTTAGTATCGAGTTCGTGAGCGGAGGTGTCCAACTGCAACAAAACACCTACGTTCAGCGATGCGAGCAACATGAAAGCTAAACCTATACCACGAAAAGCATGAGCAGCGTCGCTCAGACAGCGAGAACGGCGTCTTTAGTATCGAGTTCGTGAGCGGAAGAGTCCAACTGCAACAAAACGCCTACATTCAGCGGTGCGCGCAGCATGAAAGCTAAACCTGTACCACGAGAAGCATGAGCAGCGTCGCCCAAACTGCGAGAACAGCCTCTTTAGTATCGAGTTCGTGAGCGGAGGTGTCCAACTGCAACAAAACACCTACGTTCAGCGATGCGAGCAACATGAAAGCTAAACCTGTACCACGAGAAGCATGAGCAGCGTCGCTCCAACAGCGAGAACCGCCTCTTTAGTATCGAGTTCGAGAGCGCAGGTGTCCATCTGCAAAAAAAAACACCTACGTTCAGTGACGCGAGCAACATGAAAGCTAAACCTGTACCACGAGAAGCCTGAGCAGTGTCTCTCAAACAGCGAGAACCGCCTCTTTAGTATCTAGTTCGTGTGCGTAGGTGTCCAACTGCAACAAAACACCTACGAATCAGCGATGCGAGCAACATGAAAGCTAAACCTGTACCACGAGAAGCATGAGCAGCGTCGCTCAAACATCGAGAACCGCCTCTTTAGTATCGAGTTCGTGAGTGGAAGTGTCCAACTGCAACAAAACACCTACGTTCAGCGATGCGAGCAACATGAAAGCTAAACCTGTACCACGAGAAGCATCAGCAGCGTCCCTCAAACAGCGAGAAACCGCCTCTTTAGTATCGAGTTCGCGAGCGGAGGTGTCCAACTGCAACAAAACACCTACGTTCAGCGATGCAAGCAACATGAAAGTTCAACCTGTACCACGAGAAGCATGAGCAGCGTCGCTCAAACAGCGAGACCCGCCTCGTTAGTATCGGGTTCCTGAGCGGAGGTGTCCAAATGCAACAAAACACCTACGTTTTGCGATGCGAGCAACATGAATGCTAAACCTGTACCATGAGAAGCATGAGCAGCGTCGCTCAAACAGCGAGAACCGCCTCTTTAGTATCGAGTTCGTGAGCGGAGGAGTCCAACTGCAACAAAATACCTACGTACAGCGATGCGAGCAACATGAAACTAAACCTGTACCACGAGAATCGTGAGCAGCGTCGCTCAAACAGCGAGAACCGCCTCTTTAGTATCGAGTTCGTGAGCGAAGGAGTCCCACTGCAACAAAACACCTACGTTCAGCGATGCGAGCAACACGAAAGCTAAAGCTGTACCACTAGAAGCATGAGCAGCGTCGCTCAAACAGCGAGAACCGCCTCTTTAGTATCGAGCTCGTGAGCGGAGGAGTCCAACTGCAACAAAACACCTACGCTCAGCGATGCGAGCAACACGAAAGCTAAACCTGTATAACGAGAAGCATGAGCAGCGTCGCTCAAACTGCGAGAACCGTCTCTTTAGTATCGAGTTTGTGAGCGGAGGAGTCCAACTGCAACAAAACACCTACGTTCAGTGAGGTGCGCAACATGAAAGCTGAACCTGTACCACGAGAAGTATGAGCAGCGTCGCTCATACAGCGAGAACCGCCTCTTTAGTATCGAGTTCGTGAGCGGAAGTTCTAACTGCAACAAAACACCTACGTTCAGCGATGCAAGCAACGTGAAAGCTAAACCTGTACCACGAGAAGCATGAGCAGCGTCGCTCAAACAGCGAGACCCGGCTCTTTAGTATCGAGTTCGTGAGCTGAAGAGTCCAACTGCAACAAAACACCTACGTTCAGCGATGAGCGCAACACGAAAGGTGAACCTGTACCACGAGAAGCAAGAGCAGCGTTGCTCAAACAGCGAGAACCGCCGCTTTAGTATCGAGTTCGTGAGCGGAGGTGTGCAACTGCAACAAAACACCTACGTTCAGCGATGCGAGCAACATGAAAGCTAAACCTGTACCACGAAAAGCATGAGCAGCGTCGCTCAGACAGCGAGAACCGACTCTTTAGTATCGAGTTCGTGAGCGGAAGAGTCCAACTGCAACAAAAAACACCTACGTTAAGCGATGCCAGCAACATGAAAGCTAAGCCTGCACCACGCAAAGCATGAGCAGCGTCGCTCAAACAGCGAGAACGGCCTCTTTAGTATCGAGTTCGTGAGCGGAAGAGTCCAACTGCAACAAAACACCTACGTTCAGCGATGCGAGCAACATGAAAGCTAAACCTGTACCACGAAAAGCATGAGCAGCGTCGCTCAAACAGCGAAAACCGCCTCTTTAGTATCGATTTCGTGAGCTGAGGTGTCCAACTGCAACAAAACACCCACGTTAAGCGGTGCGTGAAACATAAAAGCTAAACCTGTGCCACGAGAAGCATGAGCAGCGTCGCTCAAACAGCGAGAACCGCCTCTTTAGTATCGATTTCGTGAGCGGAGTTGTCCAACGGCAACAATACACCTATGTTTAGCGATGCGAGCAACATGAAAGCTAAACCTGTACCACGAGAAGCATGAGCAGCGTCGCTCAAACAGCGAGAGCCGCCTCTTTAGTATCGAGTTCGTGAGCGGTAGAGTCCAACTGCAACAAAACACCTACATTCAGCGGTGCGCGCAACATGAAAGCTAAACCTGTGCCACGAGAAGCATGAGCAGCGTCGCTCGAACAGCGAGAACCGCCTCTTTCGTATCGAGTTCGTGAGCGGAGGTGTCCAACTCGAACAAAAAACCTACGTTCAGCGATGCGAGCAACATGAAATCTAAACCTGTACCACGAGAACCATGAGCGGCGTCGCTCAAACAGCGAGAACCGCCTCTTTAGTATCGAGTTCGTGAGCGGAGGCGTCCAACTGCAGCAAAACACCTACGCTTATCGGTGCGCACAACATGAAAGCTAAACCTGTGCCACGAGAAGCATGAGCAGCGTCGCTCAAACAGCGAGAACCGCCTCTTTAGTATCGAGTTCGTGAGCGGAGGTGTCCAACTGCAGCAAAACACCTACGTTCAGCGGTGCGCGCAACATGAAAGCTAAGCCTGTGCCACGAGAAGCATGAGCAGCGTCGCTCGAACGGCGAGAACCGCCTCTTTTGTATCGAGTTCTTGAGCGGAGGTGTCCAACTGCAGCAAAACACCTACGTTCAGCGATGTGCGCAACATGATAGCTAAACCTGTACCACGAGATGCATGAGCAACGTCGCTCAAATAGCGAGAACTGCCTCTTTAGTATCGAGTTCGTGAGCGGAGGTGTCCTACTGCAACAAAACACCTACATTCAACGATGCGAGCAACATGAAATATAAACCTGTACCACGAGAAGCATGAGCACCGTCGCTCAAACAGCGAGAACCGCCTCTTTAGTATCGAGTTCGGGAGCGGAGGTGTCCAACTGCAGCAAAATACCTACGTTCAGCGATGTGCGCAACATGAAAGTTAAACCTGTACCACGAAAAGCATGAACAGCGTCGCTCAAACAGGGAGAACCGCCTCTTTAGTATCGATATCGTGAGCGGAGAAGTCCAACTGCAACAAAACACCTACGTTCGGCGATGCAAGCAACGTGAAAGCTAAACCTGTACCACGAGAAGCATGAGCAGCGTCGCTCAAACAGCGAGACCCGGCTCTTTAGTATCGAGTTCGTGAGCTGAAGAGTCCAACTGCAACAAAACACCTACGTTCAGCGATGAGCGCAACACGAAAGGTGAACCTGTACCACGAGAAGAATGAGCAGCGTCGGTCAAAAAGCGAGAACCGCCTCTTTAGTATTGAGTTCGTGAGCGGAGGTGTCCAACCGCAGCAAAACACCTACGTTCAGCGGTGCGCGCAACATGAAATCTAAACCTGTGCCACGAGAAGCATGAGCAGCGTCGCTAAAACAGCGAGAACCGCCTCTTTAGTATCGAGTTCGTGAGCGGAGGTGTCCAACTGCAACAAAACACCTACGTTCAGCGATGCGAGCGACATGAAAGCTAAACCTGTACCACGAGAAGCATGAGCAGCGTCGCTCAAACAGCGAGAACCGCCTCTTTAGTATCGAGTTCGTGAGCGGAGGTGTCCAAATGCAACAAAACACCTACGTTCAGCGATGCGAGCGACATGGAAGCTAAGCATGTACCACGAGAGGAATGAGCAACGTCGCTCAAACAGCGAGAACCCCCTCTTTAGTATCGAGTTCGTGAGCGAAGTCCAACTGCAACAAAACACCTACGTTCAGCGATGTGCGCAACAGGAAAGCTAAACCTGTAGGACGAGACGCATGAACAACGTCGCTCAAATAGCGAGAACCGCCTCTTTAGTATCGAGTTCGTGAGCGGAGGTGTCCTACTGCAACAAAACACCTACATTTAACGATGCGAGCAACATGAAATATAAACCTGTACCACGAGAAGCATGAGCACCGTCGCTCAAACAGCGAGAACCGCCTCTTTAGTATCGAGTTCGTGAGCGGAGGTGTCCAACTGCAACAAAACACCTACGTTCAGCGATGTGCGCAACATGAAAGCTAAACCTGTACCACGAGAAGCATGAACAGCGTCGCTCAAACAGGGAGAACCGCCTCTTTAGTATCGAGTTCGTGAGCGGAGAAGTCCAACAGCAACAAAACACCTACGTTCAGCGATTCGAGCAACATGAAAGCTAAGCCTGTACCAAGAGAAGCATGAGCAGCGTCGCTCAAGCAGCGAGAACCGCCTCTTTAGTATCGAGTTCGTGAGCGGAGTTGTCCAACTGCAACAATACACCTACGTTTAGCGACGCGAGCAACATGAAAGCTAAACCTTTACCACGATAAGCATGAGCAGCGTCGCTCAAACAGCGACAACCGCCTCTTTAGTATCGAGTTCGTGAGCGGAGGCAACCAACTGCAACAAAACACCTACGTTCAGCGATGCGAGCGACATGAAAGCTAAACCTGTACCACGAGAAGATGAGCAGTGTCGCTCAAACAGCGAGAACCGCCTCTTAGGTATCGAGTTCGTGAACGGACGTGTCCAACTGCAACAAAACACCTACGTTCAGCGATGCGAACACCATGAAAAATAAACCTGTACCACGAGAAGAATGAGCAGCGTCGTTCAAACAGCGAGAACCGCCTCTTTAGTATCGAGTTCGTGAGCGGCGGTGTCAAACCGCAGCAAAACACCTACGTTCAGCGGTGCGCGCAACATGAAATCTAAACCTGTGCCACGAGAAGCATGAGCAGCGTCGCTCAAACAGCGAGAACCGCCTCTTTAGTACCGAGTTCGTGAGCGGAGGTGTCCAACTGCAACAAAACAGCTACGTTCAGCGATGCGAGCGACATGAAAGCTAAACCTGTACCACGAGAAGCATGAGCAGCGTCGCTCAAACAGCGAGAACCGCCTCTTTAGTATCGAGTTCGTGAGCGGAGGTGTCCAAACGCAACAAAACACCTACGTTCAGCGATGCGAGCAACATGGAAGCTAAGCATGTACCACGAGAGGCATGAGCAGCGTCGCTCAAACAGCGAGAACCCCCTCTTTAGTATCGAGTTCGTGAGCGAAGTCCAACTGCAACAAAACACCTACGTTCAGCGATGTGCGCAACATGAAAGCTAAACCTGTACCACGAGAAGCATGAACAGCGTCGCTCAAACAGCGAGAAGCGCCTCTTTAGTATCGAGTTCGTGAGCGGAGGAGTCCAACTGGAACAAAACACCAACGTTCAGCGATGCGAGCAACATGAAAGCTAAACCTGTACCACGAGACGCTTGAGCAACGTCGCTCAAACAGCGAGAACCGCCTCTTTAGTATCGAGTTCGTGAGCGGAGGTGTCCAACTGTAGCAAAACACCTACGTTCAGCGGTGCGCGCAACATGAAAGCTAAACCTGTACCACGAGAAGCACGAGCACCGTCGCTCAAACAGCGAGAACCGCCTCTCTAGTATCGAGTTCGTGAGCGGAGGTGTCCAACTCTAACAAAACACCTACTTTCAGCGATGAGAGCAATATGAAATCTAAACCTGTACCACGAGAAGCATGAGCAGCGTCGCTCAAACAGCGAAAACCGCCTCTTTATTATCGAGTTCGTGAGCGGAGGTGTCCAACTGCAGCAAAACACCTACGTTCAGCGATGTGCGCAACATGAAAGCTAAACCTGTACCTCGAGACGCATGAACAACGTCGCTCAAACAGCGAGAACCGCCTCTTTAGTATCGAGTTCGTGAGCTGAGGTGTCCAACTGCAAAAAAACACCTGCGTTCAGCGATGCGAGCAACATGAAAGCTAAACCTGTGCCACGAGAAGCATGAGCAGCGTCGCTCGAACAGCGAGAACCGCCTCTTTTGTATCGAGTTCTTGAGCGGAGGTGTCCAACCGCAGCAAAACACCTACGTTCAGCGATGTGCGCAACATGATAGCTAAACCTGTACCACGAGATGCATGAGCAACGTCGCTCAAATAGCGAGAACCGCCTCTTTAGTATCGAGTTCGTGACCGGAGGTGTCCAACTGCAACAAAGCACCTACGTTCAGCGATGCGAGCAACTTGAAAGCTGAACCTGTACCACGAGAAGCATGAGCAGCGTCGCTCCAACAGCGAGAACCGCCTCTTTTGTATCGAGTTCTTGAGCGGAGGTGTCCAACTGCAGCAAAACACCTACGTTCAGCGATGTGCGCAACATGATAGCTAAACCTGTACCACGAGATGCATGAGCAACGTCGCTCAAATAGCGAGAACCGCCTCTTTAGTATCGAGTTTGTGAGCGGAGGTGTCCAACTGCAACAAAACACCTACGTTCAGCGATGTGCGCAACATGAAAGCTAAACCTGTACCACGAGACGCATGAACAACGTCGCTCAAACAGCGAGAACCGCCTCTTTAGTATCGAGTTCGTGAGCGGAGGTGTTCAACTGCAGCAAAACACGTTCGTTCAGCGATGTGCGCAACATGAAAGCTAAACCTGTACCACGAGACGCATGAACAACGTCGCTCAAACAGCGAGAACCTCCTCTTTAGTATCGAGTTCGTGAGCGGAGGTGTCCAAGTGCAACAAAACACCTACGTTCAGTGATTCGAGCAACATGAAAGCTATACCTCTACCACGAGAAGCATGAGCAGCGTCGCTCAAACAGCGAGAACCGCCTCTTTAGTATCGAGTTCGTGAGCGGAGTTGTCCAACTGCAACAATACACCTACGTTTAGCGATGCGAGCAATATGAAAGCTAAACCTGTACCACGAGAAATATGAGCAACGTCGCTCAAAGAGCGAGAACCGCCTCTTTAGTATCGAGTTCGTGAGCGGAGGTGTCCAACTGCAGCAAAACACCTACGTTCAGCGATGTGCGCAACATGAAATCTAAACCTGTACAACGAGACGCATGAACAACGTCGCTCAAACAGCGAGAACTGCCTCTTTAGTATCGAGTTCGTGAGCGGAGGTGTTCAACTGCAGCAAAACACCTACGTTCAGCGATGTGCGCAACATGAAAGCTAAACCTGTACCACGAGACGCATGAACAACGTCGCTCAAACAGCGAGAACCGCCTCTTTAGTATCGAGTTCGTGAGCTGAGGTGTCCAACTGCAAAAAAACACCTGCGTTCAGCGATGCGAGCAACATGAAAGCTAAAGCTGTACCACGAGAAGCATGAGCAGCGTCGCTCAAACAGCGACAACCGCCTCTTTAGTATCGAGTTCGTGAGCGGAGGTGTCCAACTGTAGCAAAACACCTAGGTTCAGCGTTGCGCGCAACATGAAAGCTAAACCTGTACCACGAGAAGCATGAGCAGCGTCGCTCAAACAGCGAGAACCGCCTCTTTAGTATCGAGTTCGTGAGCGGAGGTGTCCAAATGCAACAAAACACCTGCGTTCAGCGGTGCGAAGAACATGAAAGTTAATCCTGTGCCACGAAAGCATGAGTAGCCTCACTCAAACAGCGAGAACCGCCTCTTTTGTATCGAGTTCGTGAGCGGAGGCGTCCAACTGCAGCAAAACACCTACGTTCAGGGATGTGCGCAACATGATAGCTTAACCTGTACCACTAGATGTATGAGCAACGTCGCTCAAACAGCGAGAACCGCCTCTTTAGTATCGATTTCTTGAGCTGAGGTGTCCAACTGCAGGAAAACACCCACGTTCAGCGGTGCGTGCAACATGGAAGCTAAACCTATGCTACGAGAAGCATGAGCAGCGTCGCTCAAACTGCGAGAACCGCCTCTTTAGTATCGAGTTCGTGAGCGGAGGTGGCCAACTGCAACAAAACACCTACTTTCAGCGATGTGCGCAACTAGAAAGCTAGACCTGTACCACGAGACGCATGAACAACGTCGCACAAACAGCGAGGACCGGCTGTTTAGTACCGGGTTCGTGAGCGGAGGTGTCCAACTGCAGCAAAACACCTACGTTCAGCGATGTGCGCAACATGAAAGCTAAACCTGTACCACGAGACGCATGAACAACGTCGCTCAGACAGCGAGATCCGACTCTTTAGTATCGAGTTCGTGAGCGGTAGAGTCCAACTGCAACAAAACACCTACATTCAGCGGTGCGCGCGACATGAAAGCTAAACCTGTACCACGAGAAGCATGAGCAGCGTCGCCCAAACAGCGAGAACAGCCTCTTTAGTATCGAGTTCATGAGCGGAGGAGTCCAACTGCAACAAAACACCTACGTTCAGCGATGCGAGCAACATGAAAGCTAAACCTGTACCACGAGAAGCATGAGCAGCGTCGCTCCAACAGCGAGAACCGCCTCTTTAGTATCGAGTTCGAGAGCGCAGGTGTCCATCTGCAAAAAAAAAACACCTACGTTCAGTGACGCGAGCAAAATGAAAGCTAAACCTGTACCCCGAGAAGCCTGAGTAGCGTCTCTCAAACAGCGAGAACCGCCTCTTTAGTATCTAGTTCGTGAGCGTAGGTGTCCAACTGCAACAAAACACCTACGTTCAGCGATGCGCGCAACAAGAAAGCTAAACCTGTACCACGAGAAGCATCAGCAGCGTCCCTCAAACAGCGAGAAACGGCCTCTTTAGTATCGAGTTCGTGAGCGGAGGTGTCCAACTGCAACAAAACACCTACGTTCAGCGATGCAAGCAACATGAAAGTTAAACCTGTGCCACGAGAAGCATGAGCAGCGTCGCTCAAACATCGAGAACCGCCTCTTTAGTATCGAGTTCGTGAGTGGAAGTGTCCAACTGCAACAAAACACCTACGTTCAGCGATGCGAGCAACATGAAAGCTAAACCTGTACCACGAGAAGCATCAGCAGCGTCCCTCAAACAGCGAGAAACCGCCTCTTTAGTTTCGAGTTCGTGAGCGGAGGTGTCCAACTGGAACAAAACACCTACGTTCAGCGATGCAAGCAACATGAAAGTTAAACCTGTGCCACGAGAAACATGAGCAGCGTCGCTAAAACAGCGAGACCCGCCTCTTTAGTATCAAGTTCCTGAGCGGAGGTGTCCAAATGCAACAAAACACCTACGTTTAGCGATGCGAGCAACATGAAAGCTACACCTGTACCATGAGAAGCATGAGCAGCGTCCCTCAAACAGCGAGAACCACCTCTTTAGTATCGAGTTCGTGAGCGGAAGAGTCCAACTGCAACAAAACAACTACGTTCAGCGATGAGCGCAACACGAAAGGTGAACCTGTACCACGAGAAGCAAGAGCAGCGTTGCTCAAACAGCGAGAACCGCCACTTTAGTATCGAGTTCGTGAGCGGAGGTGTCCAACTGCAACAAAACACCTACGTTCAGCGATGCGAGCAACATGAAAGCTAAACCTATACCACGAAAAGCATGAGCAGCGTCGCTCAGACAGCGAGAACGGCGTCTTTAGTATCGAGTTCGTGAGCGGAAGAGTCCAACTGCAACAAAACGCCTACATTCAGCGGTGCGCGCAGCATGAAAGCTAAACCTGTACCACGAGAAGCATGAGCAGCGTCGCCCAAACAGCGAGAACAGCCTCTTTAGTATCGAGTTCGTGAGCGGAGGTGTCCAACTGCAACAAAACACCTACGTTCAGCGATGCGAGCAACATGAAAGCTAAACCTGTACCACGAGAAGCATGAGCAGCGTCGCTCCAACAGCGAGAACCGCCTCTTTAGTATCGAGTTCGAGAGCGCAGGTGTCCATCTGCAAAAAAAACACCTACGTTCAGTGACGCGAGCAACATGAAAGCTAAACCTGTACCACGAGAAGCCTGAGCAGTGTCTCTCAAACAGCGAGAACCGCCTCTTTAGTATCTAGTTCGTGTGCGTAGGTGTCCAACTGCAACAAAACACCTACGAATCAGCGATGCGAGCAACATGAAAGCTAAACCTGTACCACGAGAAGCATGAGCAGCGTCGCTCAAACATCGAGAACCGCCTCTTTAGTATCGAGTTCGTGAGTGGAAGTGTCCAACTGCAACAAAACACCTACGTTCAGCGATGCGAGCAACATGAAAGCTAAACCTGTACCACGAGAAGCATCAGCAGCGTCCCTCAAACAGCGAGAAACCGCCTCTTTAGTATCGAGTTCGTGAGCGGAGGTGTCCAACTGCAACAAAACACCTACGTTCAGCGATGCAAGCAACATGAAAGTTAAACCTGTGCCACGAGAAGCATGAGCAGCGTCGCTCAAACAGCGAGACCCGCCTCTTTAGTATCAAGTTCCTGAGCGGAGGTGTCCAAATTCAACAAAACACCTACGTACAGCGATGCGAGCAACATGAAAGCTAAACCTGAACCACGAGATGCATGAGCAGCGTCTCTGAGACAGCGAGAACCGCTTCATTAGTATCGAGTTCGTGAGCGGAGGAGTCCAACCGCAACAAAACATCTACGTTCAGCGGTGCGCGCAACATGAAAGCTAAACCTGAACCACGAGAAGCATGAGCAGCGTCTCTGAGACAGCGAGAGCCGCTTCTTTAGTATCGAGTTCGTGAGCGGAGGAGTCCAACCGCAACAAAACACCTACGTTCAGCGGTGCTAGCAACATGAAAGCTAAACCTGTACCACGAGAAGCATGAGCAGAGTCGCTCAAACAGCGAGAACCGCCTCTTTAGTATCGAGTTCGTGAGCGGAGGAGTCCAGCTGCAACAAAATACCTACGTACAGCGATGCGAGCAACATGAAAGCTAAACCTGAACCACGAGATGCATGAGCAGCGTCTCTGAGACAGCGAGAACCGCCTCTTTAGTATCGAGTTCGTGAGCGGAGGAGTCCAACCGCAACAAAACATCTACGTTCAGCGGTGCGCGCAACATGAAAGCTAAACCTGAACCACGAGAAGCATGAGCAGAGTAGCTCAAACAGCGAGAACCGCCTCTTTAGTATCGAGTTCATGAGCGGAGGTGTCCAACTGCAACAAAACACCTACGTTCAGCGATGCAAGCAACATGAAAGTTCAACCTGTACCACGAGAAGCATGAGCAGCGTCGCTCAAACAGCGAGACCCGCCTCGTTAGTATCGGGTTCCTGAGCGGAGGTGTCCAAATGCAACAAAACACCTACGTTTTGCGATTCGAGCAACATGAATGCTAAACCTGTACCATGAGAAGCATGAGCAGCGTCCCTCAAACAGCGAGAACCACCTCTTTAGTATCGAGTTCGTGAGCGGAAGAGTCCAAATGCAACAAAACACCTACGTTCAGCGATGCTAGCAACATGAAAGCTAAACCTGTACCACGAGAAGCATGAGCAGCGTCGCTCAAACAGCGAGAACCGCCTCTTTAGTATCGAGTTCGTGAGCGGAGGAGTCCAACTGCAACAAAATACCTACGTACAGCGATGCGAGCAACATGAAACTAAACCTGTACCACGAGAATCGTGAGCAGCGTCGCTCAAACAGCGAGAACCGCCTCTTTAGTATCGAGTTCGTGAGCGAAGGAGTCCCACTGCAACAAAACACCTACGTTCAGCGATGCGAGCAACACGAAAGCTAAAGCTGTACCACTAGAAGCATGAGCAGCGTCGCTCAAACCGAGAACCGCCTCTTTAGTATCGAGCTCGTGAGCGGAGGAGTCCAACTGCAACAAAAAACCTACGCTCAGCGATGCGAGCAACACGAAAGCTAAACCTGTATAACGAGAAGCATGAGCAGCGTCGCTCAAACTGCGAGAACCGTCTCTTTAGTATCGAGTTTGTGAGCGGAGGAGTCCAACTGCAACAAAACACCTACGTTCAGTGAGGTGCGCAACATGAAAGCTGAACCTGTACCACGAGAAGTATGAGCAGCGTCGCTCATACAGCGAGAACCGCCTCTTTAGTATCGAGTTCGTGAGCGGAAGTTCTAACTGCAACAAAACACCTACGTTCAGCGATGCAAGCAACGTGAAAGCTAAACCTGTACCACGAGAAGCATGAGCAGCGTCGCTCAAACAGCGAGACCCGGCTCTTTAGTATCGAGTTCGTGAGCTGAAGAGTCCAACTGCAACAAAACACCTACGTTCAGCGATGAGCGCAACACGAAAGGGGAACCTGTGCCACGAGAAGCAAGAGCAGCGTTGCTCAAACAGCGAGAACCGCCGCTTTAGTATCGAGTTCGTGAGCGGAGGTGTGCAACTGCAACAAAACACCTACGTTCAGCGATGCGAGCAACATGAAAGCTAAACCTGAACCACGAGATGCATGAGCAGCGTCTCTGAGACAGCGAGAACCGCTTCATTAGTATCGAGTTCGTGAGCGGAGGAGTCCAACCGCAACAAAACATCTACGTTCAGCGGTGCGCGCAACATGAAAGCTAAACCTGAACCACGAGAAGCATGAGCAGCGTCTCTGAGACAGCGAGAGCCGCTTCTTTAGTATCGAGTTCGTGAGCGGAGGAGTCCAACCGCAACAAAACACCTACGTTCAGCGATGCTAGCAACATGAAAGCTAAACCTGTACCACGAGAAGCATGAGCAGAGTCGCTCAAACAGCGAGAACCGCCTCTTTAGTATCGAGTTCGTGAGCGGAGGAGTCCAGCTGCAACAAAATACCCACGTACAGCGATGCGAGCAACATGAAAGCTAAACCTGAACCACGAGATGCATGAGCAGCGTCTCTGAGACAGCGAGAACCGCCTCTTTAGTATCGAGTTCGTGAGCGGAGGAGTCCAACCGCAACAAAACATCTACGTTCAGCGGTGCGCGCAACATGAAAGCTAAACCTGAACCACGAGAAGCATGAGCAGAGTAGCTCAAACAGCGAGAACCGCCTCTTTAGTATCGAGTTCATGAGCGGAGGTGTCCAACTGCAACAAAACACCTACGTTCAGCGATGCAAGCAACATGAAAGTTCAACCTGTACCACGAGAAGCATGAGCAGCGTCGCTCAAACAGCGAGACCCGCCTCGTTAGTATCGGGTTCCTGAGCGGAGGTGTCCAAATGCAACAAAACACCTACGTTTTGCGATTCGAGCAACATGAATGCTAAACCTGTACCATGAGAAGCATGAGCAGCGTCCCTCAAACAGCGAGAACCACCTCTTTAGTATCGAGTTCGTGAGCGGAAGAGTCCAAATGCAACAAAACACCTACGTTCAGCGATGCTAGCAACATGAAAGCTAAACCTGTACCACGAGAAGCATGAGCAGCGTCGCTCAAACAGCGAGAACCGCCTCTTTAGTATCGAGTTCGTGAGCGGAGGAGTCCAACTGCAACAAAATACCTACGTACAGCGATGCGAGCAACATGAAACTAAACCTGTACCACGAGAATCGTGAGCAGCGTCGCTCAAACAGCGAGAACCGCCTCTTTAGTATCGAGTTCGTGAGCGAAGGAGTCCCACTGCAACAAAACACCTACGTTCAGCGATGCGAGCAACACGAAAGCTAAAGCTGTACCACTAGAAGCATGAGCAGCGTCGCTCAAACCGAGAACCGCCTCTTTAGTATCGAGCTCGTGAGCGGAGGAGTCCAACTGCAACAAAACACCTACGCTCAGCGATGCGAGCAACACGAAAGCTAAACCTGTATAACGAGAAGCATGAGCAGCGTCGCTCAAACTGCGAGAACCGTCTCTTTAGTATCGAGTTTGTGAGCGGAGGAGTCCAACTGCAACAAAACACCTACGTTCAGTGAGGTGCGCAACATGAAAGCTGAACCTGTACCACGAGAAGTATGAGCAGCGTCGCTCATACAGCGAGAACCGCCTCTTTAGTATCGAGTTCGTGAGCGGAAGTTCTAACTGCAACAAAACACCTACGTTCAGCGATGCAAGCAACGTGAAAGCTAAACCTGTACCACGAGAAGCATGAGCAGCGTCGCTCAAACAGCGAGACCCGGCTCTTTAGTATCGAGTTCGTGAGCTGAAGAGTCCAACTGCAACAAAACACCTACGTTCAGCGATGAGCGCAACACGAAAGGGGAACCTGTACCACGAGAAGCAAGAGCAGCGTTGCTCAAACAGCGAGAACCGCCGCTTTAGTATCGAGTTCGTGAGCGGAGGTGTGCAACTGCAACAAAACACCTACGTTCAGCGATGCGAGCAACATGAAAGCTAAACCTGTACCACGAAAAGCATGAGCAGCGTCGCTCAGACAGCGAGAACCGACTCTTTAGTATCGAGTTCGTGAGCGGAAGAGTCCAACTGCAACAAAAAACACCTACGTTAAGCGATGCCAGCAACATGAAAGCTAAGCCTGCACCACGCAAAGCATGAGCAGCGTCGCTCAAACAGCGAGAACGGCCTCTTTAGTATCGAGTTCGTGAGCGGAAGAGTCCAACTGCAACAAAACACCTACGTTCAGCGATGCGAGCAACATGAAAGCTACATCTCTACCACGAGAAGCATGAGCAGCGCCGCTCAAACAGCGAGAACCGCCTCTTTAGTATCGAGTTCGTGAGCGGAGGTGTCCAACTGCAACAAAACACCTACGTTCAGCGATGCGAGCAACATGAAAGCTAAACCTGTACCACGAGAAGCATGAGCAGCGTCGCTCCAACAGCGAGAACCGCCTCTTTAGTATCGAGTTCGAGAGCGCAGGTGTCCATCTGCAAAAAAAAAACACCTACGTTCAGTGACGCGAGCAACATGAAAGCTAAACCTGTACCACGAGAAGCATGAGTAGCGTCTCTCAAACAGCGAGAACCGCCTATTTAGTATCTAGTTCGTGAGCGTAGGTGTCCAACTGCAACAAAACACCTACGTTCAGCGATGCGAGCAACATGAAAGCTAAACCTGAACCACGAGATGCATGAGCAGCGTCGCTGAAACAGCGAGAACCGCTTCTTTAGTATCGAGTTCGTGAGCGAAGTCCAACTGCAACAAAACACCTACGTTCTGCGATGTGCGCAACATGAAAGCTAAACCTGTACCACAAGACGCATAAACAGCGTCGCTCAAACAGCGAGAAGCGCCTCTTTAGTATCGAGTTCGTTAGCGGAGGAGTCCAACTGGAACAAAACACCAACGTCCAGCGATGCGAGCAACATGAAAGCTAAACCTGTACCACGAGACGCTTGAACAGCGTCGCTCAAACAGCGAGAACCCCCTCTTTATTATCGAGTTCGTGAGCGGAGGTGTCCAACTGCAACAAAACAACTACGTTCAGCGATGTGCGCCACATGAAAGCTAAACCTTTACCACGAGAAGCATGAGCAGCGTCGCTCAAACAGCGAGAACCGCCTCTTTAGTACCGAGTTCGTGAGCGGAGAAGTCCAACTGTAGCAAAACACCTACGTTCAGCGGTGCGCACAACATGAAAGCTAAACCTCTACCACGAGAAGCACGAGCAGCGTCGCTCAAACAGCGTGAACCGCCTCTTCAGTATCGAAATCTTGAGCGGAGGTGTCCAACTCTAACAAAACACCTACGTTCAGCGATGCGAGCAACATGAAAGCTAAACCTGTACCACGAGAAACATGAGCAGCGTCGCTCAAACAGCGAGAACCGCCTCTTTAGTATCGAGTTCGTGAGCGGAGGTGTCCAACTGCAGCAATACACCTGCGTTCAGCGGTGCGAAGAACATGAAAGTTAAACCTGTGCCACGAAAGCATGAGTAGCGTCGCTCAGACAGCGAGAACCGACTCTTTAGTATCGAGTTCGTGAGCGGAAGAGTCCAACTGCAACAAAAAACACCTACGTTAAGCGATGCCAGCAACATGAAAGCTAAGCCTGCACCACGCAAAGCATGAGCAGCGTCGCTCAAACAGCGAGAACGGCCTCTTTAGTATCGAGTTCGTGAGCGGAAGAGTCCAACTGCAACAAAACACCTACGTTCAGCGATGCGAGCAACATGAAAGCTACATCTCTACCACGAGAAGCATGAGCAGCGCCGCTCAAACAGCGAGAACCGCCTCTTTAGTATCGAGTTCGTGAGCGGAGGTGTCCAACTGCAGCAAAACACCTACGTTCAGGGATGTGCGCAACATGATAGCTTAACCTGTACCACTAGATGTATGAGCAACGTCGCTCAAACAGCGAGAACCGCCTCTTTAGTATCGATTTCTTGAGCTGAGGTGTCCAACTGCAGGAAAACACCCACGTTCAGCGGTGCGTGCAACATGGAAGCTAAACCTATGCTACGAGAAGCATGAGCAGCGTCGCTCAAACTGCGAGAACCGCCTCTTTAGTATCGAGTTCGTGAGCGGAGGTGGCCAACTGCAACAAAACACCTACTTTCAGCGATGTGCGCAACTAGAAAGCTAGACCTGTACCACGAGACTAATGAACAACGTCGCACAAACAGCGAGGACCGGCTCTTTAGTACCGGGTTCGTGAGCGGAGGTGTCCAACTGCAGCAAAACACCTACGTTCAGCGATGTGCGCAACATGAAAGCTAAACCTGTACCACGAGACGCATGAACAACGTCGCTCAAACAGCGAGAACCACCTCTTTAGTATCGAGTTCGTGAGCGGAGGTGTCCAACTGCAACAAAACACCTACGTTCAACGTTGCGAGCAACATGAAAGCTAAACCTGTACCACGAGAAGCATGAGCAGCGTCGCTCAAACAGCGAGAACCGCCTATTTAGTATCGAGTTCGTGAGCGGAGGTGTCCAACTGCAGCAAAACACTTACGTTCAGCAATGTGCGCAACATGAAATCCAAACCTGTACCACGTGACGCATGAACAACGTCGCTCAAACAGCGAGAACCACCTCTTTAGTATCGAGTTCGTGAGCGGAGGTGTCCAACTGCAACTAATCACCTACGTTCAACGATGCGAGCAAGATGAGAGCTATACCTGTACCACGAGAAGCATGAGCAGCGTCTCTCAAACAGCGAGATCCGCCTCTTTAGTATCGAGTTCGTGAGCGGAGGTGTCCAACTGCAGCAAAACACCTACGTTCAGCGATGTGCGCAACATGAAAACTAAACCTGTACCACGAGAAGCATGAACAGCGTCGCTCAAACAGGGAAAACCGCCTCTTTAGTATCGAGTTCGTGAGCGGAGAAGTCCAACTGCAACAAAACACCTACGTTCAGCGATTCGAGCAACATGAAAGCTAAACCTGTACCAAGAGAAGCATGAGCAGCGTCGCTCAAACAGCGAGAACCGCCTCTTTAGTATCGAGTTCGTTAGCGGAGTTGTCCAACTGCAACAATACACCTACGTTTAGCGATGCGAGCAACATGAAAGCTAAACCTGTACAACGAGAAGCATGAGCAGCGTCGCTCAAACAGCGAGAACCGCCTCTTTAGTATCGAGTTTGTGAGCGGAGGTGTCCAACTGCAACAAAACACCTACGTTCAGCGATGCGAGCGACATGAAAGCTAAACCTGTACCACGAGAAGCATGAGCAGTGTCGCTCAAACAGCGATAACCGCCCCTTTAGTATTGAGTTCGTGAGGGGAGGTGTCCAACTGCAACAAAACACCTACGTTCAGCGATGCGAGCAACATGAAAGCTAAACCTGTAGCACGAGAAGCATGAGCAGCGTCGCTCAAACAGCGAGAACCGCCTCTTTAGTATCGAGTTCGTGAGCGGAGGTGTCCAACTGTAGCAAAACACCTACGCTCAGCGGTGCGCGCAACATGAAAGCTAAACCTGTGGCACGAGAAGCATGAGCAGCGTCGCTCAAACAGCAGGAACCGCCTCTTTAGTATCGATTTCGTGAGCTGAGGTGTCCAACTGCAGCAAAACACCCACGTTCAGCGGTTCCTGCAAGATGAAAGCTTAACCTGGAGACGAGAAGCATGAGCAGCGTCACTCAAACAGCGAGAACCGCCTCTTTTGTATCGAGTTCGTGAGCGGAGGTGTCCAACTGCATCAAAACACCTACGTTAAGCGATGTGCGCAACATGATAGCTAAACCTGTACCACGAGATGCATGAGCAACGTCACTCAAACAGCGTGAACCGCCTCTTTAGTATCGATTTCGTGAGCTGAGGTGTCCAACTGCAACAAAACACCCACGTTAAGCGGTGCGTGAAACATGAAAGCTAAACCTGTGCCACGAGAAGCATGAGCAGCGTCGCTCAAACAGCGAGAACCGCCTCTTTAGTATCGATTTCGTGAGCGGAGTTGTCCAACTGCAACAATACACCTATGTTTAGCGATGCGAGCAACATGAAAGCTAAACCTGTACCACGAGAAGCATGAGCAGCGTCGCTCAAACAGCGAGAGCCGCCTCTTTAGTATCGAGTTCGTGAGCGGTAGAGTCCAACTGCAACAAAACACCTACATTCAGCGGTGCGCGCAACATGAAAGCTAAACCTGTGCCACGAGAAGCATGAGCAGCGTCGCTCGAACAGCGAGAACCGCCTCTTTCGTATCGAGTTCGTGAGCGGAGGTGTCCAACTCGAACAAAAAACCTACGTTCAGCGATGCGAGCAACATGAAATCTAAACCTGTACCACGAGAACCATGAGCGGCGTCGCTCAAACAGCGAGAACCGCCTCTTTAGTATCGAGTTCGTGAGCGGAGGCGTCCAACTGCAGCAAAACACCTACGCTTATCGGTGCGCACAACATGAAAGCTAAACCTGTGCCACGAGAAGCATGAGCAGCGTCGCTCAAACAGCGAGAACCGCCTCTTTAGTATCGAGTTCGTGAGCGGAGGTGTCCAACTGCAGCAAAACACCTACGTTCAGCGGTGCGCGCAACATGAAAGCTAAGCCTGTGCCACGAGAAGCATGAGCAGCGTCGCTCGAATGGCGAGAACCGCCTCTTTTGTATCGAGTTCTTGAGCGGAGGTGTCCAACTGCAGCAAAACACCTACGTTCAGCGATGTGCGCAACATGATAGCTAAACCTGTACCACGAGATGCATGAGCAACGTCGCTCAAATAGCGAGAACTGCCTCTTTAGTATCGAGTTCGTGAGCGGAGGTGTCCTACTGCAACAAAACACCTACATTCAACGATGCGAGCAACATGAAATATAAACCTGTACCACGAGAAGCATGAGCACCGTCGCTCAAACAGCGAGAACCGCCTCTTTAGTATCGAGTTCGGGAGCGGAGGTGTCCAACTGCAGCAAAATACCTACGTTCAGCGATGTGCGCAACATGAAAGTTAAACCTGTACCACGAAAAGCATGAACAGCGTCGCTCAAACAGGGAGAACCGCCTCTTTAGTATCGATATCGTGAGCGGAGAAGTCCAACTGCAACAAAACACCTACGTTCAGCGATTCGAGCAACATGAAAGCTAAGCCTGTACCAAGAGAAGCATGAGCAGCGTCGCTCAAGCAGCGAGAACCGCCTCTTTAGTATCGAGTTCGTGAGCGGAGTTGTCCAACTGCAACAAAACACGTACGTTCAGCGATGCGAACACCATGAAAAATAAACCTGTACCACGAGAAGAATGAGCAGCGTCGGTCAAAAAGCGAGAACCGCCTCTTTAGTATTGAGTTCGTGAGCGGAGGTGTCCAACCGCAGCAAAACACCTACGTTCAGCGGTGCGCGCAACATGAAATCTAAACCTGTGCCACGAGAAGCATGAGCAGCGTCGCTAAAACAGCGAGAACCGCCTCTTTAGTATCGAGTTCGTGAGCGGAGGGGTCCAACTGCAACAAAACACCTACGTTCAGCGATGCGAGCGACATGAAAGCTAAACCTGTACCACGAGAAGCATGAGCAGCGTCGCTCAAACAGCGAGAACTGCCTCTTTAGTATCGAGTTCGTGAGCGGAGGTGTCCAAATGCAACAAAACACCTACGTTCAGCGATGCGAGCGACATGGAAGCTAAGCATGTACCACGAGAGGAATGAGCAACGTCGCTCAAACAGCGAGAACCCCCTCTTTAGTATCGAGTTCGTGAGCGAAGTCCAACTGCAACAAAACACCTACGTTCAGCGATGTGCGCAACAGGAAAGCTAAACCTGTACCACGAGACGCATGAACAACGTCGCTCAAATAGCGAGAACCGCCTCTTTAGTATCGAGTTCGTGAGCGGAGGTGTCCTACTGCAACAAAACACCTACATTCAACGATGCGAGCAACATGAAATATAAACCTGTACCACGAGAAGCATGAGCACCGTCGCTCAAACAGCGAGAACCGCCTCTTTAGTATCGAGTTCGTGAGCGGAGGTGTCCAACTGCAACAAAACACCTACGTTCAGCGATGTGCGCAACATGAAAGCTAAACCTGTACCACGAGAAGCATGAACAGCGTCGCTCAAACAGGGAGAACCGCCTCTTTAGTATCGAGTTCGTGAGCGGAGAAGTCCAACAGCAACAAAACACCTACGTTCAGCGATTCGAGCAACATGAAAGCTAAGCCTGTACCAAGAGAAGCATGAGCAGCGTCGCTCAAGCAGCGAGAACCGCCTCTTTAGTATCGAGTTCGTGAGCGGAGTTGTCCAACTGCAACAATACACCTACGTTTAGCGACGCGAGCAACATGAAAGCTAAACCTTTACCACGATAAGCATGAGCAGCGTCGCTCAAACAGCGACAACCGCCTCTTTAGTATCGAGTTCGTGAGCGGAGGCAACCAACTGCAACAAAACACCTACGTTCAGCGATGCGAGCGACATGAAAGCTAAACCTGTACCACGAGAAGATGAGCAGTGTCGCTCAAACAGCGAGAACCGCCTCCTAGGTATCGAGTTCGTGAACGGACGTGTCCAACTGCAACAAAACACCTACGTTCAGCGATGCGAACACCATGAAAAATAAACCTGTACCACGAGAAGAATGAGCAGCGTCGTTCAAACAGCGAGAACCGCCTCTTTAGTATCGAGTTCGTGAGCGGCGGTGTCCAACCGCAGCAAAACACCTACGTTCAGCGGTGCGCGCAACCTGAAATCTAAACCTGTGCCACGAGAAGCATGAGCAGCGTCGCTCAAACAGCGAGAACCGCCTCTTTAGTACCGAGTTCGTGAGCGGAGGTGTCCAACTGCAACAAAACAGCTACGTTCAGCGATGCGAGCGACATGAAAGCTAAACCTGTACCACGAGAAGCATGAGCAGCGTCGCTCAAACAGCGAGAACCGCCTCTTTAGTATCGAGTTCGTGAGCGGAGGTGTCCAAACGCAACAAAACACCTACGTTCAGCGATGCGAGCAACATGGAAGCTAAGCATGTACCACGAGAGGCATGAGCAGCGTCGCTCAAACAGCGAGAACCCCCTCTTTAGTATCGAGTTCGTGAGCGAAGTCCAACTGCAACAAAACACCTACGTTCAGCGATGTGCGCAACATGAAAGCTAAACCTGTACCACGAGAAGCATGAACAGCGTCGCTCAAACAGCGAGAAGCGCCTCTTTAGTATCGAGTTCGTGAGCGGAGGAGTCCAACTGGAACAAAACACCAACGTTCAGCGATGCGAGCAACATGAAAGCTAAACCTGTACCACGAGACGCTTGAACAACGTCGCTCAAACAGCGAGAACCGCCTCTTTAGTATCGAGTTCGTGAGCGGAGGTGTCCAACTGTAGCAAAACACCTACGTTCAGCGGTGCGCGCAACATGAAAGCTAAACCTGTACCACGAGAAGCACGAGCACCGTCGCTCAAACAGCGAGAACCGCCTCTCTAGTATCGAGTTCGTGAGCGGAGGTGTCCAACTCTAACAAAACACCTACTTTCAGCGATGAGAGCAATATGAAATCTAAACCTGTACCACGAGAAGCATGAGCAGCGTCGCTCAAACAGCGAAAACCGCCTCTTTATTATCGAGTTGGTGAGCGGAGGTGTCTAACTGCAGCAAAACACCTACGTTCAGCGATGTGCGCAACATGAAAGCTAAACCTGTACCACGAGACGCATGAACAACGTCGCTCAAACAGCGAGAACCGCCTCTTTAGTATCGAGTTCGTGAGCTGAGGTGTCCAACTGCAAAAAAACACCTGCGTTCAGCGATGCGAGCAACATGAAAGCTAAACCTGTGCCACGAGAAGCATGAGCAGCGTCGCTCGAACAGCGAGAACCGCCTCTTTTGTATCGAGTTCTTGAGCGGAGGTGTCCAACCGCAGCAAAACACCTACGTTCAGCGATGTGCGCAACATGATAGCTAAACCTGTACCACGAGATGCATGAGCAACGTCGCTCAAATAGCGAGAACCGCCTCTTTAGTATCGAGTTCGTGACCGGAGGTGTCCAACTGCAACAAAGCACCTACGTTCAGCGATGCGAGCAACTTGAAAGCTAAACCTGTACCACGAGAAGCATGAGCAGCGTCGCTCAAACAGCGAGAACCGCCTCTTTAGTATCGAGTTCGTGAGCGGAGGTGTACAACTGCAACAAAACACCTACGTTTAGCGGTGCGCGCAACATGAAAGCTAAGCCTGTGCCACGAGAAGCATGAGCAGCGTCGCTCCAACAGCGAGAACCGCCTCTTTTGTATCGAGTTCTTGAGCGGAGGTGTCCAACTGCAGCAAAACACCTACGTTCAGCGATGTGCGCAACATGATAGCTAAACCTGTACCACGAGATGCATGAGCAACGTCGCTCAAATAGCGAGAACCGCCTCTTTAGTATCGAGTTTGTGAGCGGAGGTGTCCAACTGCAACAAAACACCTACGTTCAGCGATGTGCGGAACATGAAAGCTAAACCTGTACCACGAGACGCATGAACAACGTCGCTCAAACAGCGAGAACCGCCTCTTTAGTATCGAGTTCGTGAGCGGAGGTGTTCAACTGCAGCAAAACACGTTCGTTCAGCGATGTGCGCAACATGAAAGCTAAACCTGTACCACGAGACGCATGAACAACGTCGCTCAAACAGCGAGAACCTCCTCTTTAGTATCGAGTTCGTGAGCGGAGGTGTCCAAGTGCAACAAAACACCTACGTTCAGTGATTCGAGCAACATGAAAGCTATACCTCTACCACGAGAAGCATGAGCAGCGTCGCTCAAACAGCGAGAACCGCCTCTTTAGTATCGAGTTCGTGAGCGGAGTTGTCCAACTGCAACAATACACCTACGTTTAGCGATGCGAGCAATATGAAAGCTAAACCTGTACCACGAGAAATATGAGCAACGTCGCTCAAAGAGCGAGAACCGCCTCTTTAGTATCGAGTTCGTGAGCGGAGGTGTCCAACTGCAGCAAAACACCTACGTTCAGCGATGTGCGCAACATGAAATCTAAACCTGTACAACGAGACGCATGAACAACGTCGCTCAAACAGCGAGAACTGCCTCTTTAGTATCGAGTTCGTGAGCGGAGGTGTTCAACTGCAGCAAAACACCTACGTTCAGCGATGTGCGCAACATGAAAGCTAAACCTGTACCACGAGACGCATGAACAACGTCGCTCAAACAGCGAGAACCGCCTCTTTAGTATCGAGTTCGTGAGCTGAGGTGTCCAACTGCAAAAAAACACCTGCGTTCAGCGATGCGAGCAACATGAAAGCTAAAGCTGTACCACGAGAAGCATGAGCAGCGTCGCTCAAACAGCGACAACCGCCTCTTTAGTATCGAGTTCGTGAGCGGAGGTGTCCAACTGTAGCAAAACACCTAGGTTCAGCGTTGCGCGCAACATGAAAGCTAAACCTGTACCACGAGAAGCATGAGCAGCGTCGCTCAAACAGCGAGAACCGCCTCTTTAGTATCCAGTTCGTGAGCGGAAGAGTCCAACTGCAACAAAACAACTACGTTCAGCGATGAGCGAAACACGAAAGGTGAACCTGTACCACGAGAAGCAAGAGCAGCGTTGCTCAAACAGCGAGAACCGCCACTTTAGTATCGAGTTCGTGACCGGAGGTGTCCAACTGCAACAAAACACCTACGTTCAGCGATGCGAGCAACATGAAAGCTAAACCTATACCACGAAAAGCATGAGCAGCGTCGCTCAGACAGCGAGAACGGCGTCTTTAGTATCGAGTTCGTGAGCGGAAGAGTCCAACTGCAACAAAACGCCTACATTCAGCGGTGCGCGCAGCATGAAAGCTAAACCTGTACCACGAGAAGCATGAGCAGCGTCGCCCAAACAGCGAGAACAGCCTCTTTAGTATCGAGTTCGTGAGCGGAGGTGTCCAACTGCAACAAAACACCTACGTTCAGCGATGCGAGCAACATGAAAGCTAAACCTGTACCACGAGAAGCATGAGCAGCGTCGCTCCAACAGCGAGAACCGCCTCTTTAGTATCGAGTTCGAGAGCGCAGGTGTCCGTCTGCAAAAAAAAAACACCTACGTTCAGTGACGCGAGCAACATGAAAGCTAAACCTGTACCACGAGAAGCCTGAGCAGCGTCTCTCAAACAGCGAGAACCGCGTCTTTAGTATCTAGTTCGTGTGCGTAGGTGTCCAACTGCAACAAAACACCTACGAATCAGCGATGCGAGCAACATGAAAGCTAAACCTGTACCACGAGAAGCATGAGCAGCGTCGCTCAAACATCGAGAACCGCCTCTTTAGTATCGAGTTCGTGAGTGGAAGTGTCCAACTGCAACAAAACACCTACGTTCAGCGATGCGAGCAACATGAAAGCTAAACCTGTACCACGAGAAGCATCAGCAGCGTCCCTCAAACAGCGAGAAACCGCCTCTTTAGTATCGAGTTCGTGAGCGGAGGTGTCCAACTGCAACAAAACACCTACGTTCAGCGATGCAAGCAAATGAAAGTTAAACCTGTGCCACGAGAAGCATGAGCAGCGTCGCTCAAACAGCGAGACCCGCCTCTTTAGTATCAAGTTCCTGAGCGGAGGTGTCCAAATTCAACAAAACACCTACGTACAGCGATGCGAGCAACATGAAAGCTAAACCTGAACCACGAGATGCATGAGCAGCGTCTCTGAGACAGCGATAACCGCTTCATTAGTATCGAGTTCGTGAGCGGAGGAGTCCAACCGCAACAAAACATCTACGTTCAGCGGTGCGCGCAACATGAAAGCTAAACCTGAACCACGAGAAGCATGAGCAGCGTCTCTGAGACAGCGAGAACCGCCTCTTTAGTATCGAGTTCGTGAGCGGAGGAGTCCAACCGCAACAAAACATCTACGTTCAGCGGTGCGCGCAACATGAAAGCTAAACCTGAACCACGAGAAGCATGAGCAGAGTAGCTCAAACAGCGAGAACCGCCTCTTTAGTATCGAGTTCATGAGCGGAGGTGTCCAACTGCAACAAAACACCTACGTTCAGCGATGCAAGCAACATGAAAGTTCAACCTGTACCACGAGAAGCATGAGCAGCGTCGCTCAAATAGCGAGACCCGCCTCGTTAGTATCGGGTTCCTGAGCGGAGGTGTCCAAATGCAACAAAACACCTACGTTTTGCGATGCGAGCAACATGAATGCTAAACCTGTACCATGAGAAGCATGAGCAGCGTCCCTCAAACAGCGAGAACCACCTCTTTAGTATCGAGTTTGTGAGCGGAAGAGTCCAAATGCAACAAAACACCTACGTTCAGCGATGCTAGCAACATGAAAGCTAAACCTGTACCACGAGAAGCATGAGCAGCGTCGCTCAAACAGCGAGAACCGCCTCTTTAGTATCGAGTTCGTGAGCGGAGGAGTCCAACTGCAACAAAATACCTACGTACAGCGATGCGAGCAACATGAAACTAAACCTGTACCACGAGAATCGTGAGCAGCGTCGCTCAAACAGCGAGAACCGCCTCTTTAGTATCGAGTTCGTGAGCGAAGGAGTCCCACTGCAACAAAACACCTACGTTCAGCGATGCGAGCAACACGAAAGCTAAAGCTGTACCACTAGAAGCATGAGCAGCGTCGCTCAAACAGCGAGAACCGCCTCTTTAGTATCGAGCTCGTGAGCGGAGGAGTCCAACTGCAACAAAACACCTACGCTCAGCGATGCGAGCAACACGAAAGCTAAACCTGTATAACGAGAAGCATGAGCAGCGTCGCTCAAACTGCGAGAACCGTCTCTTTAGTATCGAGTTTGTGAGCGGAGGAGTCCAACTGCAACAAAACACCTACGTTCAGTGAGGTGCGCAACATGAAAGCTAAACCTGTACCACGAGAAGTATGAGCAGCGTCGCTCATACAGCGAGAACCGCCTCTTTAGTATCGAGTTCGTGAGCGGAAGTTCTAACTGCAACAAAACACCTACGTTCAGCGATGCAAGCAACGTGAAAGCTAAACCTGTACCACGAGAAGCATGAGCAGCGTCGCTCAAACAGCGAGACCCGGCTCTTTAGTATCGAGTTCGTGAGCGGAAGAGTCCAACTGCAACAAAACACCTACGTTCAGCGATGAGCGCAACACGAAAGGTGAACCTGTACCACGAGAAGCAAGAGCAGCGTTGCTCAAACAGCGAGAACCGCCGCTTTAGTATCGAGTTCGTGAGCGGAGGTGTGCAACTGCAACAAAACACCTACGTTCAGCGATGCGAGCAACATGAAAGCTAAACCTGTACCACGAAAAGCATGAGCAGCGTCGCTCAGACAGCGAGAACCGACTCTTTAGTATCGAGTTCGTGAGCGGAAGAGTCCAACTGCAACAAAAAACACCTACGTTAAGCGATGCCAGCAACATGAAAGCTAAGCCTGCACCACGCAAAGCATGAGCAGCGTCGCTCAAACAGCGAGAACGGCCTCTTTAGTATCGAGTTCGTGAGCGGAAGAGTCCAACTGCAACAAAACACCTACGTTCAGCGATGCGAGCAACATGAAAGCTACATCTCTACCACGAGAAGCATGAGCAGCGCCGCTCAAACAGCGAGAACCGCCTCTTTAGTATCGAGTTCGTGAGCGGAGGTGTCCAACTGCAACAAAACACCTACGTTCAGCGATGCGAGCAACATGAAAGCTAAACCTGTACCACGAGAAGCATGAGCAGCGTCGCTCCAACAGCGAGAACCGCCTCTTTAGTATCGAGTTCGAGAGCGCAGGTGTCCATCTGCAAAAAAAAAACACCTACGTTCAGTGACGCGAGCAACATGAAAGCTAAACCTGTACCACGAGAAGCATGAGTAGCGTCTCTCAAACAGCGAGAACCGCCTATTTAGTATCTAGTTCGTGAGCGTAGGTGTCCAACTGCAACAAAACACCTACGTTCAGCGATGCGAGCAACATGAAAGCTAAACCTGAACCACGAGATGCATGAGCAGCGTCGCTGAAACAGCGAGAACCGCTTCTTTAGTATCGAGTTCGTGAGCGAAGTCCAACTGCAACAAAACACCTACGTTCTGCGATGTGCGCAACATGAAAGCTAAACCTGTACCACAAGACGCATAAACAGCGTCGCTCAAACAGCGAGAAGCGCCTCTTTAGTATCGAGTTCGTTAGCGGAGGAGTCCAACTGGAACAAAACACCAACGTCCAGCGATGCGAGCAACATGAAAGCTAAACCTGTACCACGAGACGCTTGAACAGCGTCGCTCAAACAGCGAGAACCCCCTCTTTATTATCGAGTTCGTGAGCGGAGGTGTCCATCTGCAACAAAACAACTACGTTCAGCGATGTGCGCCACATGAAAGCTAAACCTTTACCACGAGAAGCTTGAGCAGCGTCGCTCAAACAGCGAGAACCGCCTCTTTAGTACCGAGTTCGTGAGCGGAGAAGTCCAACTGTAGCAAAACACCTACGTTCAGCGGTGCGCACAACATGAAAGCTAAACCTCTACCACGAGAAGCACGAGCAGCGTCGCTCAAACAGCGTGAACCGCCTCTTCAGTATCGAAATCTTGAGCGGAGGTGTCCAACTCTAACAAAACACCTACGTTCAGCGATGCGAGCAACATGAAAGCTAAACCTGTACCACGAGAAACATGAGCAGCGTCGCTCAAACAGCGAGAACCGCCTCTTTAGTATCGAGTTCGTGAGCGGAGGTGTCCAACTGCAGCAAAACACCTGCGTTCAGCGGTGCGAAGAACATGAAAGTTAAACCTGTGCCACGAAAGCATGAGTAGCGTCACTCAAACAGCGAGAACCGCCTCTTTTGTATCGAGTTCGTGAGCGGAGGTGTCCAACTGCAGCAAAACACCTACGTTCAGGGATGTGCGCAACATGATAGCTTAACCTGTACCACTAGATGTATGAGCAACGTCGCTCAAACAGCGAGAACCGCCTCTTTAGTATCGATTTCTTGAGCTGAGGTGTCCAACTGCAGGAAAACACCCACGTTCAGCGGTGCGTGCAACATGGAAGCTAAACCTATGCTACGAGAAGCATGAGCAGCGTCGCTCAAACTGCGAGAACCGCCTCTTTAGTATCGAGTTCGTGAGCGGAGGTGGCCAACTGCAAGAAAACACCTACTTTCAGCGATGTGCGCAACTAGAAAGCTAGACCTGTACCACGAGACGCATGAACAACGTCGCACAAACAGCGAGGACCGGCTCTTTAGTACCGGGTTCGTGAGCGGAGGTGTCCAACTGCAGCAAAACACCTACGTTCAGCGATGTGCGCAACATGAAAGCTAAACCTGTACCACGAGACGCATGAACAACGTCGCTCAAACAGCGAGAACCACCTCTTTAGTATCGAGTTCGTGAGCGGAGGTGTCCAACTGCAACAAAACACCTACGTTCAACGTTGCGAGCAACATGAAAGCTAAACCTGTACCACGAGAAGCATGAGCAGCGTCGCTCAAACAGCGAGAACCGCCTATTTAGTATCGAGTTCGTGAGCGGAGGTGTCCAACTGCAGCAAAACACTTACGTTCAGCAATGTGCGCAACATGAAATCCAAACCTGTACCACGTGACGCATGAACAACGTCGCTCAAACAGCGAGAACCACCTCTTTAGTATCGAGTTCGTGAGCGGAGGTGTCCAACTGCAACTAATCACCTACGTTCAACGATGCGAGCAAGATGAGAGCTATACCTGTACCACGAGAAGCATGAGCAGCGTCTCTCAAACAGCGAGAACCGCCTCTTTAGTATCGAGTTCGTGAGCGGAGGTGTCCAACTGCAGCAAAACACCTACGTTCAGCGATGTGCGCAACATGAAAACTAAACCTGTACCACGAGAAGCATGAACAGCGTCGCTCAAACAGGGAAAACCGCCTCTTTAGTATCGAGTTCGTGAGCGGAGAAGTCCAACTGCAACAAAACACCTACGTTCAGCGATGCGAGCAACATGAAAGCTAAACCTGAACCACGAGATGCATGAGCAGCGTCGCTGAAACAGCGAGAACCGCTTCTTTAGTATCGAGTTCGTGAGCGAAGTCCAACTGCAACAAAACACCTACGTTCTGCGATGTGCGCAACATGAAAGCTAAACCTGTACCACAAGACGCATAAACAGCGTCGCTCAAACAGCGAGAAGCGCCTCTTTAGTATCGAGTTCGTTAGCGGAGGAGTCCAACTGGAACAAAACACCAACGTCCAGCGATGCGAGCAACATGAAAGCTAAACCTGTACCACGAGACGCTTGAACAGCGTCGCTCAAAGAGCGAGAACCCCCTCTTTATTATCGAGTTCGTGAGCGGAGGTGTCCAACTGCAACAAAACAACTACGTTCAGCGATGTGCGCCACATGAAAGCTAAACCTTTACCACGAGAAGCATGAGCAGCGTCGCTCAAACAGCGAGAACCGCCTCTTTAGTACCGAGTTCGTGAGCGGAGAAGTCCAACTGTAGCAAAACACCTACGTTCAGCGGTGCGCACAACATGAAAGCTAAACCTCTACCACGAGAAGCACGAGCAGCGTCGCTCAAACAGCGTGAACCACCTCTTCAGTATCGAAATCTTGAGCGGAGGTGTCCAACTCTAACAAAACACCTACGTTCAGCGATGCGAGCAACATGAAAGCTAAACCTGTACCACGAGAAACATGAGCAGCGTCGCTCAAACAGCGAGAACCGCCTCTTTAGTATCGAGTTCGTGAGCGGAGGTGTCCAACTGCAACAAAACACCTACGTTCAGCGATGCAAGCAACATGAAAGTTAAACCTGTGCCACGAGAAGCATGAGCAGCGTCGCTCAAACAGCGAGACCCGCCTCTTTAGTATCAAGTTCCTGAGCGGAGGTGTCCAAATTCAACAAAACACCTACGTACAGCGATGCGAGCAACATGAAAGCTAAACCTGAACCACGAGATGCATGAGCAGCGTCTCTGAGACAGCGAGAACCGCTTCATTAGTATCGAGTTCGTGAGCGGAGGAGTCCAACCGCAACAAAACATCTACGTTCAGCGGTGCGCGCAACATGAAAGCTAAACCTGAACCACGAGAAGCATGAGCAGCGTCTCTGAGACAGCGAGAACCGCCTCTTTAGTATCGAGTTCGTGAGCGGAGGAGTCCAACCGCAACAAAACATCTACGTTCAGCGGTGCGCGCAACATGAAAGCTAAACCTGAACCACGAGAAGCATGAGCAGAGTAGCTCAAACAGCGAGAACCGCCTCTTTAGTATCGAGTTCATGAGCGGAGGTGTCCAACTGCAACAAAACACCTACGTTCAGCGATGCAAGCAACATGAAAGTTCAACCTGTACCACGAGAAGCATGAGCAGCGTCGCTCAAACAGCGAGACCCGCCTCGTTAGTATCGGGTTGCTGAGCGGAGGTGTCCAAATGCAACAAAACACCTACGTTTTGCGATGCGAGCAACATGAATGCTAAACCTGTACCATGAGAAGCATGAGCAGCGTCCCTCAAACAGCGAGAACCACCTCTTTAGTATCGAGTTCGTGAGCGGAAGAGTCCAAATGCAACAAAACACCTACGTTCAGCGATGCTAGCAACATGAAAGCTAAACCTGTACCACGAGAAGCATGAGCAGCGTCGCTCAAACAGCGAGAACCGCCTCTTTAGTATCGAGTTCGTGAGCGGAGGAGTCCAACTGCAACAAAATACCTACGTACAGCGATGCGAGCAACATGAAACTAAACCTGTACCACGAGAATCGTGAGCAGCGTCGCTCAAACAGCGAGAACCGCCTCTTTAGTATCGAGTTCGTGAGCGAAGGAGTCCCACTGCAACAAAACACCTACGTTCAGCGATGCGAGCAACACGAAAGCTAAAGCTGTACCACTAGAAGCATGAGCAGCGTCGCTCAAACAGCGAGAACCGCCTCTTTAGTATCGAGCTCGTGAGCGGAGGAGTCCAACTGCAACAAAACACCTACGCTCAGCGATGCGAGCAACACGAAAGCTAAACCTGTATAACGAGAAGCATGAGCAGCGTCGCTCAAACTGCGAGAACCGTCTCTTTAGTATCGAGTTTGTGAGCGGAGGAGTCCAACTGCAACAAAACACCTACGTTCAGTGAGGTGCGCAACATGAAAGCTAAACCTGTACCACGAGAAGTATGAGCAGCGTCGCTCATACAGCGAGAACCGCCTCTTTAGTATCGAGTTCGTGAGCGGAAGTTCTAACTGCAACAAAACACCTACGTTCAGCGATGCAAGCAACGTGAAAGCTAAACCTGTACCACGAGAAGCATGAGCAGCGTCGCTCAAACAGCGAGACCCGGCTCTTTAGTATCGAGTTCGTGAGCGGAAGAGTCCAACTGCAACAAAACACCTACGTTCAGCGATGAGCGCAACACGAAAGGTGAACCTGTACCACGAGAAGCAAGAGCAGCGTTGCTCAAACAGCGAGAACCGCCGCTTTAGTATCGAGTTCGTGAGCGGAGGTGTGCAACTGCAACAAAACACCTACGTTCAGCGATGCGAGCAACATGAAAGCTAAACCTGTACCACGAATAGCATGAGCAGCGTCGCTCAGACAGCGAGAACCGACTCTTTAGTATCGAGTTCGTGAGCGGAAGAGTCCAACTGCAACAAAAAACACCTACGTTAAGCGATGCCAGCAACATGAAAGCTAAGCCTGCACCACGCAAAGCATGAGCAGCGTCGCTCAAACAGCGAGAACGGCCTCTTTAGTATCGTGTTCGTGAGCGGAAGAGTCCAACTGCAACAAAACACCTACGTTCAGCGATGCGAGCAACATGAAAGCTACATCTCTACCACGAGAAGCATGAGCAGCGCCGCTCAAACAGCGAGAACCGCCTCTTTAGTATCGAGTTCGTGAGCGGAGGTGTCCAACTGCAACAAAACACCTACGTTCAGCGATGCGAGCAACATGAAAGCTAAACCTGTACCACGAGAAGCATGAGCAGCGTCGCTCCAACAGCGAGAACCGCCTCTTTAGTATCGAGTTCGAGAGCGCAGGTGTCCATCTGCAAAAAAAAAACACCTACGTTCAGTGACGCGAGCAACATGAAAGCTAAACCTGTACCACGAGAAGCATGAGTAGCGTCTCTCAAACAGCGAGAACCGCCTATTTAGTATCTAGTTCGTGAGCGTAGGTGTCCAACTGCAACAAAAAAACCTACGTTCAGCGATGCGAGCAACATGAAAGCTAAACCTGAACCACGAGATGCATGAGCAGCGTCGCTGAAACAGCGAGAACCGCTTCTTTAGTATCGAGTTCGTGAGCGAAGTCCAACTGCAAGAAAACACCTACGTTCTGCGATGTGCGCAACATGAAAGCTAAACCTGTACCACAAGACGCATAAACAGCGTCGCTCAAACAGCGAGAAGCGCCTCTTTAGTATCGAGTTCGTTAGCGGAGGAGTCCAACTGGAACAAAACACCAACGTCCAGCGATGCGAGCAACATGAAAGCTAAACCTGTACCACGAGACGCTTGAACAGCGTCGCTCAAACAGCGAGAACCCCCTCTTTATTATCGAGTTCGTGAGCGGAGGTGTCCAACTGCAACAAAACAACTACGTTCAGCGATGTGCGCCACATGAAAGCTAAACCTTTACCACGAGAAGCATGAGCAGCGTCGCTCAAACAGCGAGAACCGCCTCTTTAGTACCGAGTTCGTGAGCGGAGAAGTCCAACTGTAGCAAAACACCTACGTTCAGCGGTGCGCACAACATGAAAGCTAAACCTCTACCACGAGAAGCACGAGCAGCGTCGCTCAAACAGCGTGAACCGCCTCTTCAGTATCGAAATCTTGAGCGGAGGTGTCCAACTCTAACAAAACACCTACGTTCAGCGATGCGAGCAACATGAAAGCTAAACCTGTACCACGAGAAACATGAGCAGCGTCGCTCAAACAGCGAGAACCGCCTCTTTAGTATCGAGTTCGTGAGCGGAGGTGTCCAACTGCAACAAAACACCTACGTTCAGCGATGCAAGCAACATGAAAGTTAAACCTGTGCCACGAGAAGCATGAGCAGCGTCGCTCAAACAGCGAGACCCGCCTCTTTAGTATCAAGTTCCTGAGCGGAGGTGTCCAAATTCAACAAAACACCTACGTACAGCGATGCGAGCAACATGAAAGCTAAACCTGAACCACGAGATGCATGAGCAGCGTCTCTGAGACAGCGAGAACCGCTTCATTAGTATCGAGTTCGTGAGCGGAGGAGTCCAACCGCAACAAAACATCTACGTTCAGCGGTGCGCGCAACATGAAAGCTAAACCTGAACCACGAGAAGCATGAGCAGAGTAGCTCAAACAGCGAGAACCGCCTCTTTAGTATCGAGTTCATGAGCGGAGGTGTCCAACTGCAACAAAACACCTACGTTCAGCGATGCAAGCAACATGAAAGTTCAACCTGTACCACGAGAAGCATGAGCAGCGTCGCTCAAACAGCGAGACCCGCCTCGTTAGTATCGGGTTCCTGAGCGGAGGTGTCCAAATGCAACAAAACACCTACGTTTTGCGATGCGAGCAACATGAATGCTAAACCTGTACCATGAGAAGCATGAGCAGCGTCCCTCAAACAGCGAGAACCACCTCTTTAGTATCGAGTTTGTGAGCGGAAGAGTCCAAATGCAACAAAACACCTACGTTCAGCGATGCTAGCAACATGAAAGCTAAACCTGTACCACGAGAAGCATGAGCAGCGTCGCTCAAACAGCGATAACCGCCTCTTTAGTATCGAGTTCGTGAGCGGAGGAGTCCAACTGCAACAAAATACCTATGTACAGCGATGCGAGCAACATGAAACTAAACCTGTACCACGAGAATCGTGAGCAGCGTCGCTCAAACAGCGAGAACCGCCTCTTTAGTATCGAGTTCGTGAGCGAAGGAGTCCCACTGCAACAAAACACCTACGTTCAGCGATGCGAGCAACACGAAAGCTAAAGCTGTACCACTAGAAGCATGAGCAGCGTCGCTCAAACAGCGAGAACCGCCTCTTTAGTATCGAGCTCGTGAGCGGAGGAGTCCAACTGCAACAAAACACCTACGCTCAGCGATGCGAGCAACACGAAAGCTAAACCTGTATAACGAGAAGCATGAGCAGCGTCGCTCAAACTGCGAGAACCGTCTCTTTAGTATCGAGTTTGTGAGCGGAGGAGTCCAACTGCAACAAAACACCTACGTTCAGTGAGGTGCGCAACATGAAAGCTAAACCTGTACCACGAGAAGTATGAGCAGCGTCGCTCATACAGCGAGAACCGCCTCTTTAGTATCGAGTTCGTGAGCGGAAGTTCTAACTGCAACAAAACACCTACGTTCAGCGATGCAAGCAACGTGAAAGCTAAACCTGTACCACGAGAAGCATGAGCAGCGTCGCTCAAACAGCGAGACCCGGCTCTTTAGTATCGAGTTCGTGAGCGGAAGAGTCCAACTGCAACAAAACACCTACGTTCAGCGATGAGCGCAACACGAAAGGTGAACCTGTACCACGAGAAGCAAGAGCAGCGTTGCTCAAACAGCGAGAACCGCCGCTTTAGTATCGAGTTCGTGAGCGGAGGTGTGCAACTGCAACAAAACACCTACGTTCAGCGATGCGAGCAACATGAAAGCTAAACCTGTACCACGAAAAGCATGAGCAGCGTCGCTCAGACAGCGAGAACCGACTCTTTAGTATCGAGTTCGTGAGCGGAAGAGTCCAACTGCAACAAAAAACACCTACGTTAAGCGATGCCAGCAACATTAAAGCTAAGCCTGCACCACGCAAAGCATGAGCAGCGTCGCTCAAACAGCGAGAACGGCCTCTTTAGTATCGAGTTCGTGAGCGGAAGAGTCCAACTGCAACAAAACACCTACGTTCAGCGATGCGAGCAACATGAAAGCTACATCTCTACCACGAGAAGCATGAGCAGCGCCGCTCAAACAGCGAGAACCGCCTCTTTAGTATCGAGTTCGTGAGCGGAGGTGTCCAACTGCAACAAAACACCTACGTTCAGCGATGCGAGCAACATGAAAGCTAAACCTGTACCACGAGAAGCATGAGCAGCGTCGCTCCAACAGCGAGAACCGCCTCTTTAGTATCGAGTTCGAGAGCGCAGGTGTCCATCTGCAAAAAAAAAAACACCTACGTTCAGTGACGCGAGCAACATGAAAGCTAAACCTGTACCACGAGAAGCATGAGTAGCGTCTCTCAAACAGCGAGAACCGCCTATTTAGTATCTAGTTCGTGAGCGTAGGTGTCCAACTGCAACAAAACACCTACGTTCAGCGATGCGAGCAACATGAAAGCTAAACCTGAACCACGAGATGCATGAGCAGCGTCGCTGAAACAGCGAGAACCGCTTCTTTAGTATCGAGTTCGTGAGCGAAGTCCAACTGCAACAAAACACCTACGTTCTGCGATGTGCGCAACATGAAAGCTAAACCTGTACCACAAGACGCATAAACAGCGTCGCTCAAACAGCGAGAAGCGCCTCTTTAGTATCGAGTTCGTTAGCGGAGGAGTCCAACTGGAACAAAACACCAACGTCCAGCGATGCGAGCAACATGAAAGCTAAACCTGTACCACGAGACGCTTGAACAGCGTCGCTCAAACAGCGAGAACCCCCTCTTTATTATCGAGTTCGTGAGCGGAGGTGTCCAACTGCAACAAAACAACTACGTTCAGCGATGTGCGCCACATGAAAGCTAAACCTTTACCACGAGAAGCATGAGCAGCGTCGCTCAAACAGCGAGAACCGCCTCTTTAGTACCGAGTTCGTGAGCGGAGAAGTCCAACTGTAGCAAAACACCTACGTTCAGCGGTGCGCACAACATGAAAGCTAAACCTCTACCACGAGAAGCACGAGCAGCGTCGCTCAAACAGCGTGAACCGCCTCTTCAGTATCGAAATCTTGAGCGGAGGTGTCCAACTCTAACAAAACACCTACGTTCAGCGATGCGAGCAACATGAAAGCTAAACCTGTACCACGAGAAACATGAGCAGCGTCGCTCAAACAGCGAGAACCGCCTCTTTAGTATCGAGTTCGTGAGCGGAGGTGTCCAACTGCAGCAAAACACCTGCGTTCAGCGGTGCGAAGAACATGAAAGTTAAACCTGTGCCACGAAAGCATGAGTAGCGTCACTCAAACAGCGAGAACCGCCTCTTTAGTATCGATTTCTTGAGCTGAGGTGTCCAACTGCAGGAAAACACCCACGTTCGGCGGTGCGTGCAACATGGAAGCTAAACCTATGCTACGAGAAGCATGAGCAGCGTCGCTCAAACTGCGAGAACCGCCTCTTTAGTATCGAGTTCGTGAGCGGAGGTGGCCAACTGCAACAAAACACCTACTTTCAGCGATGTGCGCAACTAGAAAGCTAGACCTGTACCACGAGACGCATGAACAACGTCGCACAAACAGCGAGGACCGGCTCTTTAGTACCGGGTTCGTGAGCGGAGGTGTCCAACTGCAGCAAAACACCTACGTTCAGCGATGTGCGCAACATGAAAGCTAAACCTGTACCACGAGACGCATGAACAACGTCGCTCAAACAGCGAGAACCACCTCTTTAGTATCGAGTTCGTGAGCGGAGGTGTCCAACTGCAACAAAACACCTACGTTCAACGTTGCGAGCAACATGAAAGCTAAACCTGTACCACGAGAAGCATGAGCAGCGTCGCTCAAACAGCGAGAACCGCCTATTTAGTATCGAGTTCGTGAGCGGAGGTGTCCAACTGCAGCAAAACACTTACGTTCAGCAAAGTGCGCAACATGAAATCCAAACCTGTACCACGTGACGCATGAACAACGTCGCTCAAACAGCGAGAACCACCTCTTTAGTATCGAGTTCGTGAGCGGAGGTGTCCAACTGCAACTAATCACCTACGTTCAACGATGCGAGCAAGATGAGAGCTATACCTGTACCACGAGAAGCATGAGCAGCGTCTCTCAAACAGCGAGAACCGCCTCTTTAGTATCGAGTTCGTGAGCGGAGGTGTCCAACTGCAGCAAAACACCTACGTTCAGCGATGTGCGCAACATGAAAACTAAACCTGTACCACGAGAAGCATGAACAGCGTCGCTCAAACAGGGAAAACCGCCTCTTTAGTATCGAGTTCGTGAGCGGAGAAGTCCAACTGCAACAAAACACCTACGTTCAGCGATTCGAGCAACATGAAAGCTAAACCTGTACCAAGAGAAGCATGAGCAGCGTCGCTCAAACAGCGAGAACCGCCTCTTTAGTATCGAGTTCGTTAGCGGAGTTGTCCAACTGCAACAATACACCTACGTTTAGCGATGCGAGCAACATGAAAGCTAAACCTGTACAACGAGAAGCATGAGCAGCGTCGCTCAAACAGCGAGAACCGCCTCTTTAGTATCGAGTTTGTGAGCGGAGGTGTCCAACTGCAACAAAACACCTACGTTCAGCGATGCGAGCGACATGAAAGCTAAACCTGTACCACGAGAAGCATGAGCAGTGTCGCTCAAACAGCGATAACCGCCCCTTTAGTATTGAGTTCGTGAGGGGAGGTGTCCAACTGCAACAAAACACCTACGTTCAGCGATGCGAGCAACATGAAAGCTAAACGTGTAGCACGAGAAGCATGAGCAGCGTCGCTCAAACAGCGAGAACCGCCTCTTTAGTATCGAGTTCGTGAGCGGAGGTGTCCAACTGTAGCAAAACACCTACGCTCAGCGGTGCGCGCAACATGAAAGCTAAACCTGTGGCACGAGAAGCATGAGCAGCGTCGCTCAAACAGCAGGAACCGCCTCTTTAGTATCGATTTCGTGAGCTGAGGTGTCCAACTGCTGCAAAACACCCACGTTCAGCGGTTCGTGCAAGATGAAAGCTTAACCTGGAGACGAGAAGCATGAGCAGCGTCACTCAAACAGCGAGAACCGCCTCTTTTGTATCGAGTTCGTGAGCGGAGGTGTCCAACTGCAGCAAAACACCTACGTTAAGCGATGTGCGCAACATGATAGCTAAACCTGTACCACGAGATGCATGAGCAACGTCACTCAAACAGCGTGAACCGCCTCTTTAGTATCGATTTCGTGAGCTGAGGTGTCCAACTGCAACAAAACACCCACGTTAAGCGGTGCGTGAAACATGAAAGCTAAACCTGTGCCACGAGAAGCATGAGCAGCGTCGCTCAAACAGCGAGAACCGCCTCTTTAGTATCGATTTCGTGAGCGGAGTTGTCCAACTGCAACAATACACCTATGTTTAGCGATGCGAGCAACATGAAAGCTAAACCTGTACCCCGAGAAGCATGAGCAGCGTCGCTCAAACAGCGAGAGCCGCCTCTTTAGTATCGAGTTCGTGAGCGGTAGAGTCCAACTGCAACAAAACACCTACATTCAGCGGTGCGCGCAACATGAAAGCTAAACCTGTGCCACGAGAAGCATGAGCAGCGTCGCTCGAACAGCGAGAACCGCCTCTTTCGTATCGAGTCCGTGAGCGGAGGTGTCCAACTCGAACAAAAAACCTACGTTCAGCGATGCGAGCAACATGAAATCTAAACCTGTACCACGAGAACCATGAGCGGCGTCGCTCAAACAGCGAGAACCGCCTCTTTAGTATCGAGTTCGTGAGCGGAGGCGTCCAACTGCAGCAAAACACCTACGCTTATCGGTGCGCCCAACATGAAAGCTAAACCTGTGCCACGAGAAGCATGAGCAGCGTCGCTCAAACAGCGAGAACCGCCTCTTTAGTATCGAGTTCGTGAGCGGAGGTGTCCAACTGCAGCAAAACACCTACGTTCAGCGGTGCGCGCAACATGAAAGCTAAGCCTGTGCCACGAGAAGCATGAGCAGCGTCGCTCGAACGGCGAGAACCGCCTCTTTTGTATCGAGTTCTTGAGCGGAGGTGTCCAACTGCAGCAAAACACCTACGTTCAGCGATGTGCGCAACATGATAGCTAAACCTGTACCACGAGATGCATGAGCAACGTCGCTCAAATAGCGAGAACTGCCTCTTTAGTATCGAGTTCGTGAGCGGAGGTGTCCTACTGCAACAAAACACCTCCATTCAACGATGCGAGCAACATGAAATATAAACCTGTACCACGAGAAGCATGAGCACCGTCGCTCAAACAGCGAGAACCGCCTCTTTAGTATCGAGTTCGGGAGCGGAGGTGTCCAACTGCAGCAAAATACCTACGTTCAGCGATGTGCGCAACATGAAAGTTAAACCTGTACCACGAAAAGCATGAACAGCGTCGCTCAAACAGGGAGAACCGCCTCTTTAGTATCGAGTTCGTGAGCGGAGAAGTCCAACTGCAACAAAACACCTACGTTCAGCGATTCGAGCAACATGAAAGCTAAGCCTGTACCAAGAGAAGCATGAGCAGCGTCGCTCAAGCAGCGAGAACCGCCTCTTTAGTATCGAGTTCGTGAGCGGAGTTGTCCAACTGCAACAAAACACGTACGTTCAGCGATGCGAACACCATGAAAAATAAACCTGTACCACGAGAAGAATGAGCAGCGTCGGTCAAAAAGCGAGAACCGCCTCTTTAGTATTGAGTTCGTGAGCGGAGGTGTCCAACCGCAGCAAAACACCTACGTTCAGCGGTGCGCGCAACATGAAATCTAAACCTGTGCCACGAGAAGCATGAGCAGCGTCGCTAAAACAGCGAGAACCGCCTCTTTAGTATCGAGTTCGTGAGCGGAGGGGTCCAACTGCAACAAAACACCTACGTTCAGCGATGCGAGCGACATGAAAGCTAAACCTGTACCACGAGAAGCATGAGCAGCGTCGCTCAAACAGCGAGAACTGCCTCTTTAGTATCGAGTTCGTGAGCGGAGGTGTCCAAATGCAACAAAACACCTACGTTCAGCGATGCGAGCGACATGGAAGCTAAGCATGTACCACGAGAGGAATGAGCAACGTCGCTCAAACAGCGAGAACCCCCTCTTTAGTATCGAGTTCGTGAGCGAAGTCCAACTGCAACAAAACACCTACGTTCAGCGATGTGCGCAACAGGAAAGCTAAACCTGTACCACGAGACGCATGAACAACGTCGCTCAAATAGCGAGAACCGCCTCTTTAGTATCGAGTTCGTGAGCGGAGGTGTCCTACTGCAACAAAACACCTACATTCAACGATGCGAGCAACATGAAATATAAACCTGTACCACGAGAAGCATGAGCACCGTCGCTCAAACAGCGAGAACCGCCTCTTTAGTATCGAGTTCGTGAGCGGAGGTGTCCAACTGCAACAAAACACCTACGTTCAGCGATGTGCGCAACATGAAAGCTAAACCTGTACCACGAGAAGCATGAACAGCGTCGCTCAAACAGGGAGAACCGCCTCTTTAGTATCGAGTTCGTGAGCGGAGAAGTCCAACAGCAACAAAACACCTACGTTCAGCGATTCGAGCAACATGAAAGCTAAGCCTGTACCAAGAGAAGCATGAGCAGCGTCGCTCAAGCAGCGAGAACCGCCTCTTTAGTATCGAGTTCGTGAGCGGAGTTGTCCAACTGCAACAATACACCTACGTTTAGCGACGCGAGCAACATGAAAGCTAAACCTTTACCACGATAAGCATGAGCAGCGTCGCTCAAACAGCGACAACCGCCTCTTTAGTATCGAGTTCGTGAGCGGAGGCAACCAACTGCAACAAAACACCTACGTTCAGCGATGCGAGCGACATGAAAGCTAAACCTGTACCACGAGAAGATGAGCAGTGTCGCTCAAACAGCGAGAACCGCCTCCTAGGTATCGAGTTCGTGAACGGACGTGTCCAACTGCAACAAAACACCTACGTTCAGCGATGCGAACACCATGAAAAATAAACCTGTACCACGAGAAGAATGAGCAGCGTCGTTCAAACAGCGAGAACCGCCTCTTTAGTATCGAGTTCGTGAGCGGCGGTGTCCAACCGCAGCAAAACACCTACGTTCAGCGGTGCGCGCAACATGAAATCTAAACCTGTGCCACGAGAAGCATGAGCAGCGTCGCTCAAACAGCGAGAACCGCCTCTTTAGTACCGAGTTCGTGTGCGGAGGTGTCCAACTGCAACAAAACAGCTACGTTCAGCGATGCGAGCGACATGAAAGCTAAACCTGTACCACGAGAAGCATGAGCAGCGTCGCTCAAACAGCGAGAACCGCCTCTTTAGTATCGAGTTCGTGAGCGGAGGTGTCCAAACGCAACAAAACACCTACGTTCAGCGATGCGAGCAACATGGAAGCTAAGCATGTACCACGAGAGGCATGAGCAGCGTCGCTCAAACAGCGAGAACCCCCTCTTTAGTATCGAGTTCGTGAGCGAAGTCCAACTGCAACAAAACACCTACGTTCAGCGATGTGCGCAACATGAAAGCTAAACCTGTACCACGAGAAGCATGAACAGCGTCGCTCAAACAGCGAGAAGCGCCTCTTTAGTATCGAGTTCGTGAGCGGAGGAGTCCAACTGGAACAAAACACCAACGTTCAGCGATGCGAGCAACATGAAAGCTAAACCTGTACCACGAGACGCTTGAACAACGTCGCTCAAACAGCGAGAACCGCCTCTTTAGTATCGAGTTCGTGAGCGGAGGTGTCCAACTGTAGCAAAACACCTACGTTCAGCGGTGCGCGCAACATGAAAGCTAAACCTGTACCACGAGAAGCACGAGCACCGTCGCTCAAACAGCGAGAACCGCCTCTCTAGTATCGAGTTCGTGAGCGGAGGTGTCCAACTCTAACAAAACACCTACTTTCAGCGATGAGAGCAATATGAAATCTAAACCTGTACCACGAGAAGCATGAGCAGCGTCGCTCAAACAGCGAAAACCGCCTCTTTATTATCGAGTTGGTGAGCGGAGGTGTCCAACTGCAGCAAAACACCTACGTTCAGCGATGTGCGCAACATGAAAGCTAAACCTGTACCACGAGACGCATGAACAACGTCGCTCAAACAGCGAGAACCGCCTCTTTAGTATCGAGTTCGTGAGCTGAGGTGTCCAACTGCAAAAAAACACCTGCGTTCAGCGATGCGAGCAACATGAAAGCTAAACCTGTGCCACGAGAAGCATGAGCAGCGTCGCTCGAACAGCGAGAACCGCCTCTTTTGTATCGAGTTCTTGAGCGGAGGTGTCCAACCGCAGCAAAACACCTACGTTCAGCGATGTGCGCAACATGATAGCTAAACCTGTACCACGAGATGCATGAGCAACGTCGCTCAAATAGCGAGAACCGCCTCTTTAGTATCGAGTTCGTGACCGGAGGTGTCCAACTGCAACAAAGCACCTACGTTCAGCGATGCGAGCAACTTGAAAGCTAAACCTGTACCACGAGAAGCATGAGCAGCGTCGCTCAAACAGCGAGAACCGCCTCTTTAGTATCGAGTTCGTGAGCGGAGGTGTACAACTGCAACAAAACACCTACGTTTAGCGGTGCGCGCAACATGAAAGCTAAGCCTGTGCCACGAGAAGCATGAGCAGCGTCGCTCCAACAGCGAGAACCGCCTCTTTTGTATCGAGTTCTTGAGCGGAGGTGTCCAACTGCAGCAAAACACCTACGTTCAGCGATGTGCGCAACATGATAGCTAAACCTGTACCACGAGATGCATGAGCAACGTCGCTCAAATAGCGAGAACCGCCTCTTTAGTATCGAGTTTGTGAGCGGAGGTGTCCAACTGCAACAAAACACCTACGTTCAGCGATGTGCGGAACATGAAAGCTAAACCTGTACCACGAGACGCATGAACAACGTCGCTCAAACAGCGAGAACCGCCTCTTTAGTATCGAGTTCGTGAGCGGAGGTGTTCAACTGCAGCAAAACACGTTCGTTCAGCGATGTGCGCAACATGAAAGCTAAACCTGTACCACGAGACGCATGAACAACGTCGCTCAAACAGCGAGAACCTCCTCTTTAGTATCGAGTTCGTGAGCGGAGGTGTCCAAGTGCAACAAAACACCTACGTTCAGTGATTCGAGCAACATGAAAGCTATACCTCTACCACGAGAAGCATGAGCAGCGTCGCTCAAACAGCGAGAACCGCCTCTTTAGTATCGAGTTCGTGAGCGGAGTTGTCCAACTGCAACAATACACCTACGTTTAGCGATGCGAGCAATATGAAAGCTAAACCTGTACCACGAGAAATATGAGCAACGTCGCTCAAAGAGCGAGAACCGCCTCTTTAGTATCGAGTTCGTGAGCGGAGGTGTCCAACTGCAGCAAAACACCTACGTTCAGCGATGTGCGCAACATGAAATCTAAACCTGTACAACGAGACGCATGAACAACGTCGCTCAAACAGCGAGAACTGCCTCTTTAGTATCGAGTTCGTGAGCGGAGGTGTTCAACTGCAGCAAAACACCTACGTTCAGCGATGTGCGCAACATGAAAGCTAAACCTGTACCACGAGACGCATGAACAACGTCGCTCAAACAGCGAGAACCGCCTCTTTAGTATCGAGTTCGTGAGCTGAGGTGTCCAACTGCAAAAAAACACCTGCGTTCAGCGATGCGAGCAACATGAAAGCTAAAGCTGTACCACGAGAAGCATGAGCAGCGTCGCTCAAACAGCGACAACCGCCTCTTTAGTATCGAGTTCGTGAGCGGAGGTGTCCAACTGTAGCAAAACACCTAGGTTCAGCGTTGCGCGCAACATGAAAGCTAAACCTGTACCACGAGAAGCATGAGCAGCGTCGCTCAAACAGCGAGAACCGCCTCTTTAGTATCGAGTTCGTGAGCGGAGGTGTCCAAATGCAACAAACCACCTACGTTCAGCGATACGAGCAATATGGAAGCTAAACATGTACCACGAGAGGCATGAGCTGCGTCGCTCAAACAGCGAGTACCCCCTCTTTAGTATCGAGTTCGTGAGCGAATTCCAACGGCAACAAAACACCTACGTTCAGCGATGTGCACAACATGAAAGCTACACCTGTACCATGAGAAGCATGAGCAGCGTACCTCAAACAGCGAGAACCACCTCTTTAGTATCCAGTTCGTGAGCGGAAGAGTCCAACTGCAACAAAACAACTACGTTCAGCGATGAGCGAAACACGAAAGGTGAACCTGTACCACGAGAAGCAAGAGCAGCGTTGCTCAAACAGCGAGAACCGCCACTTTAGTATCGAGTTCGTGACCGGAGGTGTCCAACTGCAACAAAACACCTACGTTCAGCGATGCGAGCAACATGAAAGCTAAACCTATACCACGAAAAGCATGAGCAGCGTCGCTCAGACAGCGAGAACGGCGTCTTTAGTATCGAGTTCGTGAGCGGAAGAGTCCAACTGCAACAAAACGCCTACATTCAGCGGTGCGCGCAGCATGAAAGCTAAACCTGTACCACGAGAAGCATGAGCAGCGTCGCCCAAACAGCGAGAACAGCCTCTTTAGTATCGAGTTCGTGAGCGGAGGTGTCCAACTGCAACAAAACACCTACGTTCAGCGATGCGAGCAACATGAAAGCTAAACCTGTACCACGAGAAGCATGAGCAGCGTCGCTCCAACAGCGAGAACCGCCTCTTTAGTATCGAGTTCGAGAGCGCAGGTGTCCGTCTGCAAAAAAAAAAACACCTACGTTCAGTGACGCGAGCAACATGAAAGCTAAACCTGTACCACGAGAAGCCTGAGCAGCGTCTCTCAAACAGCGAGAACCGCCTCTTTAGTATCTAGTTCGTGTGCGTAGGTGTCCAACTGCAACAAAACACCTACGAATCAGCGATGCGAGCAACATGAAAGCTAAACCTGTACCACGAGAAGCATGAGCAGCGTCGCTCAAACATCGAGAACCGCCTCTTTAGTATCGAGTTCGTGAGTGGAAGTGTCCAACTGCAACAAAACACCTACGTTCAGCGATGCGAGCAACATGAAAGCTAAACCTGTACCACGAGAAGCATCAGCAGCGTCCCTCAAACAGCGAGAAACCGCCTCTTTAGTATCGAGTTCGTGAGCGGAGGTGTCCAACTGCAACAAAACACCTACGTTCAGCGATGCAAGCAACATGAAAGTTAAACCTGTGCCACGAGAAGCATGAGCAGCGTCGCTCAAACAGCGAGACCCGCCTCTTTAGTATCAAGTTCCTGAGCGGAGGTGTCCAAATTCAACAAAACACCTACGTACAGCGATGCGAGCAACATGAAAGCTAAACCTGAACCACGAGATGCATGAGCAGCGTCTCTGAGACAGCGATAACCGCTTCATTAGTATCGAGTTCGTGAGCGGAGGAGTCCAACCGCAACAAAACATCTACGTTCAGCGGTGCGCGCAACATGAAAGCTAAACCTGAACCACGAGAAGCATGAGCAGCGTCTCTGAGACAGCGAGAACCGCCTCTTTAGTATCGAGTTCGTGAGCGGAGGAGTCCAACCGCAACAAAACATCTACGTTCAGCGGTGCGCGCAACATGAAAGCTAAACCTGAACCACGAGATGCATGAGCAGAGTAGCTCAAACAGCGAGAACCGCCTCTTTAGTATCGAGTTCATGAGCGGAGGTGTCCAACTGCAACAAAACACCTACGTTCAGCGATGCAAGCAACATGAAAGTTCAACCTGTACCACGAGAAGCATGAGCAGCGTCGCTCAAATAGCGAGACCCGCCTCGTTAGTATCGGGTTCCTGAGCGGAGGTGTCCAAATGCAACAAAACACCTACGTTTTGCGATGCGAGCAACATGAATGCTAAACCTGTACCATGAGAAGCATGAGCAGCGTCCCTCAAACAGCGAGAACCACCTCTTTAGTATCGAGTTTGTGAGCGGAAGAGTCCAAATGCAACAAAACACCTACGTTCAGCGATGCTAGCAACATGAAAGCTAAACCTGTACCACGAGAAGCATGAGCAGCGTCGCTCAAACAGCGAGAACCGCCTCTTTAGTATCGAGTTCGTGAGCGGAGGAGTCCAACTGCAACAAAATACCTACGTACAGCGATGCGAGCAACATGAAACTAAACCTGTACCACGAGAATCGTGAGCAGCGTCGCTCAAACAGCGAGAACCGCCTCTTTAGTATCGAGTTCGTGAGCGAAGGAGTCCCACTGCAACAAAACACCTACGTTCAGCGATGCGAGCAACACGAAAGCTAAAGCTGTACCACTAGAAGCATGAGCAGCGTCGCTCAAACAGCGAGAACCGCCTCTTTAGTATCGAGCTCGTGAGCGGAGGAGTCCAACTGCAACAAAACACCTACGCTCAGCGATGCGAGCAACACGAAAGCTAAACCTGTATAACGAGAAGCATGAGCAGCGTCGCTCAAACTGCGAGAACCGTCTCTTTAGTATCGAGTTTGTGAGCGGAGGAGTCCAACTGCAACAAAACACCTACGTTCAGTGAGGTGCGCAACATGAAAGCTAAACCTGTACCACGAGAAGTATGAGCAGCGTCGCTCATACAGCGAGAACCGCCTCTTTAGTATCGAGTTCGTGAGCGGAAGTTCTAACTGCAACAAAACACCTACGTTCAGCGATGCAAGCAACGTGAAAGCTAAACCTGTACCACGAGAAGCATGAGCAGCGTCGCTCAAACAGCGAGACCCGGCTCTTTAGTATCGAGTTCGTGAGCGGAAGAGTCCAACTGCAACAAAACACCTACGTTCAGCGATGAGCGCAACACGAAAGGTGAACCTGTACCACGAGAAGCAAGAGCAGCGTTGCTCAAACAGCGAGAACCGCCGCTTTAGTATCGAGTTCGTGAGCGGAGGTGTGCAACTGCAACAAAACACCTACGTTCAGCGATGCGAGCAACATGAAAGCTAAACCTGTACCACGAAAAGCATGAGCAGCGTCGCTCAGACAGCGAGAACCGACTCTTTAGTATCGAGTTCGTGAGCGGAAGAGTCCAACTGCAACAAAAAACACCTACGTTAAGCGATGCCAGCAACATGAAAGCTAAGCCTGCACCACGCAAAGCATGAGCAGCGTCGCTCAAACAGCGAGAACGGCCTCTTTAGTATCGAGTTCGTGAGCGGAAGAGTCCAACTGCAACAAAACACCTACGTTCAGCGATGCGAGCAACATGAAAGCTACATCTCTACCACGAGAAGCATGAGCAGCGCCGCTCAAACAGCGAGAACCGCCTCTTTAGTATCGAGTTCGTGAGCGGAGGTGTCCAACTGCAACAAAACACCTACGTTCAGCGATGCGAGCAACATGAAAGCTAAACCTGTACCACGAGAAGCATGAGCAGCGTCGCTCCAACAGCGAGAACCGCCTCTTTAGTATCGAGTTCGAGAGCGCAGGTGTCCATCTGCAAAAAAAAAACACCTACGTTCAGTGACGCGAGCAACATGAAAGCTAAACCTGTACCACGAGAAGCATGAGTAGCGTCTCTCAAACAGCGAGAACCGCCTATTTAGTATCTAGTTCGTGAGCGTAGGTGTCCAACTGCAACAAAACACCTACGTTCAGCGATGCGAGCAACATGAAAGCTAAACCTGAACCACGAGATGCATGAGCAGCGTCGCTGAAACAGCGAGAACCGCTTCTTTAGTATCGAGTTCGTGAGCGAAGTCCAACTGCAACAAAACACCTACGTTCTGCGATGTGCGCAACATGAAAGCTAAACCTGTACCACAAGACGCATAAACAGCGTCGCTCAAACAGCGAGAAGCGCCTCTTTAGTATCGAGTTCGTTAGCGGAGGAGTCCAACTGGAACAAAACACCAACGTCCAGCGATGCGAGCAACATGAAAGCTAAACCTGTACCACGAGACGCTTGAACAGCGTCGCTCAAACAGCGAGAACCCCCTCTTTATTATCGAGTTCGTGAGCGGAGGTGTCCATCTGCAACAAAACAACTACGTTCAGCGATGTGCGCCACATGAAAGCTAAACCTTTACCACGAGAAGCATGAGCAGCGTCGCTCAAACAGCGAGAACCGCCTCTTTAGTACCGAGTTCGTGAGCGGAGAAGTCCAACTGTAGCAAAACACCTACGTTCAGCGGTGCGCACAACATGAAAGCTAAACCTCTACCACGAGAAGCACGAGCAGCGTCGCTCAAACAGCGTGAACCGCCTCTTCAGTATCGAAATCTTGAGCGGAGGTGTCCAACTCTAACAAAACACCTACGTTCAGCGATGCGAGCAACATGAAAGCTAAACCTGTACCACGAGAAACATGAGCAGCGTCGCTCAAACAGCGAGAACCGCCTCTTTAGTATCGAGTTCGTGAGCGGAGGAGTCCAACTGCAACAAAATACCTACGTACAGCGATGCGAGCAACATGAAACTAAACCTGTACCACGAGAATCGTGAGCAGCGTCGCTCAAACAGCGAGAACCGCCTCTTTAGTATCGAGTTCGTGAGCGAAGGAGTCCCACTGCAACAAAACACCTACGTTCAGCGATGCGAGCAACACGAAAGCTAAAGCTGTACCACTAGAAGCATGAGCAGCGTCGCTCAAACAGCGAGAACCGCCTCTTTAGTATCGAGCTCGTGAGCGGAGGAGTCCAACTGCAACAAAACACCTACGCTCAGCGATGCGAGCAACACGAAAGCTAAACCTGTATAACGAGAAGCATGAGCAGCGTCGCTCAAACTGCGAGAACCGTCTCTTTAGTATCGAGTTTGTGAGCGGAGGAGTCCAACTGCAACAAAACACCTACGTTCAGTGAGGTGCGCAACATGAAAGCTAAACCTGTACCACGAGAAGTATGAGCAGCGTCGCTCATACAGCGAGAACCGCCTCTTTAGTATCGAGTTCGTGAGCGGAAGTTCTAACTGCAACAAAACACCTACTATCAGCGATGCAAGCAACGTGAAAGCTAAACCTGTACCACGAGAAGCATGAGCAGCGTCGCTCAAACAGCGAGACCCGGCTCTTTAGTATCGAGTTCGTGAGCGGAAGAGTCCAACTGCAACAAAACACCTACGTTCAGCGATGAGCGCAACACGAAAGGTGAACCTGTACCACGAGAAGCAAGAGCAGCGTTGCTCAAACAGCGAGAACCGCCGCTTTAGTATCGAGTTCGTGAGCGGAGGTGTGCAACTGCAACAAAACACCTACGTTCAGCGATGCGAGCAACATGAAAGCTAAACCTGTACCACGAAAAGCATGAGCAGCGTCGCTCAGACAGCGAGAACCGACTCTTTAGTATCGAGTTCGTGAGCGGAAGAGTCCAACTGCAACAAAAAACACCTACGTTAAGCGATGCCAGCAACATGAAAGCTAAGCCTGCACCACGCAAAGCATGAGCAGCGTCGCTCAAACAGCGAGAACGGCCTCTTTAGTATCGAGTTCGTGAGCGGAAGAGTCCAACTGCAACAAAACACCTACGTTCAGCGATGCGAGCAACATGAAAGCTACATCTCTACCACGAGAAGCATGAGCAGCGCCGCTCAAACAGCGAGAACCGCCTCTTTAGTATCGAGTTCGTGAGCGGAGGTGTCCAACTGCAACAAAACACCTACGTTCAGCGATGCGAGCAACATGAAAGCTAAACCTGTACCACGAGAAGCATGAGCAGCGTCGCTCCAACAGCGAGAACCGCCTCTTTAGTATCGAGTTCGAGAGCGCAGGTGTCCATCTGCAAAAAAAAAACACCTACGTTCAGTGACGCGAGCAACATGAAAGCTAAACCTGTACCACGAGAAGCATGAGTAGCGTCTCTCAAACAGCGAGAACCGCCTATTTAGTATCTAGTTCGTGAGCGTAGGTGTCCAACTGCAACAAAACACCTACGTTCAGCGATGCGAGCAACATGAAAGCTAAACCTGAACCACGAGATGCATGAGCAGCGTCGCTGAAACAGCGAGAACCGCTTCTTTAGTATCGAGTTCGTGAGCGAAGTCCAACTGCAACAAAACACCTACGTTCTGCGATGTGCGCAACATGAAAGCTAAACCTGTACCACAAGACGCATAAACAGCGTCGCTCAAACAGCGAGAAGCGCCTCTTTAGTATCGAGTTCGTTAGCGGAGGAGTCCAACTGGAACAAAACACCAACGTCCAGCGATGCGAGCAACATGAAAGCTAAACCTGTACCACGAGACGCTTGAACAGCGTCGCTCAAACAGCGAGAACCCCCTCTTTATTATCGAGTTCGTGAGCGGAGGTGTCCATCTGCAACAAAACAACTACGTTCAGCGATGTGCGCCACATGAAAGCTAAACCTTTACCACGAGAAGCATGAGCAGCGTCGCTCAAACAGCGAGAACCGCCTCTTTAGTACCGAGTTCGTGAGCGGAGAAGTCCAACTGTAGCAAAACACCTACGTTCAGCGGTGCGCACAACATGAAAGCTAAACCTCTACCACGAGAAGCACGAGCAGCGTCGCTCAAACAGCGTGAACCGCCTCTTCAGTATCGAAATCTTGAGCGGAGGTGTCCAACTCTAACAAAACACCTACGTTCAGCGATGCGAGCAACATGAAAGCTAAACCTGTACCACGAGAAACATGAGCAGCGTCGCTCAAACAGCGAGAACCGCCTCTTTAGTATCGAGTTCGTGAGCGGAGGTGTCCAACTGCAGCAAAACACCTGCGTTCAGCGGTGCGAAGAACATGAAAGTTAAACCTGTGCCACGAAAGCATGAGTAGCGTCACTCAAACAGCGAGAACCGCCTCTTTTGTATCGAGTTCGTGAGCGGAGGTGTCCAACTGCAGCAAAACACCTACGTTCAGGGATGTGCGCAACATGATAGCTTAACCTGTACCACTAGATGTATGAGCAACGTCGCTCAAACAGCGAGAACCGCCTCTTTAGTATCGATTTCTTGAGCTGAGGTGTCCAACTGCAGGAAAACACCCACGTTCAGCGGTGCGTGCAACATGGAAGCTAAACCTATGCTACGAGAAGCATGAGCAGCGTCGCTCAAACTGCGAGAACCGCCTCTTTAGTATCGAGTTCGTGAGCGGAGGTGGCCAACTGCAACAAAACACCTACTTTCAGCGATGTGCGCAACTAGAAAGCTAGACCTGTACCACGAGACGCATGAACAACGTCGCACAAACAGCGAGGACCGGCTCTTTAGTACCGGGTTCGTGAGCGGAGGTGTCCAACTGCAGCAAAACACCTACGTTCAGCGATGTGCGCAACATGAAAGCTAAACCTGTACCACGAGACGCATGAACAACGTCGCTCAAACAGCGAGAACCACCTCTTTAGTATCGAGTTCGTGAGCGGAGGTGTCCAACTGCAACAAAACACCTACGTTCAACGTTGCGAGCAACATGAAAGCTAAACCTGTACCACGAGAAGCATGAGCAGCGTCGCTCAAACAGCGAGAACCGCCTATTTAGTATCGAGTTCGTGAGCGGAGGTGTCCAACTGCAGCAAAACACTTACGTTCAGCAATGTGCGCAACATGAAATCCAAACCTGTACCACGTGACGCATGAACAACGTCGCTCAAACAGCGAGAACCACCTCTTTAGTATCGAGTTCGTGAGCGGAGGTGTCCAACTGCAACTAATCACCTACGTTCAACGATGCGAGCAAGATGAGAGCTATACCTGTACCACGAGAAGCATGAGCAGCGTCTCTCAAACAGCGAGAACCGCCTCTTTAGTATCGAGTTCGTGAGCGGAGGTGTCCAACTGCAGCAAAACACCTACGTTCAGCGATGTGCGCAACATGAAAACTAAACCTGTACCACGAGAAGCATGAACAGCGTCGCTCAAACAGGGAAAACCGCCTCTTTAGTATCGAGTTCGTGAGCGGAGAAGTCCAACTGCAACAAAACACCTACGTTCAGCGATGCGAGCAACATGAAAGCTAAACCTGAACCACGAGATGCATGAGCAGCGTCGCTGAAACAGCGAGAACCGCTTCTTTAGTATCGAGTTCGTGAGCGAAGTCCAACTGCAACAAAACACCTACGTTCTGCGATGTGCGCAACATGAAAGCTAAACCTGTACCACAAGACGCATAAACAGCGTCGCTCAAACAGCGAGAAGCGCCTCTTTAGTATCGAGTTCGTTAGCGGAGGAGTCCAACTGGAACAAAACACCAACGTCCAGCGATGCGAGCAACATGAAAGCTAAACCTGTACCACGAGACGCTTGAACAGCGTCGCTCAAACAGCGAGAACCCCCTCTTTATTATCGAGTTCGTGAGCGGAGGTGTCCAACTGCAACAAAACAACTACGTTCAGCGATGTGCGCCACATGAAAGCTAAACCTTTACCACGAGAAGCATGAGCAGCGTCGCTCAAACAGCGAGAACCGCCTCTTTAGTACCGAGTTCGTGAGCGGAGAAGTCCAACTGTAGCAAAACACCTACGTTCAGCGGTGCGCACAACATGAAAGCTAAACCTCTACCACGAGAAGCACGAGCAGCGTCGCTCAAACAGCGTGAACCACCTCTTCAGTATCGAAATCTTGAGCGGAGGTGTCCAACTCTAACAAAACACCTACGTTCAGCGATGCGAGCAACATGAAAGCTAAACCTGTACCACGAGAAACATGAGCAGCGTCGCTCAAACAGCCAGAACCGCCTCTTTAGTATCGAGTTCGTGAGCGGAGGTGTCCAACTGCAACAAAACACCTACGTTCAGCGATGCAAGCAACATGAAAGTTAAACCTGTGCCACGAGAAGCATGAGCAGCGTCGCTCAAACAGCGAGACCCGCCTCTTTAGTATCAAGTTCCTGAGCGGAGGTGTCCAAATTCAACAAAACACCTACGTACAGCGATGCGAGCAACATGAAAGCTAAACCTGAACCACGAGATGCATGAGCAGCGTCTCTGAGACAGCGAGAACCGCTTCATTAGTATCGAGTTCGTGAGCGGAGGAGTCCAACCGCAACAAAACATCTACGTTCAGCGGTGCGCGCAACATGAAAGCTAAACCTGAACCACGAGAAGCATGAGCAGCGTCTCTGAGACAGCGAGAACCGCCTCTTTAGTATCGAGTTCGTGAGCGGAGGAGTCCAACCGCAACAAAACATCTACGTTCAGCGGTGCGCGCAACATGAAAGCTAAACCTGAACCACGAGAAGCATGAGCAGAGTAGCTCAAACAGCGAGAACCGCCTCTTTAGTATCGAGTTCATGAGCGGAGGTGTCCAACTGCAACAAAACACCTACGTTCAGCGATGCAAGCAACATGAAAGTTCAACCTGTACCACGAGAAGCATGAGCAGCGTCGCTCAAACAGCGAGACCCGCCTCGTTAGTATCGGGTTGCTGAGCGGAGGTGTCCAAATGCAACAAAACACCTACGTTTTGCGATGCGAGCAACATGAATGCTAAACCTGTACCATGAGAAGCATGAGCAGCGTCCCTCAAACAGCGAGAACCACCTCTTTAGTATCGAGTTCGTGAGCGGAAGAGTCCAAATGCAACAAAACACCTACGTTCAGCGATGCTAGCAACATGAAAGCTAAACCTGTACCACGAGAAGCATGAGCAGCGTCGCTCAAACAGCGAGAACCGCCTCTTTAGTATCGAGTTCGTGAGCGGAGGAGTCCAACTGCAACAAAATACCTACGTACAGCGATGCGAGCAACATGAAACTAAACCTGTACCACGAGAATCGTGAGCAGCGTCGCTCAAACAGCGAGAACCGCCTCTTTAGTATCGAGTTCGTGAGCGAAGGAGTCCCACTGCAACAAAACACCTACGTTCAGCGATGCGAGCAACACGAAAGCTAAAGCTGTACCACTAGAAGCATGAGCAGCGTCGCTCAAACAGCGAGAACCGCCTCTTTAGTATCGAGCTCGTGAGCGGAGGAGTCCAACTGCAACAAAACACCTACGCTCAGCGATGCGAGCAACACGAAAGCTAAACCTGTATAACGAGAAGCATGAGCAGCGTCGCTCAAACTGCGAGAACCGTCTCTTTAGTATCGAGTTTGTGAGCGGAGGAGTCCAACTGCAACAAAACACCTACGTTCAGTGAGGTGCGCAACATGAAAGCTAAACCTGTACCACGAGAAGTATGAGCAGCGTCGCTCATACAGCGAGAACCGCCTCTTTAGTATCGAGTTCGTGAGCGGAAGTTCTAACTGCAACAAAACACCTACGTTCAGCGATGCAAGCAACGTGAAAGCTAAACCTGTACCACGAGAAGCATGAGCAGCGTCGCTCAAACAGCGAGACCCGGCTCTTTAGTATCGAGTTCGTGAGCGGAAGAGTCCAACTGCAACAAAACACCTACGTTCAGCGATGAGCGCAACACGAAAGGTGAACCTGTACCACGAGAAGCAAGAGCAGCGTTGCTCAAACAGCGAGAACCGCCGCTTTAGTATCGAGTTCGTGAGCGGAGGTGTCCAACTGCAACAAAACACCTACGTTCAGTGACGCGAGCAACATGAAAGCTAAACCTGTACCACGAGAAGCATGAGTAGCGTCTCTCAAACAGCGAGAACCGCCTATTTAGTATCTAGTTCGTGAGCGTAGGTGTCCAACTGCAACAAAACACCTACGTTCAGCGATGCGAGCAACATGAAAGCTAAACCTGAACCACGAGATGCATGAGCAGCGTCGCTGAAACAGCGAGAACCGCTTCTTTAGTATCGAGTTCGTGAGCGAAGTCCAACTGCAACAAAACACCTACGTTCTGCGATGTGCGCAACATGAAAGCTAAACCTGTACCACAAGACGCATAAACAGCGTCGCTCAAACAGCGAGAAGCGCCTCTTTAGTATCGAGTTCGTTAGCGGAGGAGTCCAACTGGAACAAAACACCAACGTCCAGCGATGCGAGCAACATGAAAGCTAAACCTGTACCACGAGACGCTTGAACAGCGTCGCTCAAACAGCGAGAACCCCCTCTTTATTATCGAGTTCGTGAGCGGAGGTGTCCATCTGCAACAAAACAACTACGTTCAGCGATGTGCGCCACATGAAAGCTAAACCTTTACCACGAGAAGCATGAGCAGCGTCGCTCAAACAGCGAGAACCGCCTCTTTAGTACCGAGTTCGTGAGCGGAGAAGTCCAACTGTAGCAAAACACCTACGTTCAGCGGTGCGCACAACATGAAAGCTAAACCTCTACCACGAGAAGCACGAGCAGCGTCGCTCAAACAGCGTGAACCGCCTCTTCAGTATCGAAATCTTGAGCGGAGGTGTCCAACTCTAACAAAACACCTACGTTCAGCGATGCGAGCAACATGAAAGCTAAACCTGTACCACGAGAAACATGAGCAGCGTCGCTCAAACAGCGAGAACCGCCTCTTTAGTATCGAGTTCGTGAGCGGAGGTGTCCAACTGCAGCAAAACACCTGCGTTCAGCGGTGCGAAGAACATGAAAGTTAAACCTGTGCCACGAAAGCATGAGTAGCGTCACTCAAACAGCGAGAACCGCCTCTTTTGTATCGAGTTCGTGAGCGGAGGTGTCCAACTGCAGCAAAACACCTACGTTCAGGGATGTGCGCAACATGATAGCTTAACCTGTACCACTAGATGTATGAGCAACGTCGCTCAAACAGCGAGAACCGCCTCTTTAGTATCGATTTCTTGAGCTGAGGTGTCCAACTGCAGGAAAACACCCACGTTCAGCGGTGCGTGCAACATGGAAGCTAAACCTATGCTACGAGAAGCATGAGCAGCGTCGCTCAAACTGCGAGAACCGCCTCTTTAGTATCGAGTTCGTGAGCGGAGGTGGCCAACTGCAACAAAACACCTACTTTCAGCGATGTGCGCAACTAGAAAGCTAGACCTGTACCACGAGACGCATGAACAACGTCGCACAAACAGCGAGGACCGGCTCTTTAGTACCGGGTTCGTGAGCGGAGGTGTCCAACTGCAGCAAAACACCTACGTTCAGCGATGTGCGCAACATGAAAGCTAAACCTGTACCACGAGACGCATGAACAACGTCGCTCAAACAGCGAGAACCACCTCTTTAGTATCGAGTTCGTGAGCGGAGGTGTCCAACTGCAACAAAACACCTACGTTCAACGTTGCGAGCAACATGAAAGCTAAACCTGTACCACGAGAAGCATGAGCAGCGTCGCTCAAACAGCGAGAACCGCCTATTTAGTATCGAGTTCGTGAGCGGAGGTGTCCAACTGCAGCAAAACACTTACGTTCAGCAATGTGCGCAACATGAAATCCAAACCTGTACCACGTGACGCATGAACAACGTCGCTCAAACAGCGAGAACCACCTCTTTAGTATCGAGTTCGTGAGCGGAGGTGTCCAACTGCAACTAATCACCTACGTTCAACGATGCGAGCAAGATGAGAGCTATACCTGTACCACGAGAAGCATGAGCAGCGTCTCTCAAACAGCGAGAACCGCCTCTTTAGTATCGAGTTCGTGAGCGGAGGTGTCCAACTGCAGCAAAACACCTACGTTCAGCGATGTGCGCAACATGAAAACTAAACCTGTACCACGAGAAGCATGAACAGCGTCGCTCAAACAGGGAAAACCGCCTCTTTAGTATCGAGTTCGTGAGCGGAGAAGTCCAACTGCAACAAAACACCTACGTTCAGCGATGCGAGCAACATGAAAGCTAAACCTGAACCACGAGATGCATGAGCAGCGTCGCTGAAACAGCGAGAACCGCTTCTTTAGTATCGAGTTCGTGAGCGAAGTCCAACTGCAACAAAACACCTACGTTCTGCGATGTGCGCAACATGAAAGCTAAACCTGTACCACAAGACGCATAAACAGCGTCGCTCAAACAGCGAGAAGCGCCTCTTTAGTATCGAGTTCGTTAGCGGAGGAGTCCAACTGGAACAAAACACCAACGTCCAGCGATGCGAGCAACATGAAAGCTAAACCTGTACCACGAGACGCTTGAACAGCGTCGCTCAAACAGCGAGAACCCCCTCTTTATTATCGAGTTCGTGAGCGGAGGTGTCCAACTGCAACAAAACAACTACGTTCAGCGATGTGCGCCACATGAAAGCTAAACCTTTACCACGAGAAGCATGAGCAGCGTCGCTCAAACAGCGAGAACCGCCTCTTTAGTACCGAGTTCGTGAGCGGAGAAGTCCAACTGTAGCAAAACACCTACGTTCAGCGGTGCGCACAACATGAAAGCTAAACCTCTACCACGAGAAGCACGAGCAGCGTCGCTCAAACAGCGTGAACCACCTCTTCAGTATCGAAATCTTGAGCGGAGGTGTCCAACTCTAACAAAACACCTACGTTCAGCGATGCGAGCAACATGAAAGCTAAACCTGTACCACGAGAAACATGAGCAGCGTCGCTCAAACAGCCAGAACCGCCTCTTTAGTATCGAGTTCGTGAGCGGAGGTGTCCAACTGCAACAAAACACCTACGTTCAGCGATGCAAGCAACATGAAAGTTAAACCTGTGCCACGAGAAGCATGAGCAGCGTCGCTCAAACAGCGAGACCCGCCTCTTTAGTATCAAGTTCCTGAGCGGAGGTGTCCAAATTCAACAAAACACCTACGTACAGCGATGCGAGCAACATGAAAGCTAAACCTGAACCACGAGATGCATGAGCAGCGTCTCTGAGACAGCGAGAACCGCTTCATTAGTATCGAGTTCGTGAGCGGAGGAGTCCAACCGCAACAAAACATCTACGTTCAGCGGTGCGCGCAACATGAAAGCTAAACCTGAACCACGAGAAGCATGAGCAGCGTCTCTGAGACAGCGAGAACCGCCTCTTTAGTATCGAGTTCGTGAGCGGAGGAGTCCAACCGCAACAAAACATCTACGTTCAGCGGTGCGCGCAACATGAAAGCTAAACCTGAACCACGAGAAGCATGAGCAGAGTAGCTCAAACAGCGAGAACCGCCTCTTTAGTATCGAGTTCATGAGCGGAGGTGTCCAACTGCAACAAAACACCTACGTTCAGCGATGCAAGCAACATGAAAGTTCAACCTGTACCACGAGAAGCATGAGCAGCGTCGCTCAAACAGCGAGACCCGCCTCGTTAGTATCGGGTTGCTGAGCGGAGGTGTCCAAATGCAACAAAACACCTACGTTTTGCGATGCGAGCAACATGAATGCTAAACCTGTACCATGAGAAGCATGAGCAGCGTCCCTCAAACAGCGAGAACCACCTCTTTAGTATCGAGTTCGTGAGCGGAAGAGTCCAAATGCAACAAAACACCTACGTTCAGCGATGCTAGCAACATGAAAGCTAAACCTGTACCACGAGAAGCATGAGCAGCGTCGCTCAAACAGCGAGAACCGCCTCTTTAGTATCGAGTTCGTGAGCGGAGGAGTCCAACTGCAACAAAATACCTACGTACAGCGATGCGAGCAACATGAAACTAAACCTGTACCACGAGAATCGTGAGCAGCGTCGCTCAAACAGCGAGAACCGCCTCTTTAGTATCGAGTTCGTGAGCGAAGGAGTCCCACTGCAACAAAACACCTACGTTCAGCGATGCGAGCAACACGAAAGCTAAAGCTGTACCACTAGAAGCATGAGCAGCGTCGCTCAAACAGCGAGAACCGCCTCTTTAGTATCGAGCTCGTGAGCGGAGGAGTCCAACTGCAACAAAACACCTACGCTCAGCGATGCGAGCAACACGAAAGCTAAACCTGTATAACGAGAAGCATGAGCAGCGTCGCTCAAACTGCGAGAACCGTCTCTTTAGTATCGAGTTTGTGAGCGGAGGAGTCCAACTGCAACAAAACACCTACGTTCAGTGAGGTGCGCAACATGAAAGCTAAACCTGTACCACGAGAAGTATGAGCAGCGTCGCTCATACAGCGAGAACCGCCTCTTTAGTATCGAGTTCGTGAGCGGAAGTTCTAACTGCAACAAAACACCTACGTTCAGCGATGCAAGCAACGTGAAAGCTAAACCTGTACCACGAGAAGCATGAGCAGCGTCGCTCAAACAGCGAGACCCGGCTCTTTAGTATCGAGTTCGTGAGCGGAAGAGTCCAACTGCAACAAAACACCTACGTTCAGCGATGAGCGCAACACGAAAGGTGAACCTGTACCACGAGAAGCAAGAGCAGCGTTGCTCAAACAGCGAGAACCGCCGCTTTAGTATCGAGTTCGTGAGCGGAGGTGTGCAACTGCAACAAAACACCTACGTTCAGCGATGCGAGCAACATGAAAGCTAAACCTGTACCACGAAAAGCATGAGCAGCGTCGCTCAGACAGCGAGAACCGACTCTTTAGTATCGAGTTCGTGAGCGGAAGAGTCCAACTGCAACAAAAAACACCTACGTTAAGCGATGCCAGCAACATGAAAGCTAAGCCTGCACCACGCAAAGCATGAGCAGCGTCGCTCAAACAGCGAGAACGGCCTCTTTAGTATCGTGTTCGTGAGCGGAAGAGTCCAACTGCAACAAAACACCTACGTTCAGCGATGCGAGCAACATGAAAGCTACATCTCTACCACGAGAAGCATGAGCAGCGCCGCTCAAACAGCGAGAACCGCCTCGTTAGTATCGAGTTCGTGAGCGGAGGTGTCCAACTGCAACAAAACACCTACGTTCAGCGATGCGAGCAACATGAAAGCTAAACCTGTACCACGAGAAGCATGAGCAGCGTCGCTCCAACAGCGAGAACCGCCTCTTTAGTATCGAGTTCGAGAGCGCAGGTGTCCATCTGCAAAAAAAAACACCTACGTTCAGTGACGCGAGCAACATGAAAGCTAAACCTGTACCACGAGAAGCATGAGTAGCGTCTCTCAAACAGCGAGAACCGCCTATTTAGTATCTAGTTCGTGAGCGTAGGTGTCCAACTGCAACAAAACACCTACGTTCAGCGATGCGAGCAACATGAAAGCTAAACCTGAACCACGAGATGCATGAGCAGCGTCGCTGAAACAGCGAGAACCGCTTCTTTAGTATCGAGTTCGTGAGCGAAGTCCAACTGCAAGAAAACACCTACGTTCTGCGATGTGCGCAACATGAAAGCTAAACCTGTACCACAAGACGCATAAACAGCGTCGCTCAAACAGCGAGAAGCGCCTCTTTAGTATCGAGTTCGTTAGCGGAGGAGTCCAACTGGAACAAAACACCAACGTCCAGCGATGCGAGCAACATGAAAGCTAAACCTGTACCACGAGACGCTTGAACAGCGTCGCTCAAACAGCGAGAACCCCCTCTTTATTATCGAGTTCGTGAGCGGAGGTGTCCAACTGCAACAAAACAACTACGTTCAGCGATGTGCGCCACATGAAAGCTAAACCTTTACCACGAGAAGCATGAGCAGCGTCGCTCAAACAGCGAGAACCGCCTCTTTAGTACCGAGTTCGTGAGCGGAGAAGTCCAACTGTAGCAAAACACCTACGTTCAGCGGTGCGCACAACATGAAAGCTAAACCTCTACCACGAGAAGCACGAGCAGCGTCGCTCAAACAGCGTGAACCGCCTCTTCAGTATCGAAATCTTGAGCGGAGGTGTCCAACTCTAACAAAACACCTACGTTCAGCGATGCGAGCAACATGAAAGCTAAACCTGTACCACGAGAAACATGAGCAGCGTCGCTCAAACAGCGAGAACCGCCTCTTTAGTATCGAGTTCGTGAGCGGAGGTGTCCAACTGCAACAAAACACCTACGTTCAGCGATGCAAGCAACATGAAAGCTAAACCTGAACCACGAGATGCATGAGCAGCGTCTCTGAGACAGCGAGAACCGCTTCATTAGTATCGAGTTCGTGAGCGGAGGAGTCCAACCGCAACAAAACATCTACGTTCAGCGGTGCAAGCAACATGAAAGTTCAACCTGTACCACGAGAAGCATGAGCAGCGTCGCTCAAACAGCGAGACCCGCCTCGTTAGTATCGGGTTCCTGAGCGGAGGTGTCCAAATGCAACAAAACACCTACGTTTTGCGATGCGAGCAACATGAATGCTAAACCTGTACCATGAGAAGCATGAGCAGCGTCCCTCAAACAGCGAGAACCACCTCTTTAGTATCGAGTTTGTGAGCGGAAGAGTCCAAATGCAACAAAACACCTACGTTCAGCGATGCTAGCAACATGAAAGCTAAACCTGTACCACGAGAAGCATGAGCAGCGTCGCTCAAACAGCGATAACCGCCTCTTTAGTATCGAGTTCGTGAGCGGAGGAGTCCAACTGCAACAAAATACCTATGTACAGCGATGCGAGCAACATGAAACTAAACCTGTACCACGAGAATCGTGAGCAGCGTCGCTCAAACAGCGAGAACCGCCTCTTTAGTATCGAGTTCGTGAGCGAAGGAGTCCCACTGCAACAAAACACCTACGTTCAGCGATGCGAGCAACACGAAAGCTAAAGCTGTACCACTAGAAGCATGAGCAGCGTCGCTCAAACAGCGAGAACCGCCTCTTTAGTATCGAGCTCGTGAGCGGAGGAGTCCAACTGCAACAAAACACCTACGCTCAGCGATGCGAGCAACACGAAAGCTAAACCTGTATAACGAGAAGCATGAGCAGCGTCGCTCAAACTGCGAGAACCGTCTCTTTAGTATCGAGTTTGTGAGCGGAGGAGTCCAACTGCAACAAAACACCTACGTTCAGTGAGGTGCGCAACATGAAAGCTAAACCTGTACCACGAGAAGTATGAGCAGCGTCGCTCATACAGCGAGAACCGCCTCTTTAGTATCGAGTTCGTGAGCGGAAGTTCTAACTGCAACAAAACACCTACGTTCAGCGATGCAAGCAACGTGAAAGCTAAACCTGTACCACGAGAAGCATGAGCAGCGTCGCTCAAACAGCGAGACCCGGCTCTTTAGTATCGAGTTCGTGAGCGGAAGAGTCCAACTGCAACAAAACACCTACGTTCAGCGATGAGCGCAACACGAAAGGTGAACCTGTACCACGAGAAGCAAGAGCAGCGTTGCTCAAACAGCGAGAACCGCCGCTTTAGTATCGAGTTCGTGAGCGGAGGTGTGCAACTGCAACAAAACACCTACGTTCAGCGATGCGAGCAACATGAAAGCTAAACCTGTACCACGAAAAGCATGAGCAGCGTCGCTCAGACAGCGAGAACCGACTCTTTAGTATCGAGTTCGTGAGCGGAAGAGTCCAACTGCAACAAAAAACACCTACGTTAAGCGATGCCAGCAACATTAAAGCTAAGCCTGCACCACGCAAAGCATGAGCAGCGTCGCTCAAACAGCGAGAACGGCCTCTTTAGTATCGTGTTCGTGAGCGGAAGAGTCCAACTGCAACAAAACACCTACGTTCAGCGATGCGAGCAACATGAAAGCTACATCTCTACCACGAGAAGCATGAGCAGCGCCGCTCAAACAGCGAGAACCGCCTCTTTAGTATCGAGTTCGTGAGCGGAGGTGTCCAACTGCAACAAAACACCTACGTTCAGCGATGCGAGCAACATGAAAGCTAAACCTGTACCACGAGAAGCATGAGCAGCGTCGCTCCAACAGCGAGAACCGCCTCTTTAGTATCGAGTTCGAGAGCGCAGGTGTCCATCTGCAAAAAAAAACACCTACGTTCAGTGACGCGAGCAACATGAAAGCTAAACCTGTACCACGAGAAGCATGAGTAGCGTCTCTCAAACAGCGAGAACCGCCTATTTAGTATCTAGTTCGTGAGCGTAGGTGTCCAACTGCAACAAAACACCTACGTTCAGCGATGCGAGCAACATGAAAGCTAAACCTGAACCACGAGATGCATGAGCAGCGTCGCTGAAACAGCGAGAACCGCTTCTTTAGTATCGAGTTCGTGAGCGAAGTCCAACTGCAAGAAAACACCTACGTTCTGCGATGTGCGCAACATGAAAGCTAAACCTGTACCACAAGACGCATAAACAGCGTCGCTCAAACAGCGAGAAGCGCCTCTTTAGTATCGAGTTCGTTAGCGGAGGAGTCCAACTGGAACAAAACACCAACGTCCAGCGATGCGAGCAACATGAAAGCTAAACCTGTACCACGAGACGCTTGAACAGCGTCGCTCAAACAGCGAGAACCCCCTCTTTATTATCGAGTTCGTGAGCGGAGGTGTCCAACTGCAACAAAACAACTACGTTCAGCGATGTGCGCCACATGAAAGCTAAACCTTTACCACGAGAAGCATGAGCAGCGTCGCTCAAACAGCGAGAACCGCCTCTTTAGTACCGAGTTCGTGAGCGGAGAAGTCCAACTGTAGCAAAACACCTACGTTCAGCGGTGCGCACAACATGAAAGCTAAACCTCTACCACGAGAAGCACGAGCAGCGTCGCTCAAACAGCGTGAACCGCCTCTTCAGTATCGAAATCTTGAGCGGAGGTGTCCAACTCTAACAAAACACCTACGTTCAGCGATGCGAGCAACATGAAAGCTAAACCTGTACCACGAGAAACATGAGCAGCGTCGCTCAAACAGCGAGAACCGCCTCTTTAGTATCGAGTTCGTGAGCGGAGGTGTCCAACTGCAACAAAACACCTACGTTCAGCGATGCAAGCAACATGAAAGTTAAACCTGTGCCACGAGAAGCATGAGCAGCGTCGCTCAAACAGCGAGACCCGCCTCTTTAGTATCAAGTTCCTGAGCGGAGGTGTCCAAATTCAACAAAACACCTACGTACAGCGATGCGAGCAACATGAAAGCTAAACCTGAACCACGAGATGCATGAGCAGCGTCTCTGAGACAGCGAGAACCGCTTCATTAGTATCGAGTTCGTGAGCGGAGGAGTCCAACCGCAACAAAACATCTACGTTCAGCGGTGCGCGCAACATGAAAGCTAAACCTGAACCACGAGAAGCATGAGCAGAGTAGCTCAAACAGCGAGAACCGCCTCTTTAGTATCGAGTTCATGAGCGGAGGTGTCCAACTGCAACAAAACACCTACGTTCAGCGATGCAAGCAACATGAAAGTTCAACCTGTACCACGAGAAGCATGAGCAGCGTCGCTCAAACAGCGAGACCCGCCTCGTTAGTATCGGGTTCCTGAGCGGAGGTGTCCAAATGCAACAAAACACCTACGTTTTGCGATGCGAGCAACATGAATGCTAAACCTGTACCATGAGAAGCATGAGCAGCGTCCCTCAAACAGCGAGAACCACCTCTTTAGTATCGAGTTTGTGAGCGGAAGAGTCCAAATGCAACAAAACACCTACGTTCAGCGATGCTAGCAACATGAAAGCTAAACCTGTACCACGAGAAGCATGAGCAGCGTCGCTCAAACAGCGATAACCGCCTCTTTAGTATCGAGTTCGTGAGCGGAGGAGTCCAACTGCAACAAAATACCTATGTACAGCGATGCGAGCAACATGAAACTAAACCTGTACCACGAGAATCGTGAGCAGCGTCGCTCAAACAGCGAGAACCGCCTCTTTAGTATCGAGTTCGTGAGCGAAGGAGTCCCACTGCAACAAAACACCTACGTTCAGCGATGCGAGCAACACGAAAGCTAAAGCTGTACCACTAGAAGCATGAGCAGCGTCGCTCAAACAGCGAGAACCGCCTCTTTAGTATCGAGCTCGTGAGCGGAGGAGTCCAACTGCAACAAAACACCTACGCTCAGCGATGCGAGCAACACGAAAGCTAAACCTGTATAACGAGAAGCATGAGCAGCGTCGCTCAAACTGCGAGAACCGTCTCTTTAGTATCGAGTTTGTGAGCGGAGGAGTCCAACTGCAACAAAACACCTACGTTCAGTGAGGTGCGCAACATGAAAGCTAAACCTGTACCACGAGAAGTATGAGCAGCGTCGCTCATACAGCGAGAACCGCCTCTTTAGTATCGAGTTCGTGAGCGGAAGTTCTAACTGCAACAAAACACCTACGTTCAGCGATGCAAGCAACGTGAAAGCTAAACCTGTACCACGAGAAGCATGAGCAGCGTCGCTCAAACAGCGAGACCCGGCTCTTTAGTATCGAGTTCGTGAGCGGAAGAGTCCAACTGCAACAAAACACCTACGTTCAGCGATGAGCGCAACACGAAAGGTGAACCTGTACCACGAGAAGCAAGAGCAGCGTTGCTCAAACAGCGAGAACCGCCGCTTTAGTATCGAGTTCGTGAGCGGAGGTGTGCAACTGCAACAAAACACCTACGTTCAGCGATGCGAGCAACATGAAAGCTAAACCTGTACCACGAAAAGCATGAGCAGCGTCGCTCAGACAGCGAGAACCGACTCTTTAGTATCGAGTTCGTGAGCGGAAGAGTCCAACTGCAACAAAAAACACCTACGTTAAGCGATGCCAGCAACATTAAAGCTAAGCCTGCACCACGCAAAGCATGAGCAGCGTCGCTCAAACAGCGAGAACGGCCTCTTTAGTATCGAGTTCGTGAGCGGAAGAGTCCAACTGCAACAAAACACCTACGTTCAGCGATGCGAGCAACATGAAAGCTACATCTCTACCACGAGAAGCATGAGCAGCGCCGCTCAAACAGCGAGAACCGCCTCTTTAGTATCGAGTTCGTGAGCGGAGGTGTCCAACTGCAACAAAACACCTACGTTCAGCGATGCGAGCAACATGAAAGCTAAACCTGTACCACGAGAAGCATGAGCAGCGTCGCTCCAACAGCGAGAACCGCCTCTTTAGTATCGAGTTCGAGAGCGCAGGTGTCCATCTGCAAAAAAAAAAACACCTACGTTCAGTGACGCGAGCAACATGAAAGCTAAACCTGTACCACGAGAAGCATGAGTAGCGTCTCTCAAACAGCGAGAACCGCCTATTTAGTATCTAGTTCGTGAGCGTAGGTGTCCAACTGCAACAAAACACCTACGTTCAGCGATGCGAGCAACATGAAAGCTAAACCTGAACCACGAGATGCATGAGCAGCGTCGCTGAAACAGCGAGAACCGCTTCTTTAGTATCGAGTTCGTGAGCGAAGTCCAACTGCAACAAAACACCTACGTTCTGCGATGTGCGCAACATGAAAGCTAAACCTGTACCACAAGACGCATAAACAGCGTCGCTCAAACAGCGAGAAGCGCCTCTTTAGTATCGAGTTCGTTAGCGGAGGAGTCCAACTGGAACAAAACACCAACGTCCAGCGATGCGAGCAACATGAAAGCTAAACCTGTACCACGAGACGCTTGAACAGCGTCGCTCAAACAGCGAGAACCCCCTCTTTATTATCGAGTTCGTGAGCGGAGGTGTCCAACTGCAACAAAACAACTACGTTCAGCGATGTGCGCCACATGAAAGCTAAACCTTTACCACGAGAAGCATGAGCAGCGTCGCTCAAACAGCGAGAACCGCCTCTTTAGTACCGAGTTCGTGAGCGGAGAAGTCCAACTGTAGCAAAACACCTACGTTCAGCGGTGCGCACAACATGAAAGCTAAACCTCTACCACGAGAAGCACGAGCAGCGTCGCTCAAACAGCGTGAACCGCCTCTTCAGTATCGAAATCTTGAGCGGAGGTGTCCAACTCTAACAAAACACCTACGTTCAGCGATGCGAGCAACATGAAAGCTAAACCTGTACCACGAGAAACATGAGCAGCGTCGCTCAAACAGCGAGAACCGCCTCTTTAGTATCGAGTTCGTGAGCGGAGGTGTCCAACTGCAGCAAAACACCTGCGTTCAGCGGTGCGAAGAACATGAAAGTTAAACCTGTGCCACGAAAGCATGAGTAGCGTCACTCAAACAGCGAGAACCGCCTCTTTAGTATCGATTTCTTGAGCTGAGGTGTCCAACTGCAGGAAAACACCCACGTTCGGCGGTGCGTGCAACATGGAAGCTAAACCTATGCTACGAGAAGCATGAGCAGCGTCGCTCAAACTGCGAGAACCGCCTCTTTAGTATCGAGTTCGTGAGCGGAGGTGGCCAACTGCAACAAAACACCTACTTTCAGCGATGTGCGCAACTAGAAAGCTAGACCTGTACCACGAGACGCATGAACAACGTCGCACAAACAGCGAGGACCGGCTCTTTAGTACCGGGTTCGTGAGCGGAGGTGTCCAACTGCAGCAAAACACCTACGTTCAGCGATGTGCGCAACATGAAAGCTAAACCTGTACCACGAGACGCATGAACAACGTCGCTCAAACAGCGAGAACCACCTCTTTAGTATCGAGTTCGTGAGCGGAGGTGTCCAACTGCAACAAAACACCTACGTTCAACGTTGCGAGCAACATGAAAGCTAAACCTGTACCACGAGAAGCATGAGCAGCGTCGCTCAAACAGCGAGAACCGCCTATTTAGTATCGAGTTCGTGAGCGGAGGTGTCCAACTGCAGCAAAACACTTACGTTCAGCAAAGTGCGCAACATGAAATCCAAACCTGTACCACGTGACGCATGAACAACGTCGCTCAAACAGCGAGAACCACCTCTTTAGTATCGAGTTCGTGAGCGGAGGTGTCCAACTGCAACTAATCACCTACGTTCAACGATGCGAGCAAGATGAGAGCTATACCTGTACCACGAGAAGCATGAGCAGCGTCTCTCAAACAGCGAGAACCGCCTCTTTAGTATCGAGTTCGTGAGCGGAGGTGTCCAACTGCAGCAAAACACCTACGTTCAGCGATGTGCGCAACATGAAAACTAAACCTGTACCACGAGAAGCATGAACAGCGTCGCTCAAACAGGGAAAACCGCCTCTTTAGTATCGAGTTCGTGAGCGGAGAAGTCCAACTGCAACAAAACACCTACGTTCAGCGATTCGAGCAACATGAAAGCTAAACCTGTACCAAGAGAAGCATGAGCAGCGTCGCTCAAACAGCGAGAACCGCCTCTTTAGTATCGAGTTCGTTAGCGGAGTTGTCCAACTGCAACAATACACCTACGTTTAGCGATGCGAGCAACATGAAAGCTAAACCTGTACAACGAGAAGCATGAGCAGCGTCGCTCAAACAGCGAGAACCGCCTCTTTAGTATCGAGTTTGTGAGCGGAGGTGTCCAACTGCAACAAAACACCTACGTTCAGCGATGCGAGCGACATGAAAGCTAAACCTGTACCACGAGAAGCATGAGCAGTGTCGCTCAAACAGCGATAACCGCCCCTTTAGTATTGAGTTCGTGAGGGGAGGTGTCCAACTGCAACAAAACACCTACGTTCAGCGATGCGAGCAACATGAAAGCTAAACGTGTAGCACGAGAAGCATGAGCAGCGTCGCTCAAACAGCGAGAACCGCCTCTTTAGTATCGAGTTCGTGAGCGGAGGTGTCCAACTGTAGCAAAACACCTACGCTCAGCGGTGCGCGCAACATGAAAGCTAAACCTGTGGCACGAGAAGCATGAGCAGCGTCGCTCAAACAGCAGGAACCGCCTCTTTAGTATCGATTTCGTGAGCTGAGGTGTCCAACTGCTGCAAAACACCCACGTTCAGCGGTTCGTGCAAGATGAAAGCTTAACCTGGAGACGAGAAGCATGAGCAGCGTCACTCAAACAGCGAGAACCGCCTCTTTTGTATCGAGTTCGTGAGCGGAGGTGTCCAACTGCAGCAAAACACCTACGTTAAGCGATGTGCGCAACATGATAGCTAAACCTGTACCACGAGATGCATGAGCAACGTCACTCAAACAGCGTGAACCGCCTCTTTAGTATCGATTTCGTGAGCTGAGGTGTCCAACTGCAACAAAACACCCACGTTAAGCGGTGCGTGAAACATGAAAGCTAAACCTGTGCCACGAGAAGCATGAGCAGCGTCGCTCAAACAGCGAGAACCGCCTCTTTAGTATCGATTTCGTGAGCGGAGTTGTCCAACTGCAACAATACACCTATGTTTAGCGATGCGAGCAACATGAAAGCTAAACCTGTACCCCGAGAAACATGAGCAGCGTCGCTCAAACAGCGAGAGCCGCCTCTTTAGTATCGAGTTCGTGAGCGGTAGAGTCCAACTGCAACAAAACACCTACATTCAGCGGTGCGCGCAACATGAAAGCTAAACCTGTGCCACGAGAAGCATGAGCAGCGTCGCTCGAACAGCGAGAACCGCCTCTTTCGTATCGAGTTCGTGAGCGGAGGTGTCCAACTCGAACAAAAAACCTACGTTCAGCGATGCGAGCAACATGAAATCTAAACCTGTACCACGAGAACCATGAGCGGCGTCGCTCAAACAGCGAGAACCGCCTCTTTAGTATCGAGTTCGTGAGCGGAGGCGTCCAACTGCAGCAAAACACCTACGCTTATCGGTGCGCCCAACATGAAAGCTAAACCTGTGCCACGAGAAGCATGAGCAGCGTCGCTCAAACAGCGAGAACCGCCTCTTTAGTATCGAGTTCGTGAGCGGAGGTGTCCAACTGCAGCAAAACACCTACGTTCAGCGGTGCGCGCAACATGAAAGCTAAGCCTGTGCCACGAGAAGCATGAGCAGCGTCGCTCGAACGGCGAGAACCGCCTCTTTTGTATAGAGTTCTTGAGCGGAGGTGTCCAACTGCAGCAAAACACCTACGTTCAGCGATGTGCGCAACATGATAGCTAAACCTGTACCACGAGATGCATGAGCAACGTCGCTCAAATAGCGAGAACTGCCTCTTTAGTATCGAGTTCGTGAGCGGAGGTGTCCTACTGCAACAAAACACCTCCATTCAACGATGCGAGCAACATGAAATATAAACCTGTACCACGAGAAGCATGAGCACCGTCGCTCAAACAGCGAGAACCGCCTCTTTAGTATCGAGTTCGGGAGCGGAGGTGTCCAACTGCAGCAAAATACCTACGTTCAGCGATGTGCGCAACATGAAAGTTAAACCTGTACCACGAAAAGCATGAACAGCGTCGCTCAAACAGGGAGAACCGCCTCTTTAGTATCGAGTTCGTGAGCGGAGAAGTCCAACTGCAACAAAACACCTACGTTCAGCGATTCGAGCAACATGAAAGCTAAGCCTGTACCAAGAGAAGCATGAGCAGCGTCGCTCAAGCAGCGAGAACCGCCTCTTTAGTATCGAGTTCGTGAGCGGAGTTGTCCAACTGCAACAAAACACCTACGTTCAGCGATGCGAACACCATGAAAAATAAACCTGTACCACGAGAAGAATGAGCAGCGTCGGTCAAAAAGCGAGAACCGCCTCTTTAGTATTGAGTTCGTGAGCGGAGGTGTCCAACCGCAGCAAAACACCTACGTTCAGCGGTGCGCGCAACATGAAATCTAAACCTGTGCCACGAGAAGCATGAGCAGCGTCGCTAAAACAGCGAGAACCGCCTCTTTAGTATCGAGTTCGTGAGCGGAGGTGTCCAACTGCAACAAAACACCTACGTTCAGCGATGCGAGCGACATGAAAGCTAAACCTGTACCACGAGAAGCATGAGCAGCGTCGCTCAAACAGCGAGAACCGCCTCTTTAGTATCGAGTTCGTGAGCGGAGGTGTCCAAATGCAACAAAACACCTACGTTCAGCGGTGCGCGCAACATGAAAGCTAAGCCTGTGCCACGAGAAGCATGAGCAGCGTCGCTCGAACGGCGAGAACCGCCTCTTTTGTATCGAGTTCTTGAGCGGAGGTGTCCAACTGCAGCAAAACACCTACGTTCAGCGATGTGCGCAACATGATAGCTAAACCTGTACCACGAGATGCATGAGCAACGTCGCTCAAATAGCGAGAACTGCCTCTTTAGTATCGAGTTCGTGAGCGGAGGTGTCCTACTGCAACAAAACACCTCCATTCAACGATGCGAGCAACATGAAATATAAACCTGTACCACGAGAAGCATGAGCACCGTCGCTCAAACAGCGAGAACCGCCTCTTTAGTATCGAGTTCGTGAGCGGAGGTGTCCAACTGCAACAAAACACCTACGTTCAGCGATGTGCGCAACATGAAAGCTAAACCTGTACCACGAGAAGCATGAACAGCGTCGCTCAAACAGGGAGAACCGCCTCTTTAGTATCGAGTTCGTGAGCGGAGAAGTCCAACAGCAACAAAACACCTACGTTCAGCGATTCGAGCAACATGAAAGCTAAGCCTGTACCAAGAGAAGCATGAGCAGCGTCGCTCAAGCAGCGAGAACCGCCTCTTTAGTACCGAGTTCGTGAGCGGAGTTGTCCAACTGCAACAATACACCTACGTTTAGCGATGCGAGCAACATGAAAGCTAAACCTTTACCACGATAAGCATGAGCAGCGTCGCTCAAACAGCGACAACCGCCTCTTTAGTATCGAGTTCGTGAGCGGAGGCAACCAACTGCAACAAAACACCTACGTTCAGCGATGCGAGCGACATGAAAGCTAAACCTGTACCACGAGAAGATGAGCAGTGTCGCTCAAACAGCGAGAACCGCCTCTTAGGTATCGAGTTCGTGAACGGACGTGTCCAACTGCAACAAAACACCTACGTTCAGCGATGCGAACACCATGAAAAATAAACCTGTACCACGAGAAGAATGAGCAGCGTCGTTCAAACAGCGAGAACCGCCTCTTTAGTATCGAGTTCGTGAGCGGAGGTGTCCAACCGCAGCAAAACACCTACGTTCAGCGGTGCGCGCAACATGAAATCTAAACCTGTGCCACGAGAAGCATGAGCAGCGTCGCTCAAACAGCGAGAACCGCCTCTTTAGTACCGAGTTCGTGAGCGGAGGTGTCCAACTGCAACAAAACAGCTACGTTCAGCGATGCGAGCGACATGAAAGCTAAACCTGTACCACGAGAAGCATGAGCAGCGTCGCTCAAACAGCGAGAACCGCCTCTTTAGTATCGAGTTCGTGAGCGGAGGTGTCCAAACGCAACAAAACACCTACGTTCAGCGATGCGAGCAACATGGAAGCTAAGCATGTACCACGAGACGCTTGAACAACGTCGCTCAAACAGCGAGAACCGCCTCTTTAGTATCGAGTTCGTGAGCGGAGGTGTCCAACTGTAGCAAAACACCTACGTTCAGCGGTGCGCGCAACATGAAAGCTAAACCTGTACCACGAGAAGCACGAGCACCGTCGCTCAAACAGCGAGAACCGCCTCTCTAGTATCGAGTTCGTGAGCGGAGGTGTCCAACTCTAACAAAACACCTACGTTCAGCGATGAGAGCAATATGAAATCTAAACCTGTACCACGAGAAGCATGAGCAGCGTCGCTCAAACAGCGAAAACCGCCTCTTTATTATCGAGTTCGTGAGCGGAGGTGTCCAACTGCAGCAAAACACCTACGTTCAGCGATGTGCGCAACATGAAAGCTAAACCTGTACCACGAGACGCATGAACAACGTCGCTCAAACAGCGAGAACCGCCTCTTTAGTATCGAGTTCGTGAGCTGAGGTGTCCAATTGCAAAAAAACACCTGCGTTCAGCGATGCGAGCAACATGAAAGCTAAGCCTGTGCCACGAGAAGCATGAGCAGCGTCGCTCGAACAGCGAGAACCGCCTCTTTTGTATCTAGTTCTTGAGCGGAGGTGTCCAACCGCAGCAAAACACCTACGTTCAGCGATGTGCGCAACATGATAGCTAAACCTGTACCACGAGATGCATGAGCAACGTCGCTCAAATAGCGAGAACCGCCTCTTTAGTATCGAGTTCGTGACCGGAGGTGTCCAACTGCAACAAAGCACCTACGTTCAGCGATGCGAGCAACTTGAAAGCTAAACCTGTACCACGAGAAGCATGAGCAGCGTCGCTCAAACAGCGAGAACCGCCTCTTTAGTATCGAGTTCGTGAGCGGAGGTGTACAACTGCAACAAAACACCTACGTTTAGCGGTGCGCGCAACATGAAAGCTAAGCCTGTGCCACGAGAAGCATGAGCAGCGTCGCTCCAACAGCGAGAACCGCCTCTTTTGTATCGAGTTCTTGAGCGGAGGTGTCCAACTGCAGCAAAACACCTACGTTCAGCGATGTGCGCAACATGATAGCTAAACCTGTACCACGAGATGCATGAGCAACGTCGCTCAAATAGCGAGAACCGCCTCTTTAGTATCGAGTTTGTGAGCGGAGGTGTCCAACTGCAACAAAACACCTACGTTCAGCGATGTGCGCAACATGAAAGCTAAACCTGTACCACGAGACGCATGAACAACGTCGCTCAAACAGCGAGAACCGCCTCTTTAGTATCGAGTTCGTGAGCGGAGGTGTTCAACTGCAGCAAAACACGTTCGTTCAGCGATGTGCGCAACATGAAAGCTAAACCTGTACCACGAGACGCATGAACAACGTCGCTCAAACAGCGAGAACCTCCTCTTTAGTATCGAGTTCGTGAGCGGAGGTGTCCAAGTGCAACAAAACACCTACGTTCAGTGATTCGAGCAACATGAAAGCTATACCTCTACCACGAGAAGCATGAGCAGCGTCGCTCAAACAGCGAGAACCGCCTCTTTAGTATCGAGTTCGTGAGCGGAGTTGTCCAACTGCAACAATACACCTACGTTTAGCGATGCGAGCAATATGAAAGCTAAACCTGTACCACGAGAAATATGAGAAACGTCGCTCAAAGAGCGAGAACCGCCTCTTTAGTATCGAGTTCGTGAGCGGAGGTGTCCAACTGCAGCAAAACACCTACGTTCAGCGATGTGCGCAACATGAAATCTAAACCTGTACAACGAGACGCATGAACAACGTCGCTCAAACAGCGAGAACTGCCTCTTTAGTATCGAGTTCGTGAGCGGAGGTGTTCAACTGCAGCAAAACACCTACGTTCAGCGATGTGCGCAACATGAAAGCTAAACCTGTACCACGAGACGCATGAACAACGTCGCTCAAACAGCCAGAACCGATTCATTAGTATCGAGTTCGTGAGCTGAGGTGTCCAACTGCAAAAAAACACCTGCGTTCAGCGATGCGAGCAACATGAAAGCTAAAGCTGTACCACGAGAAGCATGAGCAGCGTCGCTCAAACAGCGACAACCGCCTCTTTAGTATCGAGTTCGTGAGCGGAGGTGTCCAACTGTAGCAAAACACCTAGGTTCAGCGTTGCGCGCAACATGAAAGCTAAACCTGTACCACGAGAAGCATGAGCAGCGTCGCTCAAACAGCGAGAACCGCCTCTTTAGTATCGAGTTCGTGAGCGGAGGTGTCCAAATGCAACAAAACACCTACGTTCAGCGATACGAGCAATATGGAAGCTAAACATGTACCACGAGAGGCATGAGCTGCGTCGCTCAAACAGCGAGTACCCCCTCTTTAGTATCGAGTTCGTGAGCGAATTCCAACGGCAACAAAACACCTACGTTCAGCGATGTGCACAACATGAAAGCTAAGCCTGTGCCACGAGAAGCATGAGCAGCGTCGCTCGAACAGCGAGAACCGCCTCTTTTGTATCGAGTTCTTGAGCGGAGGTGTCCAACTGCAGCAAAACACCTACGTTCAGCGATGTGCGCAACATGATAGCTAAACCTGTACCACGAGATGCATGAGCAACGTCGCTCAAATAGCGAGAACCGCCTCTTTAGTATCGAGTTCGTGACCGGAGGTGTCCAACTGCAACAAAACACCTACGTTCAGCGATGCGAGCAACATGAAAGCTAAACCTGTACCACGAGAAGCATGAGCAGCGTCGCTCAAACAGCGAGAACCGCCTCTTTAGTATCGAGTTCTTGAGCGGAGGTGTCCAACTGCAGCAAAACACCTACGTTCAGCGATGTGCGCAACATGAAAGCTAAACCTGTACCACGACAAGCATGAACAGCGTCGCTCAAAAAGGGAGAACCGCCTCTTTAGTATCGAGTTCTTGAGCGGAGGTGTCCAACTTCAACAAAACCCTTACGTTCAGCGATTCGAGCAACATGAATGCTAAACCTGTACTACTATAAGCATGAGCAGCGTCGCTCAAACAGCGAGAACCGCCTGTTTAGTATCGAGTTCGTGAGCGGAGGTGTCCAACTGCAAGAAAACACCTACGTTCAGCGATGCGAGCAACTTGAAAGCTAAAGCTGTACCACGAGAAGCGTGAGCAGCGTCGCTCAAACAGCGAGAACCGCCTCTTTAGTATCGAGTTCGTGAGCGGAGGTCTCCAACTGCAACAAAACACCTACGTTCAACGATGCGAGCAACTTGAAAGCTAAAGCTGTACCACGAGAAGCATGAGCAGCGTCGCTCAAACAGCGACAACCGCCTCTTTAGTATCGAGTTCGTGAGCGGAGGTGTCCAACTGCAGCAAAACACCTACGTTCAGCGGTGCGCGCAACATGAAAGCTAAGCCTGTGCCACGAGAAGCATGAGCAGCGTCGCTCGAACAGCGAGAACCGCCTCTTTTGTATCGAGTTCTTGAGCGGAGGTGTCCAACTGCAGCAAAACACCTACGTTCAGCGATGTGCGCAACATGATTGCTAAACCTGTACCACGAGATGCATGAGCAACGTCGCTCAAATAGCGAGAACCGCCTCTTTAGTATCGAGTTTGTGAGCGGAGGTGTCCAACTGCATCAAAACACCTACGTTCAGCGATGTGCGCAACATGAAAGCTAAACCTGTACCACGAGACGCATGAACAACGTCGCTCAAACAGCGAGAACCGCCTCTTTAGTATCGAGTTCGTGAGCGGAGGTGTTCAACTGCAGCAAAACACCTACGTTCAGCGATGTGCGCAACATGAAAGCTAAACCTGTACCACGAGACGCATGAACAACGTCGCTCAAAGAGCGAGAACCTCCTCTTTAGTATCGAGTTCGGGAGCGGAGGTGTCCAAGTGCAACAAAACACCTACGTTCAGCGATTCGAGCAACATGAAAGCTATACCTCCACCACGAGAAGCATGAGCAGCGTCGCTCAAACAGCGAGAACCGCCTCTTTAGTATCGAGTTCGTGAGCGGAGTTGTCCAACTGCAACAATACACCTACGTTTATCGATGCGAGCAAAATGAAAGCTAAACCTGTACCACGAGAAACATGAGCAACGTCGCTCAAAGAGCGAGAACCGCCTCTTTGGTATCGAGTTCGTGAGCGGAGGTGTCCAACTGCAGCAAAACACCTACGTTCAGCGATGTGCGCAACATGAAATCTAAACCTGTACCACGAGACTCATGAACAACGTCGCTCAAACAGCGAGAACTGCCTCTTTAGTATCGAGTTCGTGAGCGGAGGTGTTCAACTGCAGCAAAACACCTACGTTCAGCGATGTGCGCAACATGAAAGCTAAACCTGTACCACGAGACGCATGAACAACGTCGCTCAAACAGCGAGAACCGCCTCTTTAGTATCGAGTTCGTGAGCTGAGGTGTCCAACTGCAAAAAAACACCTGCGTTCAGCGATGCGAGCAACATGAAAGCTAAGCCTGTGCCACGAGAAGCATGAGCAGCGTCGCTGGAACAGCGAGAACCGCCTCTTTTGTATCGAGTTCTTGAGCGGAGGTGTCCAACTGCAGCAAAACACCTACGTTCCGCGATGTGCGCAACATGATAGCTAAACCTGTACCACGAGATGCATGAGCAACGTCGCTCAAATAGCGAGAACCGCCTGTTCAGTATCGAGTTCGTGAGCGGAGGTGTCCAACTGCAAGAAAACACCTACGTTCAGCGATGCGAGCAACATGAAAGCTAAAGCTGTACCACGAGAAGCGTGAGCAGCGTCGCTCAAACAGCGAGAACCGCCTCTTTAGTATCGAGTTCGTGAGCGGAGGTCTCCAACTGCAACAAAACACCTACGTTCAACGATGCGATCAACATGAAAGCTAAAGCTGTACCACGAGAAGCATGAGCAGCGTCGCTCAAACAGCGACAACTGCCTCTTTAGTATCGAGTTCGTGAGCGGAGGTCTCCAACTGCAACAAAACACCTACGTTCAACGATGCGAGCAACATGAAAGCTAAAGCTGTACCACGAGATGCATGAGCAACGTCACTCAAATAGCGAGAACCGCCTCTTTAGTATCGAGTTTGTGAGCGGAGGTGTCCAACTGCATCAAAACACCTACGTTCAGCGATGTGCGCAACATGAAAGCTAAACCTGTACCACGAGACGCATGAACAACGTCGCTCAAACAGCGAGAACCGCCTCTTTAGTATCGAGTTCGTGAGCGGAGGTGTTCAACTGCAGCAAAACACCTACGTTCAGCGATGTGCGCAACATGAAAGCTAAACCTGTACCACGAGACGCATGAACAACGTCGCTCAAACAGCGAGAACCTCCTCTTTAGTATCGAGTTCGTGAGCGGAGGTGTCCAAGTGCAACAAAACACCTACGTTCAGCGATTCGAGCAACATGAAAGCTATACCTCTACCACGAGAAGCATGAGCAGCGTCGCTCAAACAGCGAGAACCGCCTCTTTAGTATCGAGTTCGTGAGCGGAGTTGTCCAACTGCAACAATACACCTACGTTTAGCGATGCGAGCAAAATGAAAGCTAAACCTGTACCACGAGAAACATGAGCAACGTCGCTCAAAGAGCGAGAACCGCCTCTTTGGTATCGAGTTCGTGAGCGGAGGTGTCCAACTGCAGCAAAACACCTACGTTCAGCGATGTGCGCAACATGAAATCTAAACCTGTACCACGAGACTCATGAACAACGTCGCTCAAACAGCGAGAACTGCCTCTTTAGTATCGAGTTCGTGAGCGGAGGTGTTCAACTGCAGCAAAACACCTACGTTCAGCGATGTGCGCAACATGAAAGCTAAACCTGTACCACGAGACGCATGAACAACGTCGCTCAAACAGCGAGAACCGCCTCTTTAGTATCGAGTTCGTGAGCTGAGGTGTCCAACTGCAAAAAAACACCTGCGTTCAGCGATGCGAGCAACATGAAAGCTAAGCCTGTGCCACGAGAAGCATGAGCAGCGTCGCTCGAACAGCGAGAACCGCCTCTTTAGTATCGAGTTCGTGAGCGGAGGTGTCCAACTGTAGCAAAACACCTAGGTTCAGCGTTGCGCGCAACATGAAAGCTAAACCTGTACCACGAGAAGCATGAGCAGCGTCGCTCAAACAGCGAGAACCGCCTCTTTAGTATCGAGTTCGTGAGCGGAGGTGTCCAAATGCAACAAAACACCTACGTTCAGCGATACGAGCAATATGGAAGCTAAACATGTACCACGAGAGGCATGAGCTGCGTCGCTCAAACAGCGAGTACCCCCTCTTTAGTATCGAGTTCGTGAGCGAATTCCAACGGCAACAAAACACCTACGTTCAGCGATGTGCACAACATGAAAGCTAAGCCTGTGCCACGAGAAGCATGAGCAGCGTCGCTCGAACAGCGAGAACCGCCTCTTTTGTATCGAGTTCTTGAGCGGAGGTGTCCAACTGCAGCAAAACACCTACGTTCAGCGATGTGCGCAACATGATAGCTAAACCTGTATCACGAGATGCATGAGCAACGTCGCTCAAATAGCGAGAACCGCCTCTTTAGTATCGAGTTCGTGACCGGAGGTGTCCAACTGCAACAAAACACCTACGTTCAGCGATGCGAGCAACATGAAAGCTAAACCTGTACCACGAGAAGCATGAGCAGCGTCGCTCAAACAGCGAGAACCGCCTCTTTAGTATCGAGTTCTTGAGCGGAGGTGTCCAACTGCAGCAAAACACCTACGTTCAGCGATGTGCGCAACATGAAAGCTAAACCTGTACCACGAGAAGCATGAACAGCGTCGCTCAAAAAGGGAGAACCGCCTCTTTAGTATCGAGTTCGTGAGCGGAGGTGTCCAGCTGCAAGAAAACACCTACGTTCAGCGATGCGAGCAACATGAAAGCTAAAGCTGTACCACGAGAAGCTTGAGCAGCGTCGCTCAAACAGCGAGAACCGCCTTTTTATTATCGAGTTCGTGAGCGGAGGTCTCCAACTGCAAGAAAACACCTACGTTCAGCGATGCGAGCAACTTGAAAGCTAAAGCTGTACCACGAGAAGCGTGAGCAGCGTCGCTCAAACAGCGAGAACCGCCTCTTTAGTATCGAGTTCGTGAGCGGAGGTCTCCAACTGCAACAAAACACCTACGTTCAACGATGCGAGCAACTTGAAAGCTAAAGCTGTACCACGAGAAGCATGAGCAGCGTCGCTCAAACAGCGACAACCGCCTCTTTAGTATCGAGTTCGTGAGCGGAGGTGTCCAACTGCAGCAAAACACCTACGTTCAGCGGTGCGCGCAACATGAAAGCTAAGCCTGTGCCACGAGAAGCATGAGCAGCGTCGCTCGAACAGCGAGAACCGCCTCTTTTGTATCGAGTTCTTGAGCGGAGGTGTCCAACTGCAGCAAAACACCTACGTTCAGCGATGTGCGCAACATGATTGCTAAACCTGTACCACGAGATGCATGAGCAACGTCGCTCAAATAGCGAGAACCGCCTCTTTAGTATCGAGTTTGTGAGCGGAGGTGTCCAACTGCATCAAAACACCTACGTTCAGCGATGTGCGCAACATGAAAGCTAAACCTGTACCACGAGACGCATGAACAACGTCGCTCAAACAGCGAGAACCGCCTCTTTAGTATCGAGTTCGTGAGCGGAGGTGTTCAACTGCAGCAAAACACCTACGTTCAGCGATGTGCGCAACATGAAAGCTAAACCTGTACCACGAGACGCATGAACAACGTCGCTCAAAGAGCGAGAACCTCCTCTTTAGTATCGAGTTCGGGAACGGAGGTGTCCAAGTGCAACAAAACACCTACGTTCAGCGATTCGAGCAACATGAAATCTATACCTCCACCACGAGAAGCATGAGCAGCGTCGCTCAAACAGCGAGAACCGCCTCTTTAGTATCGAGTTCGTGAGCGGAGTTGTCCAACTGCAACAATACACCTACGTTTATCGATGCGAGCAAAATGAAAGCTAAACCTGTACCACGAGAAACATGAGCAACGTCGCTCAAAGAGCGAGAACCGCCTCTTTGGTATCGAGTTCGTGAGCGGAGGTGTCCAACTGCAGCAAAACACCTACGTTCAGCGATGTGCGCAACATGAAATCTAAACCTGTACCACGAGACTCATGAACAACGTCGCTCAAACAGCGAGAACTGCCTCTTTAGTATCGAGTTCGTGAGCGGAGGTGTTCAACTGCAGCAAAACACCTACGTTCAGCGATGTGCGCAACATGAAAGCTAAACCTGTACCACGAGACGCATGAACAACGTCGCTCAAACAGCGAGAACCGCCTCTTTAGTATCGAGTTCGTGAGCTGAGGTGTGCAACTGCAAAAAAACACCTGCGTTCAGCGATGCGAGCAACATGAAAGCTAAGCCTGTGCCACGAGAAGCATGAGCAGCGTCGCTGGAACAGCGAGAACCGCCTCTTTTGTATCGAGTTCTTGAGCGGAGGTGTCCAACTGCAGCAAAACACCTACGTTCCGCGATGTGCGCAACATGATAGCTAAACCTGTACCACGAGATGCATGAGCAACGTCGCTCAAATAGCGAGAACCGCCTGTTCAGTATCGAGTTCGTGAGCGGAGGTGTCCAACTGCAAGAAAACACCTACGTTCAGCGATGCGAGCAACATGAAAGCTAAAGCTGTACCACGAGAAGCGTGAGCAGCGTCGCTCAAACAGCGAGAACCGCCTCTTTAGTATCGAGTTCGTGAGCGGAGGTCTCCAACTGCAACAAAACACCTACGTTCAACGATGCGATCAACATGAAAGCTAAAGCTGTACCACGAGAAGCATGAGCAGCGTCGCTCAAACAGCGACAACTGCCTCTTTAGTATCGAGTTCGTGAGCGGAGGTCTCCAACTGCAACAAAACACCTACGTTCAACGATGCGAGCAACATGAAAGCTAAAGCTGTACCACGAGATGCATGAGCAACGTCACTCAAATAGCGAGAACCGCCTCTTTAGTATCGAGTTTGTGAGCGGAGGTGTCCAACTGCATCAAAACACCTACGTTCAGCGATGTGCGCAACATGAAAGCTAAACCTGTACCACGAGACGCATGAACAACGTCGCTCAAACAGCGAGAACCGCCTCTTTAGTATCGAGTTCGTGAGCGGAGGTGTTCAACTGCAGCAAAACACCTACGTTCAGCGATGTGCGCAACATGAAAGCTAAACCTGTACCACGAGACGCATGAACAACGTCGCTCAAACAGCGAGAACCTCCTCTTTAGTATCGAGTTCGTGAGCGGAGGTGTCCAAGTGCAACAAAACACCTACGTTCAGCGATTCGAGCAACATGAAAGCTATACCTCTACCACGAGAAGCATGAGCAGCGTCGCTCAAACAGCGAGAACCGCCTCTTTAGTATCGAGTTCGTGAGCGGAGTTGTCCAACTGCAACAATACACCTACGTTTAGCGATGCGAGCAAAATGAAAGCTAAACCTGTACCACGAGAAACATGAGCAACGTCGCTCAAAGAGCGAGAACCGCCTCTTTGGTATCGAGTTCGTGAGCGGAGGTGTCCAACTGCAGCAAAACACCTACGTTCAGCGATGTGCGCAACATGAAATCTAAACCTGTACCACGAGACTCATGAACAACGTCGCTCAAACAGCGAGAACTGCCTCTTTAGTATCGAGTTCGTGAGCGGAGGTGTTCAACTGCAGCAAAACACCTACGTTCAGCGATGTGCGCAACATGAAAGCTAAACCTGTACCACGAGACGCATGAACAACGTCGCTCAAACAGCGAGAACCGCCTCTTTAGTATCGAGTTCGTGAGCTGAGGTGTCCAACTGCAAAAAAACACCTGCGTTCAGCGATGCGAGCAACATGAAAGCTAAGCCTGTGCCACGAGAAGCATGAGCAGCGTCGCTCGAACAGCGAGAACCGCCTCTTTAGTATCGAGTTCGTGAGCGGAGGTGTCCAACTGTAGCAAAACACCTAGGTTCAGCGTTGCGCGCAACATGAAAGCTAAACCTGTACCACGAGAAGCATGAGCAGCGTCGCTCAAACAGCGAGAACCGCCTCTTTAGTATCGAGTTCGTGAGCGGAGGTGTCCAAATGCAACAAAACACCTACGTTCAGCGATACGAGCAATATGGAAGCTAAACATGTACCACGAGAGGCATGAGCTGCGTCGCTCAAACAGCGAGTACCCCCTCTTTAGTATCGAGTTCGTGAGCGAATTCCAACGGCAACAAAACACCTACGTTCAGCGATGTGCACAACATGAAAGCTAAGCCTGTGCCACGAGAAGCATGAGCAGCGTCGCTCGAACAGCGAGAACCGCCTCTTTTGTATCGAGTTCTTGAGCGGAGGTGTCCAACTGCAGCAAAACACCTACGTTCAGCGATGTGCGCAGCATGATAGCTAAACCTGTACCACGAGATGCATGAGCAACGTCGCTCAAATAGCGAGAACCGCCTCTTTAGTATCGAGTTCGTGACCGGAGGTGTCCAACTGCAGCAAAACACCTACGTTCAGCGATGCGAGCAACATGAAAGCTAAACCTGTACCACGAGAAGCATGAGCAGCGTCGCTCAAACAGCGAGAACCGCCTCTTTAGTATCGAGTTCTTGAGCGGAGGTGTCCAACTGCAGCAAAACACCTACGTTCAGCGATGTGCGCAACATGAAAGCTAAACCTGTACCACGAGAAGCATGAACAGCGTCGCTCATAAAGGGAGAACCGCCTCTTTAGTATCGAGTTCTTGAGCGGAGGTGTCCAACTTCAACAAAACCCTTACGTTCAGCGATTCGAGCAACATGAATGCTAAACCTGTACTACTATAAGCATGAGCAGCGTCGCTCAAACAGCGAGAACCGCCTGTTTAGTATCGAGTTCGTGAGCGGAGGTGTCCAACTGCAAGAAAACACCTACGTTCAGCGATGCGAGCAACATGAAAGCTAAAGCTGTACCACGAGAAGCGTGAGCAGCGTCGCTCAAACAGCGAGAACCGCCTCTTTAGTATCGAGTTCGTGAGCGGAGGTCTCCAACTGCAACAAAACACCTACGTTCAACGATGCGAGCAACTTGAAAGCTAAAGCTGTACCACGAGAAGCATGAGCAGCGTCGCTCAAACAGCGACAACCGCCTCTTTAGTATCGAGTTCGTGAGCGGAGGTGTCCAACTGCAGCAAAACACCTACGTTCAGCGGTGCGCGCAACATGAAAGCTAAGCCTGTGCCACGAGAAGCATGAGCAGCGTCGCTCGAACAGCGAGAACCGCCTCTTTTGTATCGAGTTCTTGAGCGGAGGTGTCCAACTGCAGCAAAACACCTACGTTCAGCGATGTGCGCAACATGATTGCTAAACCTGTACCACGAGATGCATGAGCAACGTCGCTCAAATAGCGAGAACCGCCTCTTTAGTATCGAGTTTGTGAGCGGAGGTGTCCAACTGCATCAAAACACCTACGTTCAGCGATGTGCGCAACATGAAAGCTAAACCTGTACCACGAGACGCATGAACAACGTCGCTCAAACAGCGAGAACCGCCTCTTTAGTATCGAGTTCGTGAGCGGAGGTGTTCAACTGCAGCAAAACACCTACGTTCAGCGATGTGCGCAACATGAAAGCTAAACCTGTACCACGAGACGCATGAACAACGTCGCTCAAAGAGCGAGAACCGCCTCTTTGGTATCGAGTTCGTGAGCGGAGGTGTCCAACTGCAGCAAAACACCTACGTTCAGCGATGTGCGCAACATGAAATCTAAACCTGTACCACGAGACTCATGAACAACGTCGCTCAAACAGCGAGAACTGCCTCTTTAGTATCGAGTTCGTGAGCGGAGGTGTTCAACTGCAGCAAAACACCTACGTTCAGCGATGTGCGCAACATGAAAGCTAAACCTGTACCACGAGACGCATGAACAACGTCGCTCAAACAGCGAGAACCGCCTCTTTAGTATCGAGTTCGTGAGCTGAGGTGTCCAACTGCAAAAAAACACCTGCGTTCAGCGATGCGAGCAACATGAAAGCTAAGCCTGTGCCACGAGAAGCATGAGCAGCGTCGCTGGAACAGCGAGAACCGCCTCTTTTGTATCGAGTTCTTGAGCGGAGGTGTCCAACTGCAGCAAAACACCTACGTTCCGCGATGTGCGCAACATGATAGCTAAACCTGTACCACGAGATGCATGAGCAACGTCGCTCAAATAGCGAGAACCGCCTGTTCAGTATCGAGTTCGTGAGCGGAGGTGTCCAACTGCAAGAAAACACCTACGTTCAGCGATGCGAGCAACATGAAAGCTAAAGCTGTACCACGAGAAGCGTGAGCAGCGTCGCTCAAACAGCGAGAACCGCCTCTTTAGTATCGAGTTCGTGAGCGGAGGTCTCCAACTGCAACAAAACACCTACGTTCAACGATGCGATCAACATGAAAGCTAAAGCTGTACCACGAGAAGCATGAGCAGCGTCGCTCAAACAGCGACAACTGCCTCTTTAGTATCGAGTTCGTGAGCGGAGGTCTCCAACTGCAACAAAACACCTACGTTCAACGATGCGAGCAACATGAAAGCTAAAGCTGTACCACGAGATGCATGAGCAACGTCACTCAAATAGCGAGAACCGCCTCTTTAGTATCGAGTTTGTGAGCGGAGGTGTCCAACTGCATCAAAACACCTACGTTCAGCGATGTGCGCAACATGAAAGCTAAACCTGTACCACGAGACGCATGAACAACGTCGCTCAAACAGCGAGAACCGCCTCTTTAGTATCGAGTTCGTGAGCGGAGGTGTCCAACTGCAGCAAAACACCTACGTTCAGCGATGTGCGCAACATGATTGCTAAACCTGTACCACGAGATGCATGAGCAACGTCGCTCAAATAGCGAGAACCGCCTCTTTAGTATCGAGTTTGTGAGCGGAGGTGTCCAACTGCATCAAAACACCTACGTTCAGCGATGTGCGCAACATGAAAGCTAAACCTGTACCACGAGACGCATGAACAACGTCGCTCAAACAGCGAGAACCGCCTCTTTAGTATCGAGTTCGTGAGCGGAGGTGTTCAACTGCAGCAAAACACCTACGTTCAGCGATGTGCGCAACATGAAAGCTAAACCTGTACCACGAGACGCATGAACAACGTCGCTCAAAGAGCGAGAACCGCCTCTTTGGTATCGAGTTCGTGAGCGGAGGTGTCCAACTGCAGCAAAACACCTACGTTCAGCGATGTGCGCAACATGAAATCTAAACCTGTACCACGAGACTCATGAACAACGTCGCTCAAACAGCGAGAACTGCCTCTTTAGTATCGAGTTCGTGAGCGGAGGTGTTCAACTGCAGCAAAACACCTACGTTCAGCGATGTGCGCAACATGAAAGCTAAACCTGTACCACGAGACGCATGAACAACGTCGCTCAAACAGCGAGAACCGCCTCTTTAGTATCGAGTTCGTGAGCTGAGGTGTCCAACTGCAAAAAAACACCTGCGTTCAGCGATGCGAGCAACATGAAAGCTAAGCCTGTGCCACGAGAAGCATGAGCAGCGTCGCTGGAACAGCGAGAACCGCCTCTTTTGTATCGAGTTCTTGAGCGGAGGTGTCCAACTGCAGCAAAACACCTACGTTCCGCGATGTGCGCAACATGATAGCTAAACCTGTACCACGAGATGCATGAGCAACGTCGCTCAAATAGCGAGAACCGCCTGTTCAGTATCGAGTTCGTGAGCGGAGGTGTCCAACTGCAAGAAAACACCTACGTTCAGCGATGCGAGCAACATGAAAGCTAAAGCTGTACCACGAGAAGCGTGAGCAGCGTCGCTCAAACAGCGAGAACCGCCTCTTTAGTATCGAGTTCGTGAGCGGAGGTCTCCAACTGCAACAAAACACCTACGTTCAACGATGCGATCAACATGAAAGCTAAAGCTGTACCACGAGAAGCATGAGCAGCGTCGCTCAAACAGCGACAACTGCCTCTTTAGTATCGAGTTCGTGAGCGGAGGTCTCCAACTGCAACAAAACACCTACGTTCAACGATGCGAGCAACATGAAAGCTAAAGCTGTACCACGAGATGCATGAGCAACGTCACTCAAATAGCGAGAACCGCCTCTTTAGTATCGAGTTTGTGAGCGGAGGTGTCCAACTGCATCAAAACACCTACGTTCAGCGATGTGCGCAACATGAAAGCTAAACCTGTACCACGAGACGCATGAACAACGTCGCTCAAACAGCGAGAACCGCCTCTTTAGTATCGAGTTCGTGAGCGGAGGTGTTCAACTGCAGCAAAACACCTACGTTCAGCGATGTGCGCAACATGAAAGCTAAACCTGTACCACGAGACGCATGAACAACGTCGCTCAAACAGCGAGAACCTCCTCTTTAGTATCGAGTTCGTGAGCGGAGGTGTCCAAGTGCAACAAAACACCTACGTTCAGCGATTCGAGCAACATGAAAGCTATACCTCTACCACGAGAAGCATGAGCAGCGTCGCTCAAACAGCGAGAACCGCCTCTTTAGTATCGAGTTCGTGAGCGGAGTTGTCCAACTGCAACAATACACCTACGTTTAGCGATGCGAGCAAAATGAAAGCTAAACCTGTACCACGAGAAACATGAGCAACGTCGCTCAAAGAGCGAGAACCGCCTCTTTGGTATCGAGTTCGTGAGCGGAGGTGTCCAACTGCAGCAAAACACCTACGTTCAGCGATGTGCGCAACATGAAATCTAAACCTGTACCACGAGACACATGAACAACGTCGCTCAAACAGCGAGAACTGCCTCTTTAGTATCGAGTTCGTGAGCGGAGGTGTTCAACTGCAGCAAAACACCTACGTTCAGCGATGTGCGCAACATGAAAGCTAAACCTGTACCACGAGACGCATGAACAACGTCGCTCAAACAGCGAGAACCGCCTCTTTAGTATCGAGTTCGTGAGCTGAGGTGTCCAACTGCAAAAAAACACCTGCGTTCAGCGATGCGAGCAACATGAAAGCTAAGCCTGTGCCACGAGAAGCATGAGCAGCGTCGCTCGAACAGCGAGAACCGCCTCTTTTGTATCGAGTTCTTGAGCGGAGGTGTCCAACTGCAGCAAAACACCTACGTTCCGCGATGTGCGCAACATGATAGCTAAACCTGTACCACGAGATGCATGAGCAACGTCGCTCAAATAGCGAGAACCGCCTGTTCAGTATCGAGTTCGTGAGCGGAGGTGTCCAACTGCAAGAAAGCACCTACGTTCAGCGATGCGAGCAACATGAAATCTAAAGCTGTACCCCGAGAAGCGTGAGCAGCGTCGCTCAAACAGCGAGAACCGCCTCTTTAGTATCGAGTTCGTGAGCGGAGGTCTCCAACTGCAAGAAAACACCTACGTTCAACGATGCGAGCAACATGAAAGCTAAAGCTGTACCACGAGAAGCATGAGCAGCGTCGCTCGAACAGCGACAACCGCCTCTTTAGTATCGAGTTCGTGAGCGGAGGTCTCCAACTGCAACAAAACACCTACGTTCAGCGATGCGAGCAACATGAAAGCTAAAGCTGTACCACGAGAAGCGTGAGCAGCGTCGCTCAAACAGCGACAACCGCCTCTTTAGTATCGAGTTCGTGAGCGGAGGTCTCCAACTGCAACAAAACACCTACGTTCAACGATGCGAGCAACATGAAAGCTAAAGCTGTACCACGAGAAGCATGAGCAGCGTCGCTCAAACAGCGACAACCGCCTCTTTAGTATCGAGTTCGTGAGCGGAGGTCTCCAACTGCAACAAAACACCTACGTTCAACGATGCGAGCAACATGAAAGCTAAAGCTGTACCACGAGAAGCGTGAGCAGCGTCGCTCAAACAGCGAGAACCGCCTCTTTAGTATCGAGTTCGTGAGCGGAGGTCTCCAACTGCAACAAAACACCTACGTTCAACGATGCGAGCAACATGAAAGCTAAAGCTGTACCACAAGAAGCATGAGCAGCGTCGCTCAAACAGCGAGAACCGCCTCTTTAGTATCGAGTTCGTGAGCGGAGGTCTCCAACTGCAACAAAACACCTACGTTCAACGATGCGAGCAACATGAAAGCTAAAGCTGTACCACGAGAAGCATGAGCAGCGTCGCTCAAACAGCGACAACCGCCTCTTTAGTATCGAGTTCGTGAGCGGAAGTGTCCAACTGTAGCAAAACACCTAGGTTCAGCGTTGCGCGCAACATGAAAGCTAAACCTGTACCACGAGAAGCATGAGCAGCGTCGTTCAAACAGCGAGAACCGCCTCTTTAGTATCGAGTTCGTGAGCGGAGGTGTCCAAATGCAACAAAACACCTACGTTCAGCGATACGAGCAATATGGAAGCTAAACATGTACCACGAGAGGCATGAGCTGCGTCGCTCAAACAGCGAGTACCCCCTCTTTAGTATCGAGTTCGTGAGCGAAGTCCAACTGCAACAAAACACCTACGTTCAGCGATGTGCACAACATGAAAGCTAAACCTGTACCACGAGACGCATGAACACCGTCGCTCGAACAGCGAGAAGCGCCTCTTTAGTATAGAGTTCGTGAGCGGAGGAGTCCAACTGGAACAAAACACATACGTTCAGCGGTGCGCACAACATGAAAGCTAAACCTGTACCACGAGAAGTACGAGCAGCGTCGCTCAAAGTGCGAGAACCGCCTCTTTAGTATCGAGTTCGTTTGCGGAGGTGTCCAACTCTAACAAAACGCCTACGTTCAGCGATGCGAGCAACATGAAATCTAAAGTTCAACCACGAGAAGCATGTGCAGCGTCGCTCAAACAACGACAACCGCCTCTTTAGTATCGAGTTCGTGAGCGGAGAAGTCCAAGTGCAACAAAACACCTACGTTCAGCGATTCGAGCAACATGAAAGCTATACCTGTACCACGAGAAGCATGAGCAGCGTCGCTGAAACAGCGAGAACCGCCTCTTTCGTATCGAGTTCGTGAGCTGAGGCGTCCAACTCCAGCAAAACACCTACGCTCATCGGTGCGCACAACATGAAAGCTAAACATGTGCCACGAGAAGCATGAGCAGCGTCGCTCAAACAGTGAGAACCGCCTCTTTAGTATCGAGTTCGTGAGCGGAGGTGTCCAACTGCAGCAAAACACCTACGTTCAGCGGTGCGCGCAACATGAAAGCTAAGCCTGTGCCACGAGAAGCATGAGCAGCGTCGCTCGAAGAGCAAGAACCGCCTCTTTTGTATCGAGTTCTTGAGCGGAGGTGTCCAACTGCAGCAAAACACCTACGTTCAGCGATGTGCGCAACATGATAGCTAAACCTGTACCACGAGATGCATGAGCAACGTCGCTGAAATAGTGAGAACCGCCTCTTTAGTATCGAGTTTGTGAGCGGAGTTGTCCTACTGCAACAAAACACCTACATTCAACGATGCGAGCAACATGAAATATAAACCTGTACCACGAGAAGCCTGAGCAGCATCGCTCAAACAGCGAGAACCGCCTCTTTAGTATCGAGTTCGTGAGCGGAGTTGTCCAACTGCAACAATACACCTACGTTTAGCGATGCGAGCAACATGAAAAGTAAAACCTGTACCACGAGAAGCATGAGCAGCGTCGCTGAAACAGAGAGAAGCGCCTCTTTAGTATCGAGTTCTTGAGCGGAGGTGTCCAACTTCAACAAAACACCTACGTTCAGCGATGCGAGCAACATGAATGCTAAACCTGTACTACTATAAGCATGAGCAGCGTCGCTCAAGCAGCGAGAAACGCCTGTTTAGTATCGAGTTCGTGAGCGGAGGTGTCCAACTGCAAGAAAACACCTACGTTCAGCGATGCGAGCAACATGAAAGCTAAAGCTGTACCACGAGAAGCTTGAGCAGCGTCGCTCAAACAGCGAGAACCGCCTTTTTATTATCGAGTTCGTGAGCGGAGGTCTCCAACTGCAACAAAACACCTACGTTCAACGATGCGAGCAACATGAAAGCTAAAGCTGTACCACGAGAAGCATGAGCAGCGTCGCTCAAACAGCGACAACCGCCTCTTTAGTATCGAGTTCGTGAGCGGAGGTGTCCAACTGTAGCAAAACACCTAGGTTCAGCGGTGCGCGCAACATGAAAGCTAAACCTGTACCACGAGAAGCATGAGCAGCGTCGCTCAAACAGCGAGAACCGCCTCTTTAGTATCGAGTTCTTGAGCGGAGTTGTCCAACTGCAACAATACACCTACGTTTAGCGATGCGAGCTACATGAAATCTAAACCTGTACCACGAGAAGCACGAGCAGCGTCGCTCAAACAGCGAAAACCGCCTCTTTAGTATCGAGTTCGTGAGCGGAGGTGTCCAGCTGCAACAAAGCACCTACGTTCAGCGATGTGCGCAACATGAAAGCTAAACCTGTACCACGAGACGCATGAACAACGTCGCTCAAACAGCGAGAACCGCCTCTTTAATATCGAGTTCGTGAGCGGGGGTGTTCAACTGCAGCAAAACACCTACGTTCAGCGATGTGCGCAACATGAAAGCTAAACCTGTACCATGAGACGCATGAACAACGTCGCTCAAACAGCGAGAACCGCCTCTTTAGTATCGAGTTCTTGAGCGGAGGTGTCCAACTGCAGCAAAACACCTACGTTCAGCGATGCGAGCAACATGAAAGCTAAACCTGTACCAAGAGAAGCATGAGCAGCGTCGCTCAAACAGTGAGAACCGCCTCTTTAGTATCGCGTTCGTGAGCGGAGGTGTCCAACTGCAGCAAAACACTTACGTTCAGCGATGTGCGCAACATGAAAGCTAAACCTGTACCACGAGACGCATGAACAACGTCGCTCAAACAGCGAGAACCGCCTCTTTAGTATCGAGTTCGTGAGTGGAGGTGTTCAACTGCAGCAAAACACCTACGTTCAGCGATGCGAGCAACATGAAAGCTAAACCTGTACCACGAGAAGCATGAGCAGCATCGCTCAAACAGCGAGAACCGCCTCTTTAGTATCGAGTTCTTGAGCGGAGGTGTCCAACTGCAGCAAAACACCTACGTTCAGCGATGCGAGCAACATGAAAGCTAACCCTGTACCACGAGAAGCATGAGCAGCGTCGCTCAAACAGCGAGAACCGCCTCTTTAGTATCGAGTTCGTGAGCGGAGAAGTCCAACTGCAACAATACACCTACGTTTAGCGATGCGAGCTACATGAAATCTAAACCTGTACCACGAGAAGCACGAGCAGCGTCGCTCAAACAGCGAAAACCGCCTCTTTAGTATCGAGTTCGTGAGCGGAGGTGTCCAGCTGCAAGAAAACACCTACGTTCAGCGATGCGAGCAACATGAAAGCTAAAGCTGTACCACGAGAAGCTTGAGCAGCGTCGCTCAAACAGCGAGAACCGCCTTTTTATTATCGAGTTCGTGAGCGGAGGTCTCCAACTGCAACAAAACACCTACGTTCAACGATGCGAGCAACATGAAAGCTAAAGCTGTACCACGAGAAGCATGAGCAGCGTCGCTCAAACAGCGACAACCGCCTCTTTAGTATCGAGTTCGTGAGCGGAGGTGTCCAACTGTAGCAAAACACCTAGGTTCAGCGGTGCGCGCAACATGAAAGCTAAACCTGTACCACGAGAAGCATGAGCAGCGTCGCTCAAACAGCGAGAACCGCCTCTTTAGTATCGAGTTCTTGAGCGGAGTTGTCAAACTGCAACAATACACCTACGTTTAGCGATGCGAGCTACATGAAATCTAAACCTGTACCACGAGAAGCACGAGCAGCGTCGCTCAAACAGCGAAAACCGCCTCTTTAGTATCGAGTTCGTGAGCGGAGGTGTCCAGCTGCAACAAAGCACCTACGTTCAGCGATGTGCGCAACATGAAAGCTAAACCTGTACCACGAGACGCATGAACAACGTCGCTCAAACAGCGAGAACCGCCTCTTTAATATCGAGTTCGTGAGCGGGGGTGTTCAACTGCAGCAAAACACCTACGTTCAGCGATGTGCGCAACATGAAAGCTAAACCTGTACCATGAGACGCATGAACAACGTCGCTCAAACAGCGAGAACCGCCTCTTTAGTATCGAGTTCTTGAGCGGAGGTGTCCAACTGCAGCAAAACACCTACGTTCAGCGATGCGAGCAACATGAAAGCTAAACCTGTACCAAGAGAAGCATGAGCAGCGTCGCTCAAACAGTGAGAACCGCCTCTTTAGTATCGCGTTCGTGAGCGGAGGTGTCCAACTGCAGCAAAACACTTACGTTCAGCGATGTGCGCAACATGAAAGCTAAACCTGTACCACGAGACGCATGAACAACGTCGCTCAAACAGCGAGAACCGCCTCTTTAGTATCGAGTTCGTGAGCGGAGGTGTTCAACTGCAGCAAAACACCTACGTTCAGCGATGCGAGCAACATGAAAGCTAAACCTGTACCACGAGAAGCATGAGCAGCATCGCTCAAACAGCGAGAACCGCCTCTTTAGTATCGAGTTCTTGAGCGGAGGTGTCCAACTGCAGCAAAACACCTACGTTCAGCGATGCGAGCAACATGAAAGCTAAACCTCTACCACGAGAAGCATGAGCAGCGTTGCTCAAACAGCGAGAACCGCCTCTTTAGTATCGAGTTCGTGAGCGGAGAAGTCCAACTGCAACAATACACCTTCGTTTAGCGATGCGAGCAACATGAAAGCTAAACCTGTACCACGAGAAGCATGAGCAACGTCGCTCAAAGAGCGAGAACCGCCTCTTTAGTATCGAGTTCGTGAGCGGAGTTGTCCAACTGCAACAATACACCTTCGTTTAGCGATGCGAGCAACATGAAAGCTAAACCTGTACCACGAGAAGCATGAGCAACGTCGCTCAAAGAGCGAGAACCGCCTCTTTAGTATCGAGTTCGTGAGCGGAGTTGTCCAACTGCAACAATACACCTTCGTTTAGCGATGCGAGCAACATGAAAGCTAAACCTGTACCACGAGAAGCATGAGCAACGTCGCTCAAAGAGCGAGAACCGCCTCTTTAGTATCGAGTTCGTGAGCGGAGTTGTCCAACTTCAACAAAACACCTACGTTCAGCGATGCGAGCAACATGAAAGCTAAACCTCTACCACGAGAAGCATGAGCAGCGTTGCTCAAACAGCGAGAACCGCCTCTTTAGTATCGAGTTCGTGAGTGGAGAAGTCCAACTGCAACAAAACACCTACGTTCAGCGATGCGAGCAACATGAAAGCTACACCTGCACCGCGAGCAGCGTGTACGGCGGAGCTCGCGCGTATGCATATACAGAAGAAAATGGATGTTCCATTTCCAGCTGGAAAAGCTCTTTTCCAGCTGGAAAACAACGAATTCCAGCCGGAATTTTTCCATCTGGAAAACTTGGAATTCCAGCTAGAAACTTTTCAAGCTGGATACTGCATTTCCTAGCTGGAACTTTCCGAGCTGGAATTTTTCTAGCAGGAAAATACGAAATCCTGGTGGAAAATGGAAGTAACAAATCCAGCTGAAATTTGTAAAAAAAATGGCGAATTTGTCCCGTGCTTGCTCGACAGACAGCTACACAGCCACAGCTACCAACCGATGCTGAAGCCCATGTCGCCGATTTTCCTCATGCGCGACATGGACCTCAGCATCGAGTGTTGATAGCATTCATTATTGAAATCGGCCTTTACCTTCTCCTTAATTACAAAGGGCGAATTTGCGCAACAAAAACGACAAAAAAACGAGCCTCAGCCAATGCAAACGATTGATTTTGCTCCACGACGTTTGTTTACAATAATAGTACTTAGCCAAAACTAGGCAATGCCGATCGCGAGCGCACTGAATTACAGTGTTCTAGAAGGTTGTAGTGGCAAGAGCGAAGCGGGTTTCGGCGGGAGGAGCTGAATAAAAAAAAAAGCGGTCGGCCGCTCTGGGCGCTGCCGTCGAATACTGGAGAAGAAAAGCGAGCCGTCTGCTTCGCCGCGTCGCTGTATTGAGCGGGTTTTAGCGTTGCCGTTGGAAAAAAGTGGCGATTTCGGCTGCTTGGAGTAGTTGCGGTAAGAACAGCAGATAAGAATATTCCTTGGGGGACGCAAGAATGTACAAAAAGACAACAAAACTCGGAGAGCGCCCCTCAGACATATGGCCCCGCTCCATTAAAAGCCACCTGCGAGCACGCACGCTGAACGAGACACCCTGAGGAAACATTGCTGCCCAAAGGCACAGAGAGTGAAAAAGCGTATGGGACAGAGAAAGTGCAGTGCATAGTAAGCTCGGCGGCCAACGAATGCAAACGTTGACAAACAGAAGTGAGGGGTAGCAGAGGGGCGAAGGGGAAGAAGATTGGTGGAATGAAGCGGGGGAAAGGTTGCGAAATTACATAGGAACAGCGAGAAAGCGGCGGTAGAACAAGAAAGAAAGGGTGTGAAGAAGAGGAAAAAGAATGAACCGAGAAGTGGAACAGGGACAAGAGAATGAGGCGTGAAGAGGAATGCAGCAGGGAGATATCCCGTACTTCAGTGCTTTTGCCCCTCGAATTTTTTATCAGCTTTCAAATTGTGGTGAGTTCGTCTTGTTTGTACAATCTTTTGTTTTTTTCTAGCCTTCCCCGTTCCTCCTGCTTCGCTACTTGGAAATAAATGCTCAGTTGAAAGCCAGCACTCGTCAGTGTGTCCGTGTTGTGTCTCTCCCGTGCTGTCTTCTATTCGCTGGAACAAGGCGTGTTTTGCATCGCATGTTCTGTGGAATAGCGGGCTTCTCCTTGTTTTTTATTCGACCATGCTAGTGCTTTGTAATAAACTCAGACACATTTTCAGCGTGGTGGTTTCTTGTCCAACTCTACAGCAGTTGGACCTAGGGTCACTATCGGCAGCACACTGTCCCTGATGGACTACCTGGTACGTAGCGTTGGGTATAAATTCATTATGACGTCAAGACTCAGCCAGGATCCAGTGGAGAACTTGTTTGGCATTGCCAGGCAGTCGTCAAGTTGCAGCACGCACCCAACCCCAGAGCAGGTTTTAATAACTGTGTCGTGCCTAAGCTTTTATATCCTTGTCAAGTCAGTTTCTCATGGCAACGCAGAGCCAGGTGTTTTGGATTCTTTACTTAGTGCTGATGCTGTCCCAGGTGAAAAAAACACCAAGCAATCACTCATTGATAAATTGATTGCTGATGGTGATCTGTGCAGTGGTGAGCTTGCTGTAAAAGAACTGAAAGATCCAGCTTCCGGCCACATGGCATGTCTATCCGCAAGAAGTGATCAGCGTCTTATTTTTTATATTGCTGGATATGTAGCACGAAATTTCTTGGCTAAATCACCATGTGATGCATGCAGAAAGCTCCTGCTTGCTGACGAAACTGACATACGAAACCTTCGCGCATCACATTTTACACGCCTAAAGGACAAAGGAGGCCTTTTATATCCGTCCGGTTTTCTTTTTATGTTTCTGGAAAAGCTGGAGAATCTTTTCACAAGCTGTTTCAGCACGCAGGAGCTTCACCACGAAAGTGTGATAGATATTATCGCACTTTTTCGTTGCAAGCACAAAGAGAATATTGGCTGTCCTGATCACTCTGAATTACTGAGTGTTGAGATAATGGCATTTTATGTGACAACAAGCTCGCACTTTTTTGTGAAGTCGCTGAACCGTGCCAGTGTGCAGAAGCGCGAAGCCGCGAAATATCTTAAACTTAGTCGCACCACGTAAGTCGCACTTTCTACGACATTTTTATTTCGTTTCGTATATATTTTTCATATGAATGTCATTATTTTCAAAGTGTTTTCTTTTAGGTTTTCACAGTATGTAACTATTTAACATGTATAGGACTCTATATATAATACATCTGTTCGTGCTTTTGTAATACGATTTCTCATGCGTGCATTTTTATTGTATTTAAGATTCGATTATTTAATGTTGCTGTAAATATACATGTCTGTAATCTTTTATTGCGGAAAGGTATTCTGTTTTCAAGATTTCTTTTCTCGTGCTTGTTCAATTAAGTTTTGTAGTGAGCACATTGCTTTCACGTCTGAATATATGTAGGCATTCCTTTGCGTTTGGAGTGCAGTTCTGATGCACAGAAAGCATCAGCTGCATAGATTTGCAAAATGGTCGTGTCTGATCGAGAAGCGTGTTAGTTGTACATTTTCACTAAAGTCATTTTCGTCTTTCCCAACTAGCTGCAATCAACTTGTTCAGTGCTGTGATGTCATGCAACTATATTATATCCGGCTATTAATTGTTCTTGTTCCGCCACTGTAAAAAACCAGGCTCAACACGCCTGTGCATTTATATTGCACAGAAACAAATAAAGGAAGAATATGGACAAATTAATATTGCAATGTGTTGTTATTATAACGAGTGCCGTGAAGTGAAACCGTCGAGGTCATCTCCGGACCCATAGCAATTACTATCCCATTTCGTCGGGAACACATTCAGCCTGAGCTTCCTGAAAATAAGAAAACTGAAATCTTGGAAGAACAGAGGTAAGCAGTTGGCCTTTTTTCCCGAAATTAAACGCGCTTGCAACTCCCTGATTTCCTTCTAAAAGCCTCAGTCATTTCTTTTGTGCCTTTACATCAGCAGCCAAGCGGTGATGCATAAAAAAGGGGATACTTACGCAATAATGCCACAACAAACAGCGCGACTCTCCGATCGGCCCCCCTTAGCCACGCACCGCGCGCAGCGTGTGCGCGCTCGCTTCTGCTCCAGGAGTCTACGCCAGCGCCACCCATCGGCAACCACTTCTAAAGCCTCACGGGGAGCGCGACGCTTTTGCCACTACACCTTCGAGAACACTGTAACTGAAGTAAACATCAAATATGGCCGGTGTTCGAGAGTCCGGTTGTTGCGGCGTGCGCTCGCTTTTCCGTGTTGTTCTTTTCGTCGTCAAGTTCTGCTCGCTGACAATGTGGCTGTGTTATCGATGAATGAGTGTTTCGTGCATCTGTTGATGGCATCCGTTTTCGGCAGAGGACATTCGACAGCAAAAGAAAGGAGCAAATTGCCATTAGGCCTCGTTGTACTCTGAAGTAATCAAAGCTGTTGGTGAAAGGCAGTCTTTTCCTTCAACAAGACCTGTGAAAAATGGTTTCTGGTTTATGGGGGTTTAACGTCCCAAAGAGACTCAGGCTATGAGGGACGCCGTAGTGAAGGACTCCGGAAATTTCGACCACCTGGGGTTCTTTAACGTGCACTGACATCGCACAGCACACGGGCCTCTAGAATTTCGCCTCCATCGAAATTCGACCGCCGCGGCCGGGATCGAACCCGCGTCTTTCGGGCCAGCAGCCGAGCGCCGTAACCACTCAGCAACCCCGACGGCTAAAAACCTGAAAAATAAGTTACAGCTAGAAATTATAGCCTTCCAGCTGGTTTAGGTGTTGTTTCTGGCGTGGAACTTCCAGCTGAGAAACATGTTCTCCGCGTTATTCCTGCAGCCGGATAATTTTCATTTACAGCTGGAATATTGAACTGGAAATGTTTCTAATAGAAACATTTCCAGCTGGATTATGAAACCTTAAAAAATTTTCCAGCTGGAAATGGAAATCATTTTCATGTGTAAACAACATTCACCGCAAGTTTTGAGTCCAGCCCGCGAACTAGTCTGACTATACAACCAAAACAATACGCCACGTAATGCCCGCGACATCAAAGCTACACCTGCAGAGCCTAGCAGAGCCATCAGCGCGAGCGGCGGAGCTAAGACAATGAGAAGCACGGCTTTCGTAGCCCGCGAACGAATACATCTACAACCATGCCAAACGGCATTAAGAGTACAGTCGCTCGCGCTTCACACCAAGTCCTCCTAAAAAAACAAAACAAACACGACACCTGAAGAACGGCCAGACACATCATAAAGACG